>NC_091464.1:12514014-12821297 GCF_027789765.1 Dendropsophus ebraccatus | reverse complement strand
GTTGAAGAGAAGGGGTCAAGGACTACGCGCCCGCAGAGTTTCGGGCCCCTAGCTGAAAAAACGGCCGCGGGGCGGGGGTCCAAACAGGGCACGTCGACGTTGGGACTTAGTCTTTTTTTCGACGTTTCTCTTCTCCAAACGTTGCGACGGGCCGATTTTGGGGACCCGCCCAGCCTGAGCCATAGGGGCTAGAGTTAATTTGGTGGGGTCGTTGAAGAGAAGGGGTCAAGGACTACGCGCCCGCAGAGTTTCGGGCCCCTAGCTGAAAAAACGGCCGCGGGGCGGGGGTCCAAACAGGGCACGTCGACGTTGGGACTTAGTCTTTTTTTCGACGTTTCTCTTCTCCAAACGTTGCGAGGGGCCGATTTTGGGGACCCGCCCAGCCTGAGCCATAGGGGCTAGAGTTAATTTGGTGGGGTCGTTGAAGAGAAGGGGTCAAGGACTACGCGCCCGCAGAGTTTCGGGCCCCTAGCTGAAAAAACGGCCGCGGGGCGGGGGTCCAAACAGGGCACGTCGACGTTGGGACTTAGTCTTTTTTTCGACGTTTCTCTTCTCCAAACGTTGCGATGGGACGATTTTGGGGACCCGCCCAGCCTGAGCCATAGGGGCTAGAGTTAATTTGGTGGGGTCGTTGAAGAGAAGGGGTCAAGGACTACGCGCCCGCAGAGTTTCGGGCCCCTAGCTGAAAAAACGGCCGCGGGGCGGGGGTCCAAACAGGGCACGTCGACGTTGGGACTTAGTCTTTTTTTCGACGTTTCTCTTCTCCAAACGTTGCGATGGGCCGATTTTGGGGACCCGCCCAGCCTGAGCCATAGGGGCTAGAGTTAATTTGGTGGGGTCGTTGAAGAGAAGGGGTCAAGGACTACGCGCCCGCAGAGTTTCGGGCCCCTAGCTGAAAAAACGGCCGCGGGGCGGGGGTCCAAACAGGGCACGTCGACGTTGGGACTTAGTCTTTTTTTCGACGTTTCTCTTCTCCAAACGTTGCGACGGGTCGATTTTGGGGACCCGCCCAGCCTGAGCCATAGGGGCTAGAGTTAATTTGGTGGGGTCGTTGAAGAGAAGGGGTCAAGGACTACGCGCCCGCAGAGTTTCGGGCCCCTAGCTGAAAAAACGGCCGCGGGGCGGGGGTCCAAACAGGGCACGTCGACGTTGGGACTTAGTCTTTTTTTCGACGTTTCTCTTCTCCAAACGTTGCGATGTGCCGATTTTGGGGACCCGCCCAGCCTGAGCCATAGGGGCTAGAGTTAATTTGGTGGGGTCGTTGAAGAGAAGGGGTCAAGGACTACGCGCCCGCAGAGTTTCGGGCCCCTAGCTGAAAAAACGGCCGCGGGGCGGGGGTCCAAACAGGGCACGTCGACGTTGGGACTTAGTCTTTTTTTCGACGTTTCTCTTCTCCAAACGTTGCGATGGGCCGATTTTGGGGACCCGCCCAGCCTGAGCCATAGGGGCTAGAGTTAATTTGGTGGGGTCGTTGAAGAGAAGGGGTCAAGGACTACGCGCCCGCAGAGTTTCGGGCCCCTAGCTGAAAAAACGGCCGCGGGGCGGGGGTCCAAACAGGGCACGTCGACGTTGGGACTTAGTCTTTTTTTCGACGTTTCTCTTCTCCAAACGTTGCGACGGGTCGATTTTGGGGACCCGCCCAGCCTGAGCCATAGGGGCTAGAGTTAATTTGGTGGGGTCGTTGAAGAGAAGGGGTCAAGGACTACGCGCCCGCAGAGTTTCGGGCCCCTAGCTGAAAAAACGGCCGCGGGGCGGGGGTCCAAACAGGGCACGTCGACGTTGGGACTTAGTCTTTTTTTCGACGTTTCTCTTCTCCAAACGTTGCGATGGGCCGATTTTGGGGACCCGCCCAGCCTGAGCCATAGGGGCTAGAGTTAATTTGGTGGGGTCGTTTAAGAGACGGGGTCAAGGACTACGCGCCCGCAGAGTTTCGGGCCCCTAGCTGAAAAAACGGCCGCGGGGCGGGGGTCCAAACAGGGCACGTCGACGTTGGGACTTAGTCTTTTTTTCGACGTTTCTCTTCTCCAAACGTTGCGACGGGTCCGATTTTGGGGACCCGCCCAGCCTGAGCCATAGGGGCTAGAGTTAATTTGGTGGGGTCGTTGAAGAGAAGGGGTCAAGGACTACGCGCCCGCAGAGTTTCGGGCCCCTAGCTGAAAAAACGGCCGCGGGGCGGGGGTCCAAACAGGGCACGTCGACGTTGGGACTTAGTCTTTTTTTCGACGTTTCTCTTCTCCAAACGTTGCGAAGGGCCGATTTTGGGGACCCGCCCAGCCTGAGCCATAGGGGCTAGAGTTAATTTGGTGGGGTCGTTGAAGAGAAGGGGTCAAGGACTACGCGCCCGCAGAGTTTCGGGCCCCTAGCTGAAAAAACGGCCGCGGGGCGGGGGTCCAAACAGGGCACGTCGACGTTGGGACTTAGTCTTTTTTTCGACGTTTCTCTTCTCCAAACGTTGCGACGGGCCGATTTTGGGGACCCGCCCAGCCTTAGCCATAGGGGCTAGAGTTAATTTGGTGGGGTCGTTGAAGAGAAGGGGTCAAGGACTACGCGCCCGCAGAGTTTCGGGCCCCTAGCTGAAAAAACGGCCGCGGGGCGGGGGTCCAAACAGGGCACGTCGACGTTGGGACTTAGTCTTTTTTTCGACGTTTCTCTTCTCCAAACGTTGCGATGTGCCGATTTTGGGGACCCGCCCAGCCTGAGCCATAGGGGCTAGAGTTAATTTGGTGGGGTCGTTGAAGAGAAGGGGTCAAGGACTACGCGCCCGCAGAGTTTCGGGCCCCTAGCTGAAAAAACGGCCGCGGGGCGGGGGTCCAAACAGGGCACGTCGACGTTGGGACTTAGTCTTTTTTTCGACGTTTCTCTTCTCCAAACGTTGCGACGGGTCGATTTTGGGGACCCGCCCAGCCTGAGCCATAGGGGCTAGAGTTAATTTGGTGGGGTCGTTGAAGAGAAGGGGTCAAGGACTACGCGCCCGCAGAGTTTCGGGCCCCTAGCTGAAAAAACGGCCGCGGGGCGGGGGTCCAAACAGGGCACGTCGACGTTGTGACTTAGTCTTTTTTTCGACGTTTCTCTTCTCCAAACGTTGCGTCTGGGCCGATTTTGGGGACCCGCCCAGCCTGAGCCATAGGGGCTAGAGTTAATTTGGTGGGGTCGTTGAAGAGAAGGGGTCAAGGACTACGCGCCCGCAGAGTTTCGGGCCCCTAGCTGAAAAAACGGCCGCGGGGCGGGGGTCCAAACAGGGCACGTCGACGTTGGGACTTAGTCTTTTTTTCGACGTTTCTCTTCTCCAAACGTTGCGATGGGCCGATTTTGGGGACCCGCCCAGCCTGAGCCATAGGGGCTAGAGTTAATTTGGTGGGGTCGTTGAAGAGAAGGGGTCAAGGACTACGCGCCCGCAGAGTTTCGGGCCCCTAGCTGAAAAAACGGCCGCGGGGCGGGGGTCCAAACAGGGCACGTCGACGTTGGGACTTAGTCTTTTTTTCGACGTTTCTCTTCTCCAAACGTTGCGACGGGCCGATTTTGGGGACCCGCCCAGCCTGAGCCATAGGGGCTAGAGTTAATTTGGTGGGGTCGTTGAAGAGAAGGGGTCAAGGACTACGCGCCCGCAGAGTTTCGGGCCCCTAGCTGAAAAAACGGCCGCGGGGCGGGGGTCCAAACAGGGCACGTCGACGTTGGGACTTAGTCTTTTTTTCGACGTTTCTCTTCTCCAAACGTTGCGACGGGTCGATTTTGGGGACCCGCCCAGCCTGAGCCATAGGGGCTAGAGTTAATTTGGTGGGGTCGTTGAAGAGAAGGGGTCAAGGACTACGCGCCCGCAGAGTTTCGGGCCCCTAGCTGAAAAAACGGCCGCGGGGCGGGGGTCCAAACAGGGCACGTCGACGTTGGGACTTAGTCTTTTTTTCGACGTTTCTCTTCTCCAAACGTTGCGATGGGCCGATTTTGGGGACCCGCCCAGCCTGAGCCATAGGGGCTAGAGTTAATTTGGTGGGGTCGTTGAAGAGAAGGGGTCAAGGACTACGCGCCCGCAGAGTTTCGGGCCCCTAGCTGAAAAAACGGCCGCGGGGCGGGGGTCCAAACAGGGCACGTCGACGTTGGGACTTAGTCTTTTTTTCGACGTTTCTCTTCTCCAAACGTTGCGACGGGCCGATTTTGGGGACCCGCCCAGCCTGAGCCATAGGGGCTAGAGTTAATTTGGTGGGGTCGTTGAAGAGAAGGGGTCAAGGACTACGCGCCCGCAGAGTTTCGGGCCCCTAGCTGAAAAAACGGCCGCGGGGCGGGGGTCCAAACAGGGCACGTCGACGTTGGGACTTAGTCTTTTTTTCGACGTTTCTCTTCTCCAAACGTTGCGACGGGCCGATTTTGGGGACCCGCCCAGCCTGAGCCATAGGGGCTAGAGTTAATTTGGTGGGGTCGTTGAAGAGAAGGGGTCAAGGACTACGCGCCCGCAGAGTTTCGGGCCCCTAGCTTAAAAAACGGCCGCGGGGCGGGGGTCCAAACAGGGCACGTCGACGTTGGGACTTAGTCTTTTTTTCGACGTTTCTCTTCTCCAAACGTTGCGACGGGTCCGATTTTGGGGACCCGCCCAGCCTGAGCCATAGGGGCTAGAGTTAATTTGGTGGGGTCGTTGAAGAGAAGGGGTCAAGGACTACGCGCCCGCAGAGTTTCGGGCCCCTAGCTGAAAAAACGGCCGCGGGGCGGGGGTCCAAACAGGGCACGTCGACGTTGGGACTTAGTCTTTTTTTCGACGTTTCTCTTCTCCAAACGTTGCGATGGGTCGATTTTGGGGACCCGCCCAGCCTGAGCCATAGGGGCTAGAGTTAATTTGGTGGGGTCGTTGAAGAGAAGGGGTCAAGGACTACGCGCCCGCAGAGTTTCGGGCCCGTAGCTGAAAAAACGGCCGCGGGGCGGGGGTCCAAACAGGGCACGTCGACGTTGGGACTTAGTCTTTTTTTCGACGTTTCTCTTCTCCAAACGTTGCGACTGGGCCGATTTTGGGGACCCGCCCAGCCTGAGCCATAGGGGCTAGAGTTAATTTGGTGGGGTCGTTGAAGAGAAGGGGTCAAGGACTACGCGCCCGCAGAGTTTCGGGCCCCTAGCTGAAAAAACGGCCGCGGGGCGGGGGTCCAAACAGGGCACGTCGACGTTGGGACTTAGTCTTTTTTTCGACGTTTCTCTTCTCCAAACGTTGCGACTGGGTCGATTTTGGGGACCCGCCCAGCCTGAGCCATAGGGGCTAGAGTTAATTTGGTGGGGTCGTTGAAGAGAAGGGGTCAAGGACTACGCGCCCGCAGAGTTTCGGGCCCCTAGCTGAAAAAACGGCCGCGGGGCGGGGGTCCAAACAGGGCACGTCGACGTTGGGACTTAGTCTTTTTTTCGACGTTTCTCTTCTCCAAACGTTGCGACGGGTCCGTTTTTGGGGACCCGCCCAGCCTGAGCCATAGGGGCTAGAGTTAATTTGGTGGGGTCGTTGAAGAGAAGGGGTCAAGGACTACGCGCCCGCAGAGTTTCGGGCCCCTAGCTGAAAAAACGGCCGCGGGGCGGGGGTCCAAACAGGGCACGTCGACGTTGGGACTTAGTCTTTTTTTCGACGTTTCTCTTCTCCAAACGTTGCGACGGGCCGATTTTGGGGACCCGCCCAGCCTGAGCCATAGGGGCTAGAGTTAATTTGGTGGGGTCGTTGAAGAGAAGGGGTCAAGGACTACGCGCCCGCAGAGTTTCGGGCCCCTAGCTGAAAAAACGGCCGCGGGGCGGGGGTCCAAACAGGGCACGGCGACGTTGGGACTTAGTCTTTTTTTCGACGTTTCTCTTCTCCAAACGTTGCGACTGGGCCGATTTTGGGGACCCGCCCAGCCTGAGCCATAGGGGCTAGAGTTAATTTGGTGGGGTCGTTGAAGAGAAGGGGTCAAGGACTACGCGCCCGCAGAGTTTCGGGCCCCTAGCTGAAAAAACGGCCGCGGGGCGGGGGTCCAAACAGGGCACGTCGACGTTGGGACTTAGTCTTTTTTTCGACGTTTCTCTTCTCCAAACGTTGCGACGGGTCGATTTTGGGGACCCGCCCAGCCTGAGCCATAGGGGCTAGAGTTAATTTGGTGGGGTCGTTGAAGAGAAGGGGTCAAGGACTACGCGCCCGCAGAGTTTCGGGCCCCTAGCTGAAAAAACGGCCGCGGGGCGGGGGTCCAAACAGGGCACGTCGACGTTGGGACTTAGTCTTTTTTTCGACGTTTCTCTTCTCCAAACGTTGCGATGGGCCGATTTTGGGGACCCGCCCAGCCTGAGCCATAGGGGCTAGAGTTAATTTGGTGGGGTCGTTGAAGAGAAGGGGTCAAGGACTACGCGCCCGCAGAGTTTCGGGCCCCTAGCTGAAAAAACGGCCGCGGGGCGGGGGTCCAAACAGGGCACGTCGACGTTGGGACTTAGTCTTTTTTTCGACGTTTCTCTTCTCCAAACGTTGCGACGGGCCGATTTTGGGGACCCGCCCAGCCTGAGCCATAGGGGCTAGAGTTAATTTGGTGGGGTCGTTGAAGAGAAGGGGTCAAGGACTACGCGCCCGCAGAGTTTCGGGCCCCTAGCTGAAAAAACGGCCGCGGGGCGGGGGTCCAAACAGGGCACGTCGACGTTGGGACTTAGTCTTTTTTTCGACGTTTCTCTTCTCCAAACGTTGCGACGGGGCCGATTTTGGGGACCCGCCCCGCCTGCGCCATAGGGGCTAGAGTTAATTTGGTGGGGTCGTTGAAGAGAAGGGGTCAAGGACTACGCGCCCGCAGAGTTTCGGGCCCCTAGCTGAAAAAACGGCCGCGGGGCGGGGGTCCAAACAGGGCACGTCGACGTTGGGACTTAGTCTTTTTTTCGACGTTTCTCTTCTCCAAACGTTGCGATGGGCCGATTTTGGGGACCCGCCCAGCCTGAGCCATAGGGGCTAGAGTTAATTTGGTGGGGTCGTTGAAGAGAAGGGGTCAAGGACTACGCGCCCGCAGAGTTTCGGGCCCCTAGCTGAAAAAACGGCCGCGGGGCGGGGGTCCAAACAGGGCACGTCGACGTTGGGACTTAGTCTTTTTTTCGACGTTTCTCTTCTCCAAACGTTGCGACGGGTCGATTTTGGGGACCCGCCCAGCCTGAGCCATAGGGGCTAGAGTTAATTTGGTGGGGTCGTTGAAGAGAAGGGGTCAAGGACTACGCGCCCGCAGAGTTTCGGGCCCCTAGCTGAAAAAACGGCCGCGGGGCGGGGGTCCAAACAGGGCACGTCGACGTTGGGACTTAGTCTTTTTTTCGACGTTTCTCTTCTCCAAACGTTGCGACGGGTCGATTTTGGGGACCCGCCCAGCCTGAGCCATAGGGGCTAGAGTTAATTTGGTGGGGTCGTTGAAGAGAAGGGGTCAAGGACTACGCGCCCGCAGAGTTTCGGGCCCCTAGCTGAAAAAACGGCCGCGGGGCGGGGGTCCAAACAGGGCACGTCGACGTTGGGACTTAGTCTTTTTTTCGACGTTTCTCTTCTCCAAACGTTGCGACGGGCCGATTTTGGGGACCCGCCCAGCCTGAGCCATAGGGGCTAGAGTTAATTTGGTGGGGTCGTTGAAGAGAAGGGGTCAAGGACTACGCGCCCGCAGAGTTTCGGGCCCCTAGCTGAAAAAACGGCCGCGGGGCGGGGGTCCAAACAGGGCACGTCGACGTTGGGACTTAGTCTTTTTTTCGACGTTTCTCTTCTCCAAACGTTGCGACGGGTCGATTTTGGGGACCCGCCCAGCCTGAGCCATAGGGGCTAGAGTTAATTTGGTGGGGTCGTTGAAGAGAAGGGGTCAAGGACTACGCGCCCGCAGAGGTTCGGGCCCCTAGCTGAAAAAACGGCCGCGGGGCGGGGGTCCAAACAGGGCACGTCGACGTTGGGACTTAGTCTTTTTTTCGACGTTTCTCTTCTCCAAACGTTGCGACGGGCCGATTTTGGGGACCCGCCCAGCCTGAGCCATAGGGGCTAGAGTTAATTTGGTGGGGTCGTTGAAGAGAAGGGGTCAAGGACTACGCGCCCGCAGAGTTTCGGGCCCCTAGCTGAAAAAACGGCCGCGGGGCGGGGGTCCAAACAGGGCACGTCGACGTTGGGACTTAGTCTTTTTTTCGACGTTTCTCTTCTCCAAACGTTGCGATGGGTCGATTTTGGGGACCCGCCCAGCCTGAGCCATAGGGGCTAGAGTTAATTTGGTGGGGTCGTTGAAGAGAAGGGGTCAAGGACTACGCGCCCGCAGAGTTTCGGGCCCGTAGCTGAAAAAACGGCCGCGGGGCGGGGGTCCAAACAGGGCACGTCGACGTTGGGACTTAGTCTTTTTTTCGACGTTTCTCTTCTCCAAACGTTGCGACGGGTCCGATTTTGGGGACCCGCCCAGCCTGAGCCATAGGGGCTAGAGTTAATTTGGTGGGGTCGTTGAAGAGAAGGGGTCAAGGACTACGCGCCCGCAGAGTTTCGGGCCCCTAGCTGAAAAAACGGCCGCGGGGCGGGGGTCCAAACAGGGCACGTCGACGTTGGGACTTAGTCTTTTTTTCGACGTTTCTCTTCTCCAAACGTTGCGACGGGTCGATTTTGGGGACCCGCCCAGCCTGAGCCATAGGGGCTAGAGTTAATTTGGTGGGGTCGTTGAAGAGAAGGGGTCAAGGACTACGCGCCCGCAGAGTTTCGGGCCCCTAGCTGAAAAAACGGCCGCGGGGCGGGGGTCCAAACAGGGCACGTCGACGTTGGGACTTAGTCTTTTTTTCGACGTTTCTCTTCTCCAAACGTTGCGACTGGGCCGATTTTGGGGACCCGCCCAGCCTGAGCCATAGGGGCTAGAGTTAATTTGGTGGGGTCGTTGAAGAGAAGGGGTCAAGGACTACGCGCCCGCAGAGTTTCGGGCCCCTAGCTGAAAAAACGGCCGCGGGGCGGGGGTCCAAACAGGGCACGTCGACGTTGGGACTTAGTCTTTTTTTCGACGTTTCTCTTCTCCAAACGTTGCGACGGGTCGATTTTGGGGACCCGCCCAGCCTGAGCCATAGGGGCTAGAGTTAATTTGGTGGGGTCGTTGAAGAGAAGGGGTCAAGGACTACGCGCCCGCAGAGTTTCGGGCCCCTAGCTCAAAAAACGGCCGCGGGGCGGGGGTCCAAACAGGGCACGTCGACGTTGGGACTTAGTCTTTTTTTCGACGTTTCTCTTCTCCAAACGTTGCGACTGGGCCGATTTTGGGGACCCGCCCAGCCTGAGCCATAGGGGCTAGAGTTAATTTGGTGGGGTCGTTGAAGAGAAGGGGTCAAGGACTACGCGCCCGCAGAGTTTCGGGCCCCTAGCTGAAAAAACGGCCGCGGGGCGGGGGTCCAAACAGGGCACGTCGACGTTGGGACTTAGTCTTTTTTTCGACGTTTCTCTTCTCCAAACGTTGCGACGGGTCGATTTTGGGGACCCGCCCAGCCTGAGCCATAGGGGCTAGAGTTAATTTGGTGGGGTCGTTGAAGAGAAGGGGTCAAGGACTACGCGCCCGCAGAGTTTCGGGCCCCTAGCTGAAAAAACGGCCGCGGGGCGGGGGTCCAAACAGGGCACGTCGACGTTGGGACTTAGTCTTTTTTTCGACGTTTCTCTTCTCCAAACGTTGCGACTGGGCCGATTTTGGGGACCCGCCCAGCCTGAGCCATAGGGGCTAGAGTTAATTTGGTGGGGTCGTTGAAGAGACGGGGTCAAGGACTACGCGCCCGCAGAGTTTCGGGCCCCTAGCTGAAAAAACGGCCGCGGGGCGGGGGTCCAAACAGGGCACGTCGACGTTGGGACTTAGTCTTTTTTTCGACGTTTCTCTTCTCCAAACGTTGCGACGGGTCGATTTTGGGGACCCGCCCAGCCTGAGCCATAGGGGCTAGAGTTAATTTGGTGGGGTCGTTGAAGAGAAGGGGTCAAGGACTACGCGCCCGCAGAGTTTCGGGCCCCTAGCTGAAAAAACGGCCGCGGGGCGGGGGTCCAAACAGGGCACGTCGACGTTGGGACTTAGTCTTTTTTTCGACGTTTCTCTTCTCCAAACGTTGCGACGGGTCGATTTTGGGGACCCGCCCAGCCTGAGCCATAGGGGCTAGAGTTAATTTGGTGGGGTCGTTGAAGAGAAGGGGTCAAGGACTACGCGCCCGCAGAGTTTCGGGCCCCTAGCTGAAAAAACGGCCGCGGGGCGGGGGTCCAAACAGGGCACGTCGACGTTGGGACTTAGTCTTTTTTTCGACGTTTCTCTTCTCCAAACGTTGCGACTGGGCCGATTTTGGGGACCCGCCCAGCCTGAGCCATAGGGGCTAGAGTTAATTTGGTGGGGTCGTTGAAGAGAAGGGGTCAAGGACTACGCGCCCGCAGAGTTTCGGGCCCCTAGCTGAAAAAACGGCCGCGGGGCGGGGGTCCAAACAGGGCACGTCGACGTTGGGACTTAGTCTTTTTTTCGACGTTTCTCTTCTCCAAACGTTGCGACGGGTCGATTTTGGGGACCCGCCCAGCCTGAGCCATAGGGGCTAGAGTTAATTTGGTGGGGTCGTTGAAGAGAAGGGGTCAAGGACTACGCGCCCGCAGAGTTTCGGGCCCCTAGCTTAAAAAACGGCCGCGGGGCGGGGGTCCAAACAGGGCACGTCGACGTTGGGACTTAGTCTTTTTTTCGACGTTTCTCTTCTCCAAACGTTGCGACGGGTCGATTTTGGGGACCCGCCCAGCCTGAGCCATAGGGGCTAGAGTTAATTTGGTGGGGTCGTTGAAGAGAAGGGGTCAAGGACTACGCGCCCGCAGAGTTTCGGGCCCCTAGCTGAAAAAACGGCCGCGGGGCGGGGGTCCAAACAGGGCACGTCGACGTTGGGACTTAGTCTTTTTTTCGACGTTTCTCTTCTCCAAACGTTGCGACGGGTCGATTTTGGGGACCCGCCCAGCCTGAGCCATAGGGGCTAGAGTTAATTTGGTGGGGTCGTTGAAGAGAAGGGGTCAAGGACTACGCGCCCGCAGAGTTTCGGGCCCCTAGCTGAAAAAACGGCCGCGGGGCGGGGGTCCAAACAGGGCACGTCGACGTTGGGACTTAGTCTTTTTTTCGACGTTTCTCTTCTCCAAACGTTGCGACGGGTCGATTTTGGGGACCCGCCCAGCCTGAGCCATAGGGGCTAGAGTTAATTTGGTGGGGTCGTTGAAGAGAAGGGGTCAAGGACTACGCGCCCGCAGAGTTTCGGGCCCCTAGCTGAAAAAACGGCCGCGGGGCGGGGGTCCAAACAGGGCACGTCGACGTTGGGACTTAGTCTTTTTTTCGACGTTTCTCTTCTCCAAACGTTGCGACGGGGCGATTTTGGGGACCCGCCCAGCCTGAGCCATAGGGGCTAGAGTTAATTTGGTGGGGTCGTTGAAGAGAAGGGGTCAAGGACTACGCGCCCGCAGAGTTTCGGGCCCCTAGCTGAAAAAACGGCCGCGGGGCGGGGGTCCAAACAGGGCACGTCGACGTTGGGACTTAGTCTTTTTTTCGACGTTTCTCTTCTCCAAACGTTGCGATGGGTCGATTTTGGGGACCCGCCCAGCCTGAGCCATAGGGGCTAGAGTTAATTTGGTGGGGTCGTTGAAGAGAAGGGGTCAAGGACTACGCGCCCGCA
This sequence comes from Dendropsophus ebraccatus, assembly GCF_027789765.1. Lineage (NCBI taxonomy): Eukaryota > Metazoa > Chordata > Amphibia > Anura > Hylidae > Dendropsophus > Dendropsophus ebraccatus. The sequence goes on along the minus strand of NC_091464.1, from coordinate 12,809,699 downwards.
GAGTTTCGGGCCCCTAGCTGAAAAAACGGCCGCGGGGCGGGGGTCCAAACAGGGCACGTCGACGTTGGGACTTAGTCTTTTTTTCGACGTTTCTCTTCTCCAAACGTTGCGACGGGTCCGATTTTGGGGACCCGCCCAGCCTGAGCCATAGGGGCTAGAGTTAATTTGGTGGGGTCGTTGAAGAGAAGGGGTCAAGGACTACGCGCCCGCAGAGTTTCGGGCCCCTAGCTGAAAAAACGGCCGCGGGGCGGGGGTCCAAACAGGGCACGTCGACGTTGGGACTTAGTCTTTTTTTCGACGTTTCTCTTCTCCAAACGTTGCGAGGGGTCGATTTTGGGGACCCGCCCAGCCTGAGCCATAGGGGCTAGAGTTAATTTGGTGGGGTCGTTGAAGAGACGGGGTCAAGGACTACGCGCCCGCAGAGTTTCGGGCCCCTAGCTGAAAAAACGGCCGCGGGGCGGGGGTCCAAACAGGGCACGTCGACGTTGGGACTTAGTCTTTTTTTCGACGTTTCTCTTCTCCAAACGTTGCGATGGGCCGATTTTGGGGACCCGCCCAGCCTGAGCCATAGGGGCTAGAGTTAATTTGGTGGGGTCGTTGAAGAGAAGGGGTCAAGGACTACGCGCCCGCAGAGTTTCGGGCCCCTAGCTGAAAAAACGGCCGCGGGGCGGGGGTCCAAACAGGGCACGTCGACGTTGGGACTTAGTCTTTTTTTCGACGTTTCTCTTCTCCAAACGTTGCGACGGGTCGATTTTGGGGACCCGCCCAGCCTGAGCCATAGGGGCTAGAGTTAATTTGGTGGGGTCGTTGAAGAGAAGGGGTCAAGGACTACGCGCCCGCAGAGTTTCGGGCCCCTAGCTGAAAAAACGGCCGCGGGGCGGGGGTCCAAACAGGGCACGTCGACGTTGGGACTTAGTCTTTTTTTCGACGTTTCTCTTCTCCAAACGTTGCGACGGGTCGATTTTGGGGACCCGCCCAGCCTGAGCCATAGGGGCTAGAGTTAATTTGGTGGGGTCGTTGAAGAGAAGGGGTCAAGGACTACGCGCCCGCAGAGTTTCGGGCCCCTAGCTGAAAAAACGGCCGCGGGGCGGGGGTCCAAACAGGGCACGTCGACGTTGGGACTTAGTCTTTTTTTCGACGTTTCTCTTCTCCAAACGTTGCGACGGGCCGATTTTGGGGACCCGCCCAGCCTGAGCCATAGGGGCTAGAGTTAATTTGGTGGGGTCGTTGAAGAGAAGGGGTCAAGGACTACGCGCCCGCAGAGTTTCGGGCCCCTAGCTGAAAAAACGGCCGCGGGGCGGGGGTCCAAACAGGGCACGTCGACGTTGGGACTTAGTCTTTTTTTCGACGTTTCTCTTCTCCAAACGTTGCGACGGGCCGATTTTGGGGACCCGCCCAGCCTGAGCCATAGGGGCTAGAGTTAATTTGGTGGGGTCGTTGAAGAGAAGGGGTCAAGGACTACGCGCCCGCAGAGTTTCGGGCCCCTAGCTGAAAAAACGGCCGCGGGGCGGGGGTCCAAACAGGGCACGTCGACGTTGGGACTTAGTCTTTTTTTCGACGTTTCTCTTCTCCAAACGTTGCGACGGGCCGATTTTGGGGACCCGCCCAGCCTGAGCCATAGGGGCTAGAGTTAATTTGGTGGGGTCGTTGAAGAGAAGGGGTCAAGGACTACGCGCCCGCAGAGTTTCGGGCCCCTAGCTGAAAAAACGGCCGCGGGGCGGGGGTCCAAACAGGGCACGTCGACGTTGGGACTTAGTCTTTTTTTCGACGTTTCTCTTCTCCAAACGTTGCGACGGGTCCGATTTTGGGGACCCGCCCAGCCTGAGCCATAGGGGCTAGAGTTAATTTGGTGGGGTCGTTGAAGAGAAGGGGTCAAGGACTACGCGCCCGCAGAGTTTCGGGCCCCTAGCTGAAAAAACGGCCGCGGGGCGGGGGTCCAAACAGGGCACGTCGACGTTGGGACTTAGTCTTTTTTTCGACGTTTCTCTTCTCCAAACGTTGCGACTGGGCCGATTTTGGGGACCCGCCCAGCCTGAGCCATAGGGGCTAGAGTTAATTTGGTGGGGTCGTTGAAGAGAAGGGGTCAAGGACTACGCGCCCGCAGAGTTTCGGGCCCCTAGCTGAAAAAACGGCCGCGGGGCGGGGGTCCAAACAGGGCACGTCGACGTTGGGACTTAGTCTTTTTTTCGACGTTTCTCTTCTCCAAACGTTGCGACGGGCCGATTTTGGGGACCCGCCCAGCCTGAGCCATAGGGGCTAGAGTTAATTTGGTGGGGTCGTTGAAGAGAAGGGGTCAAGGACTACGCGCCCGCAGAGTTTCGGGCCCCTAGCTGAAAAAACGGCCGCGGGGCGGGGGTCCAAACAGGGCACGTCGACGTTGGGACTTAGTCTTTTTTTCGACGTTTCTCTTCTCCAAACGTTGCGACGGGTCGATTTTGGGGACCCGCCCAGCCTGAGCCATAGGGGCTAGAGTTAATTTGGTGGGGTCGTTGAAGAGAAGGGGTCAAGGACTACGCGCCCGCAGAGTTTCGGGCCCCTAGCTGAAAAAACGGCCGCGGGGCGGGGGTCCAAACAGGGCACGTCGACGTTGGGACTTAGTCTTTTTTTCGACGTTTCTCTTCTCCAAACGTTGCGACGGGTCGATTTTGGGGACCCGCCCAGCCTGAGCCATAGGGGCTAGAGTTAATTTGGTGGGGTCGTTGAAGAGAAGGGGTCAAGGACTACGCGCCCGCAGAGTTTCGGGCCCCTAGCTGAAAAAACGGCCGCGGGGCGGGGGTCCAAACAGGGCACGTCGACGTTGGGACTTAGTCTTTTTTTCGACGTTTCTCTTCTCCAAACGTTGCGATGGGCCGATTTTGGGGACCCGCCCAGCCTGAGCCATAGGGGCTAGAGTTAATTTGGTGGGGTCGTTGAAGAGAAGGGGTCAAGGACTACGCGCCCGCAGAGTTTCGGGCCCCTAGCTGAAAAAACGGCCGCGGGGCGGGGGTCCAAACAGGGCACGTCGACGTTGGGACTTAGTCTTTTTTTCGACGTTTCTCTTCTCCAAACGTTGCGACGGGTCGATTTTGGGGACCCGCCCAGCCTGAGCCATAGGGGCTAGAGTTAATTTGGTGGGTTCGTTGAAGAGAAGGGGTCAAGGACTACGCGCCCGCAGAGTTTCGGGCCCCTAGCTGAAAAAACGGCCGCGGGGCGGGGGTCCAAACAGGGCACGTCGACGTTGGGACTTAGTCTTTTTTTCGACGTTTCTCTTCTCCAAACGTTGCGATGTGCCGATTTTGGGGACCCGCCCAGCCTGAGCCATAGGGGCTAGAGTTAATTTGGTGGGGTCGTTGAAGAGAAGGGGTCAAGGACTACGCGCCCGCAGAGTTTCGGGCCCCTAGCTGAAAAAACGGCCGCGGGGCGGGGGTCCAAACAGGGCACGTCGACGTTGGGACTTAGTCTTTTTTTCGACGTTTCTCTTCTCCAAACGTTGCGACGGGTCGATTTTGGGGACCCGCCCAGCCTGAGCCATAGGGGCTAGAGTTAATTTGGTGGGGTCGTTGAAGAGAAGGGGTCAAGGACTACGCGCCCGCAGAGTTTCGGGCCCCTAGCTGAAAAAACGGCCGCGGGGCGGGGGTCCAAACAGGGCACGTCGACGTTGGGACTTAGTCTTTTTTTCGACGTTTCTCTTCTCCAAACGTTGCGATGGGCCGATTTTGGGGACCCGCCCAGCCTGAGCCATAGGGGCTAGAGTTAATTTGGTGGGGTCGTTGAAGAGAAGGGGTCAAGGACTACGCGCCCGCAGAGTTTCGGGCCCCTAGCTGAAAAAACGGCCGCGGGGCGGGGGTCCAAACAGGGCACGTCGACGTTGGGACTTAGTCTTTTTTTCGACGTTTCTCTTCTCCAAACGTTGCGACGGGTCGATTTTGGGGACCCGCCCAGCCTGAGCCATAGGGGCTAGAGTTAATTTGGTGGGGTCGTTGAAGAGAAGGGGTCAAGGACTACGCGCCCGCAGAGTTTCGGGCCCCTAGCTGAAAAAACGGCCGCGGGGCGGGGGTCCAAACAGGGCACGTCGACGTTGGGACTTAGTCTTTTTTTCGACGTTTCTCTTCTCCAAACGTTGCGATGTGCCGATTTTGGGGACCCGCCCAGCCTGAGCCATAGGGGCTAGAGTTAATTTGGTGGGGTCGTTGAAGAGAAGGGGTCAAGGACTACGCGCCCGCAGAGTTTCGGGCCCCTAGCTGAAAAAACGGCCGCGGGGCGGGGGTCCAAACAGGGCACGTCGACGTTGGGACTTAGTCTTTTTTTCGACGTTTCTCTTCTCCAAACGTTGCGACGGGTCGATTTTGGGGACCCGCCCAGCCTGAGCCATAGGGGCTAGAGTTAATTTGGTGGGGTCGTTGAAGAGACGGGGTCAAGGACTACGCGCCCGCAGAGTTTCGGGCCCCTAGCTGAAAAAACGGCCGCGGGGCGGGGGTCCAAACAGGGCACGTCGACGTTGGGACTTAGTCTTTTTTTCGACGTTTCTCTTCTCCAAACGTTGCGACTGGGCCGTTTTTGGGGACCCGCCCAGCCTGAGCCATAGGGGCTAGAGTTAATTTGGTGGGGTCGTTGAAGAGAAGGGGTCAAGGACTACGCGCCCGCAGAGTTTCGGGCCCCTAGCTGAAAAAACGGCCGCGGGGCGGGGGTCCAAACAGGGCACGTCGACGTTGGGACTTAGTCTTTTTTTCGACGTTTCTCTTCTCCAAACGTTGCGACGGGCCGATTTTGGGGACCCGCCCAGCCTGAGCCATAGGGGCTAGAGTTAATTTGGTGGGGTCGTTGAAGAGAAGGGGTCAAGGACTACGCGCCCGCAGAGTTTCGGGCCCCTAGCTGAAAAAACGGCCGCGGGGCGGGGGTCCAAACAGGGCACGTCGACGTTGGGACTTAGTCTTTTTTTCGACGTTTCTCTTCTCCAAACGTTGCGACGGGTCGATTTTGGGGACCCGCCCAGCCTGAGCCATAGGGGCTAGAGTTAATTTGGTGGGGTCGTTGAAGAGAAGGGGTCAAGGACTACGCGCCCGCAGAGTTTCGGGCCCCTAGCTGAAAAAACGGCCGCGGGGCGGGGGTCCAAACAGGGCACGTCGACGTTGGGACTTAGTCTTTTTTTCGACGTTTCTCTTCTCCAAACGTTGCGACTGGGCCGATTTTGGGGACCCGCCCAGCCTGAGCCATAGGGGCTAGAGTTAATTTGGTGGGGTCGTTGAAGAGAAGGGGTCAAGGACTACGCGCCCGCAGAGTTTCGGGCCCCTAGCTGAAAAAACGGCCGCGGGGCGGGGGTCCAAACAGGGCACGTCGACGTTGGGACTTAGTCTTTTTTTCGACGTTTCTCTTCTCCAAACGTTGCGACGGGTCGATTTTGGGGACCCGCCCAGCCTGAGCCATAGGGGCTAGAGTTAATTTGGTGGGGTCGTTGAAGAGAAGGGGTCAAGGACTACGCGCCCGCAGAGTTTCGGGCCCCTAGCTGAAAAAACGGCCGCGGGGCGGGGGTCCAAACAGGGCACGTCGACGTTGGGACTTAGTCTTTTTTTCGACGTTTCTCTTCTCCAAACGTTGCGATGGGTCGATTTTGGGGACCCGCCCAGCCTGAGCCATAGGGGCTAGAGTTAATTTGGTGGGGTCGTTGAAGAGAAGGGGTCAAGGACTACGCGCCCGCAGAGTTTCGGGCCCCTAGCTGAAAAAACGGCCGCGGGGCGGGGGTCCAAACAGGGCACGTCGACGTTGGGACTTAGTCTTTTTTTCGACGTTTCTCTTCTCCAAACGTTGCGATGGGTCGATTTTGGGGACCCGCCCAGCCTGAGCCATAGGGGCTAGAGTTAATTTGGTGGGGTCGTTGAAGAGAAGGGGTCAAGGACTACGCGCCCGCAGAGTTTCGGGCCCCTAGCTGAAAAAACGGCCGCGGGGCGGGGGTCCAAACAGGGCACGTCGACGTTGGGACTTAGTCTTTTTTTCGACGTTTCTCTTCTCCAAACGTTGCGATGGGCCGATTTTGGGGACCCGCCCAGCCTGAGCCATAGGGGCTAGAGTTAATTTGGTGGGGTCGTTGAAGAGAAGGGGTCAAGGACTACGCGCCCGCAGAGTTTCGGGCCCCTAGCTGAAAAAACGGCCGCGGGGCGGGGGTCCAAACAGGGCACGTCGACGTTGGGACTTAGTCTTTTTTTCGACGTTTCTCTTCTCCAAACGTTGCGACGGGCCGATTTTGGGGACCCGCCCAGCCTGAGCCATAGGGGCTAGAGTTAATTTGGTGGGGTCGTTGAAGAGAAGGGGTCAAGGACTACGCGCCCGCAGAGTTTCGGGCCCCTAGCTGAAAAAACGGCCGCGGGGCGGGGGTCCAAACAGGGCACGTCGACGTTGGGACTTAGTCTTTTTTTCGACGTTTCTCTTCTCCAAACGTTGCGATGGGTCGATTTTGGGGACCCGCCCAGCCTGAGCCATAGGGGCTAGAGTTAATTTGGTGGGGTCGTTGAAGAGAAGGGGTCAAGGACTACGCGCCCGCAGAGTTTCGGGCCCCTAGCTGAAAAAACGGCCGCGGGGCGGGGGTCCAAACAGGGCACGTCGACGTTGGGACTTAGTCTTTTTTTCGACGTTTCTCTTCTCCAAACGTTGCGACGGGTCGATTTTGGGGACCCGCCCAGCCTGAGCCATAGGGGCTAGAGTTAATTTGGTGGGGTCGTTGAAGAGAAGGGGTCAAGGACTACGCGCCCGCAGAGTTTCGGGCCCCTCGCTTAAAAAACGGCCGCGGGGCGGGGGTCCAAACAGGGCACGTCGACGTTGGGACTTAGTCTTTTTTTCGACGTTTCTCTTCTCCAAACGTTGCGATGTGCCGATTTTGGGGACCCGCCCAGCCTGAGCCATAGGGGCTAGAGTTAATTTGGTGGGGTCGTTGAAGAGAAGGGGTCAAGGACTACGCGCCCGCAGAGTTTCGGGCCCCTAGCTGAAAAAACGGCCGCGGGGCGGGGGTCCAAACAGGGCACGTCGACGTTGGGACTTAGTCTTTTTTTCGACGTTTCTCTTCTCCAAACGTTGCGACGGGTCGATTTTGGGGACCCGCCCAGCCTGAGCCATAGGGGCTAGAGTTAATTTGGTGGGGTCGTTGAAGAGAAGGGGTCAAGGACTACGCGCCCGCAGAGTTTCGGGCCCCTAGCTGAAAAAACGGCCGCGGGGCGGGGGTCCAAACAGGGCACGTCGACGTTGGGACTTAGTCTTTTTTTCGACGTTTCTCTTCTCCAAACGTTGCGACTGGGCCGATTTTGGGGACCCGCCCAGCCTGAGCCATAGGGGCTAGAGTTAATTTGGTGGGGTCGTTGAAGAGAAGGGGTCAAGGACTACGCGCCCGCAGAGTTTCGGGCCCCTAGCTGAAAAAACGGCCGCGGGGCGGGGGTCCAAACAGGGCACGTCGACGTTGGGACTTAGTCTTTTTTTCGACGTTTCTCTTCTCCAAACGTTGCGACGGGTCGATTTTGGGGACCCGCCCAGCCTGAGCCATAGGGGCTAGAGTTAATTTGGTGGGGTCGTTGAAGAGAAGGGGTCAAGGACTACGCGCCCGCAGAGTTTCGGGCCCCTAGCTGAAAAAACGGCCGCGGGGCGGGGGTCCAAACAGGGCACGTCGACGTTGGGACTTAGTCTTTTTTTCGACGTTTCTCTTCTCCAAACGTTGCGATGGGCCGATTTTGGGGACCCGCCCAGCCTGAGCCATAGGGGCTAGAGTTAATTTGGTGGGGTCGTTGAAGAGAAGGGGTCAAGGACTACGCGCCCGCAGAGTTTCGGGCCCCTAGCTGAAAAAACGGCCGCGGGGCGGGGGTCCAAACAGGGCACGTCGACGTTGGGACTTAGTCTTTTTTTCGACGTTTCTCTTCTCCAAACGTTGCGACGGGTCGATTTTGGGGACCCGCCCAGCCTGAGCCATAGGGGCTAGAGTTAATTTGGTGGGGTCGTTGAAGAGAAGGGGTCAAGGACTACGCGCCCGCAGAGTTTCGGGCCCCTAGCTGAAAAAACGGCCGCGGGGCGGGGGTCCAAACAGGGCACGTCGACGTTGGGACTTAGTCTTTTTTTCGACGTTTCTCTTCTCCAAACGTTGCGATGGGCCGATTTTGGGGACCCGCCCAGCCTGAGCCATAGGGGCTAGAGTTAATTTGGTGGGGTCGTTGAAGAGAAGGGGTCAAGGACTACGCGCCCGCAGAGTTTCGGGCCCCTAGCTGAAAAAACGGCCGCGGGGCGGGGGTCCAAACAGGGCACGTCGACGTTGGGACTTAGTCTTTTTTTCGACGTTTCTCTTCTCCAAACGTTGCGATGGGTCCGATTTTGGGGACCCGCCCAGCCTGAGCCATAGGGGCTAGAGTTAATTTGGTGGGGTCGTTGAAGAGAAGGGGTCAAGGACTACGCGCCCGCAGAGTTTCGGGCCCCTAGCTGAAAAAACGGCCGCGGGGCGGGGGTCCAAACAGGGCACGTCGACGTTGGGACTTAGTCTTTTTTTCGACGTTTCTCTTCTCCAAACGTTGCGAGGGGTCGATTTTGGGGACCCGCCCAGCCTGAGCCATAGGGGCTAGAGTTAATTTGGTGGGGTCGTTGAAGAGAAGGGGTCAAGGACTACGCGCCCGCAGAGTTTCGGGCCCCTAGCTGAAAAAACGGCCGCGGGGCGGGGGTCCAAACAGGGCACGTCGACGTTGGGACTTAGTCTTTTTTTCGACGTTTCTCTTCTCCAAACGTTGCGATGGGTCGATTTTGGGGACCCGCCCAGCCTGAGCCATAGGGGCTAGAGTTAATTTGGTGGGGTCGTTGAAGAGAAGGGGTCAAGGACTACGCGCCCGCAGAGTTTCGGGCCCCTAGCTGAAAAAACGGCCGCGGGGCGGGGGTCCAAACAGGGCACGTCGACGTTGGGACTTAGTCTTTTTTTCGACGTTTCTCTTCTCCAAACGTTGCGACGGGTCGATTTTGGGGACCCGCCCAGCCTGAGCCATAGGGGCTAGAGTTAATTTGGTGGGGTCGTTGAAGAGAAGGGGTCAAGGACTACGCGCCCGCAGAGTTTCGGGCCCCTAGCTGAAAAAACGGCCGCGGGGCGGGGGTCCAAACAGGGCACGTCGACGTTGGGACTTAGTCTTTTTTTCGACGTTTCTCTTCTCCAAACGTTGCGACGGGTCGATTTTGGGGACCCGCCCAGCCTGAGCCATAGGGGCTAGAGTTAATTTGGTGGGGTCGTTGAAGAGAAGGGGTCAAGGACTACGCGCCCGCAGAGTTTCGGGCCCCTAGCTGAAAAAACGGCCGCGGGGCGGGGGTCCAAACAGGGCACGTCGACGTTGGGACTTAGTCTTTTTTTCGACGTTTCTCTTCTCCAAACGTTGCGATGTGCCGATTTTGGGGACCCGCCCAGCCTGAGCCATAGGGGCTAGAGTTAATTTGGTGGGGTCGTTGAAGAGAAGGGGTCAAGGACTACGCGCCCGCAGAGTTTCGGGCCCCTAGCTGAAAAAACGGCCGCGGGGCGGGGGTCCAAACAGGGCACGTCGACGTTGGGACTTAGTCTTTTTTTCGACGTTTCTCTTCTCCAAACGTTGCGATGGGTCGATTTTGGGGACCCGCCCAGCCTGAGCCATAGGGGCTAGAGTTAATTTGGTGGGGTCGTTGAAGAGAAGGGGTCAAGGACTACGCGCCCGCAGAGTTTCGGGCCCCTAGCTGAAAAAACGGCCGCGGGGCGGGGGTCCAAACAGGGCACGTCGACGTTGGGACTTAGTCTTTTTTTCGACGTTTCTCTTCTCCAAACGTTGCGATGTGCCGATTTTGGGGACCCGCCCAGCCTGAGCCATAGGGGCTAGAGTTAATTTGGTGGGGTCGTTGAAGAGAAGGGGTCAAGGACTACGCGCCCGCAGAGTTTCGGGCCCCTAGCTGAAAAAACGGCCGCGGGGCGGGGGTCCAAACAGGGCACGTCGACGTTGGGACTTAGTCTTTTTTTCGACGTTTCTCTTCTCCAAACGTTGCGACGGGTCGATTTTGGGGACCCGCCCAGCCTGAGCCATAGGGGCTAGAGTTAATTTGGTGGGGTCGTTGAAGAGAAGGGGTCAAGGACTACGCGCCCGCAGAGTTTCGGGCCCCTAGCTGAAAAAACGGCCGCGGGGCGGGGGTCCAAACAGGGCACGTCGACGTTGGGACTTAGTCTTTTTTTCGACGTTTCTCTTCTCCAAACGTTGCGATGGGTCGATTTTGGGGACCCGCCCAGCCTGAGCCATAGGGGCTAGAGTTAATTTGGTGGGGTCGTTGAAGAGAAGGGGTCAAGGACTACGCGCCCGCAGAGGTTCGGGCCCCTAGCTGAAAAAACGGCCGCGGGGCGAGGGTCCAAACAGGGCACGTCGACGTTGGGACTTAGTCTTTTTTTCGACGTTTCTCTTCTCCAAACGTTGCGATGGGTCGATTTTGGGGACCCGCCCAGCCTGAGCCATAGGGGCTAGAGTTAATTTGGTGGGGTCGTTGAAGAGAAGGGGTCAAGGACTACGCGCCCGCAGAGTTTCGGGCCCCTAGCTGAAAAAACGGCCGCGGGGCGGGGGTCCAAACAGGGCACGTCGACGTTGGGACTTAGTCTTTTTTTCGACGTTTCTCTTCTCCAAACGTTGCGACGGGTCCGATTTTGGGGACCCGCCCAGCCTGAGCCATAGGGGCTAGAGTTAATTTGGTGGGGTCGTTGAAGAGAAGGGGTCAAGGACTACGCGCCCGCAGAGTTTCGGGCCCCTAGCTGAAAAAACGGCCGCGGGGCGGGGGTCCAAACAGGGCACGTCGACGTTGGGACTTAGTCTTTTTTTCGACGTTTCTCTTCTCCAAACGTTGCGATGGGTCGATTTTGGGGACCCGCCCAGCCTGAGCCATAGGGGCTAGAGTTAATTTGGTGGGGTCGTTGAAGAGAAGGGGTCAAGGACTACGCGCCCGCAGAGTTTCGGGCCCCTAGCTGAAAAAACGGCCGCGGGGCGGGGGTCCAAACAGGGCACGTCGACGTTGGGACTTAGTCTTTTTTTCGACGTTTCTCTTCTCCAAACGTTGCGATGGGCCGATTTTGGGGACCCGCCCAGCCTGAGCCATAGGGGCTAGAGTTAATTTGGTGGGGTCGTTGAAGAGAAGGGGTCAAGGACTACGCGCCCGCAGAGTTTCGGGCCCCTAGCTGAAAAAACGGCCGCGGGGCGGGGGTCCAAACAGGGCACGTCGACGTTGGGACTTAGTCTTTTTTTCGACGTTTCTCTTCTCCAAACGTTGCGACGGGTCGATTTTGGGGACCCGCCCAGCCTGAGCCATAGGGGCTAGAGTTAATTTGGTGGGGTCGTTGAAGAGAAGGGGTCAAGGACTACGCGCCCGCAGAGTTTCGGGCCCCTAGCTGAAAAAACGGCCGCGGGGCGGGGGTCCAAACAGGGCACGTCGACGTTGGGACTTAGTCTTTTTTTCGACGTTTCTCTTCTCCAAACGTTGCGACGGGCCGATTTTGGGGACCCGCCCAGCCTGAGCCATAGGGGCTAGAGTTAATTTGGTGGGGTCGTTGAAGAGAAGGGGTCAAGGACTACGCGCCCGCAGAGTTTCGGGCCCCTAGCTGAAAAAACGGCCGCGGGGCGGGGGTCCAAACAGGGCACGTCGACGTTGGGACTTAGTCTTTTTTTCGACGTTTCTCTTCTCCAAACGTTGCGACGGGTCGATTTTGGGGACCCGCCCAGCCTGAGCCATAGGGGCTAGAGTTAATTTGGTGGGGTCGTTGAAGAGAAGGGGTCAAGGACTACGCGCCCGCAGAGTTTCGGGCCCCTAGCTGAAAAAACGGCCGCGGGGCGGGGGTCCAAACAGGGCACGTCGACGTTGGGACTTAGTCTTTTTTTCGACGTTTCTCTTCTCCAAACGTTGCGACTGGGCCGATTTTGGGGACCCGCCCAGCCTGAGCCATAGGGGCTAGAGTTAATTTGGTGGGGTCGTTGAAGAGAAGGGGTCAAGGACTACGCGCCCGCAGAGTTTCGGGCCCCTAGCTTAAAAAACGGCCGCGGGGCGGGGGTCCAAACAGGGCACGTCGACGTTGGGACTTAGTCTTTTTTTCGACGTTTCTCTTCTCCAAACGTTGCGATGGGTCGATTTTGGGGACCCGCCCAGCCTGAGCCATAGGGGCTAGAGTTAATTTGGTGGGGTCGTTGAAGAGAAGGGGTCAAGGACTACGCGCCCGCAGAGTTTCGGGCCCCTAGCTGAAAAAACGGCCGCGGGGCGGGGGTCCAAACAGGGCACGTCGACGTTGGGACTTAGTCTTTTTTTCGACGTTTCTCTTCTCCAAACGTTGCGATGGGTCGATTTTGGGGACCCGCCCAGCCTGAGCCATAGGGGCTAGAGTTAATTTGGTGGGGTCGTTGAAGAGAAGGGGTCAAGGACTACGCGCCCGCAGAGTTTCGGGCCCCTAGCTGAAAAAACGGCCGCGGGGCGGGGGTCCAAACAGGGCACGTCGACGTTGGGACTTAGTCTTTTTTTCGACGTTTCTCTTCTCCAAACGTTGCGACTGGGCCGATTTTGGGGACCCGCCCAGCCTGAGCCATAGGGGCTAGAGTTAATTTGGTGGGGTCGTTGAAGAGAAGGGGTCAAGGACTACGCGCCCGCAGAGTTTCGGGCCCCTAGCTGAAAAAACGGCCGCGGGGCGGGGGTCCAAACAGGGCACGTCGACGTTGGGACTTAGTCTTTTTTTCGACGTTTCTCTTCTCCAAACGTTGCGATGGGTCGATTTTGGGGACCCGCCCAGCCTGAGCCATAGGGGCTAGAGTTAATTTGGTGGGGTCGTTGAAGAGAAGGGGTCAAGGACTACGCGCCCGCAGAGTTTCGGGCCCCTAGCTGAAAAAACGGCCGCGGGGCGGGGGTCCAAACAGGGCACGTCGACGTTGGGACTTAGTCTTTTTTTCGACGTTTCTCTTCTCCAAACGTTGCGACGGGTCGATTTTGGGGACCCGCCCAGCCTGAGCCATAGGGGCTAGAGTTAATTTGGTGGGGTCGTTGAAGAGAAGGGGTCAAGGACTACGCGCCCGCAGAGTTTCGGGCCCCTAGCTGAAAAAACGGCCGCGGGGCGGGGGTCCAAACAGGGCACGTCGACGTTGGGACTTAGTCTTTTTTTCGACGTTTCTCTTCTCCAAACGTTGCGACGGGTCGATTTTGGGGACCCGCCCAGCCTGAGCCATAGGGGCTAGAGTTAATTTGGTGGGGTCGTTGAAGAGAAGGGGTCAAGGACTACGCGCCCGCAGAGTTTCGGGCCCCTAGCTGAAAAAACGGCCGCGGGGCGGGGGTCCAAACAGGGCACGTCGACGTTGGGACTTAGTCTTTTTTTCGACGTTTCTCTTCTCCAAACGTTGCGACTGGGTCGATTTTGGGGACCCGCCCAGCCTGAGCCATAGGGGCTAGAGTTAATTTGGTGGGGTCGTTGAAGAGAAGGGGTCAAGGACTACGCGCCCGCAGAGTTTCGGGCCCCTAGCTGAAAAAACGGCCGCGGGGCGGGGGTCCAAACAGGGCACGTCGACGTTGGGACTTAGTCTTTTTTTCGACGTTTCTCTTCTCCAAACGTTGCGATGGGTCCGATTTTGGGGACCCGCCCAGCCTGAGCCATAGGGGCTAGAGTTAATTTGGTGGGGTCGTTGAAGAGAAGGGGTCAAGGACTACGCGCCCGCAGAGTTTCGGGCCCCTAGCTGAAAAAACGGCCGCGGGGCGGGGGTCCAAACAGGGCACGTCGACGTTGGGACTTAGTCTTTTTTTCGACGTTTCTCTTCTCCAAACGTTGCGACGGGTCGATTTTGGGGACCCGCCCAGCCTGAGCCATAGGGGCTAGAGTTAATTTGGTGGGGTCGTTGAAGAGAAGGGGTCAAGGACTACGCGCCCGCAGAGTTTCGGGCCCCTAGCTGAAAAAACGGCCGCGGGGCGGGGGTCCAAACAGGGCACGTCGACGTTGGGACTTAGTCTTTTTTTCGACGTTTCTCTTCTCCAAACGTTGCGATGGGCCGATTTTGGGGACCCGCCCAGCCTGAGCCATAGGGGCTAGAGTTAATTTGGTGGGGTCGTTGAAGAGAAGGGGTCAAGGACTACGCGCCCGCAGAGTTTCGGGCCCCTAGCTGAAAAAACGGCCGCGGGGCGGGGGTCCAAACAGGGCACGTCGACGTTGGGACTTAGTCTTTTTTTCGACGTTTCTCTTCTCCAAACGTTGCGATGGGTCGATTTTGGGGACCCGCCCAGCCTGAGCCATAGGGGCTAGAGTTAATTTGGTGGGGTCGTTGAAGAGAAGGGGTCAAGGACTACGCGCCCGCAGAGTTTCGGGCCCCTAGCTGAAAAAACGGCCGCGGGGCGGGGGTCCAAACAGGGCACGTCGACGTTGGGACTTAGTCTTTTTTTCGACGTTTCTCTTCTCCAAACGTTGCGATGGGCCGATTTTGGGGACCCGCCCAGCCTGAGCCATAGGGGCTAGAGTTAATTTGGTGGGGTCGTTGAAGAGAAGGGGTCAAGGACTACGTGCCCGCAGAGTTTCGGGCCCCTAACTCAAAAAACGGCCGCAGGGCGGGGGTCCAAACAGGGTATCTATCTCTGTCTGTGTATCTATCTGTCTCTGTCTGTCTGTATGTTCATCCATATAGATAACTACAAATTAGTAACTATTTAAATTACAATGATGGTAACTTCTCACCATATTAGCGTTATGCAGAGGCATTGAATGGCCCCCAAAATATCGAAATTAAACGGTTTGAACTGCACCTACCTGTATCTTCCTTGCCAGCTACCTACCTATGCTACCTACCTGGTTGTCTGCCTGGCTGCAACTAAGCTGCTTGCCTATGGATGCAGCTGTATATGTCATTACAGCCTTGATGACATCATCAATGTTTCCCTGGCAGGCTAGATGTAAACAACCTTGGTTGCCACGGCAACAGAGACAGGACAGTGCTGTATGGCAAGGGCATTGGAAATGCCCAGCATCTTATGCACGCACCCTGCAGGGGGTTTATTTGTTAGGTAACATATTTGGGGGGCACCTACGCACCCAGCACGGGGTATATTTCTTGGGTAACATATTTGGGGGCACAGCTACATACCCAGCAGGGGGGTTTATTATTTTGGGTAAAATATTAGGGGGTGCAGCTACACACCCTGCAGGGGGTTTATTATTTGGGGTTACATATATGATGGCGCAGCCTGGCACCCAGCAGGCGGTTTATTTCTTGGGCAAGCCACAGCAGACAACGCACGGCAGGCACGCTTCATTTCCTTTTGGAGGCGGGAAGCTCTCTCTTCTCACGGCATATCTAATGCCTATCACGGCACCTGTCTCCCCTACCTAGCAACACTAGCCCCCTTTTTTGTAACCACGCCCCTATTCACACTGCACATTCATAGTTGCCAACATTTGAAAAATGTTTCCAGGAACACTTTGACTTTGGCAATGAGGGTGTGGCCTATTGTGGGTGTGGTGTGACTTTTCATCAAAGGGTTTTTGCAAAATTTTCCTATATTTATATATTGTATGGAGCCAGGCCCGGATTGGTAATCTGGCGGAGCGGGCGAAAGCCCGCTGAGCCGCCAGGATTACCAATCAGAGGGGCTGCTGGTCCCCCTGCAAACTAATATCAGCCCCTGCAGTGGTTGAGAGAACAGCGCTGCCGGCCACCGCGCTGTTCCCTTAGCCTCTTCTAATGGGGCTGAGCCGGCATACTCCCTCCGCCCCCTCCCCTCCAGAACACTCAAGGGCCGCTCTGCCTCTTAGTTATTTCTCTATGTGTAGCAGAGGTGCCGCACAGGCACGTCTGCTACCGTCGGCTGACGTCATTTCCTGCCGCAGGGGAGCTGATTAATGGAGGACAGGGGAGAAGGAGCTGCTGCCCCCTGCAGCATAGAGTGGCTGCTGCCGACTGAGGAATCACACAGAGGGGGCCCTTGCTGCTATGAACAAACAGCACTGCTTGGTGAGAAGAAAGAAGGACTCTTAAAGACCTGTTCTTCTCACCAAGCTACAGCCAAAGCCTGCCCTCCCCCCCTGTGTAAGGACGCAACCAACTTTCCCTCCCCCCACTCAGTGACGTCATCATCTCCTTCCTGCTCTGCTGTCGGAGGGGCAGGGGAGCACCATGCTGGCTGTGAGGGAGGAGGACCTGTCAGCAGCTGAGATGGAAGGAGCTTGTCTATGAACAGTAAGTGATTGTTTCTTGTCTTATAGTGTGAGTGCAAAGTGAAAGTGTGTATCTATATAGTAGTGTGTACAGTATGTGTATTGTGTGTGTAAAGGATTTCTATATATATGTATAGTGTGTATTTATATATGATATATGTATTTACAGTATATATATATATATATATATATATACATATATATATATATATATGTGTGTGTGTGTATATATATATATATATATATATATAGTGTATGCATTCCTCTGTAGTATGCTTATGATAAATGCATGTATGAATGTGCAGTAGGCATGTAGAGGCATGTAGACACATATAGAGGCCAGGTTCACATGGCGTAACATACCGGCCGTTCTGTGGACGGTGTTAGAGAAGATCATTCCAGTCGGTACTGCAGTACCAGACGGATAATCTTCACTGCCGCTGAATTCGGATGCAGGCGCATCAGTGTGTGTCTGCATCCGAATTCCCTCTGCTCACAATGGAGCGTGCGTCCAGAGTCGCAAGCGCCATTGTGTGAACTGACTCGGTTTTCTGTGGCCGCAGAAAACTGACATGTCAGTTTCATGCGGCGCCGCTAGGGATCCCGGCCGGAGTGTATACTATGTGTATACACTCCAGTCAAGATTCCTTAGAAAGTACCATTACGTAAGTTCCATAGTAATCATGGCCATTGTTACAACAGCCATGATTGTTACATAACCTATGCAGTGGGAACATGGCTTTATAATGTATATTTGTACAGATTGTGTTCATATGTGCATGTATTAAACAAAATACAAAGGACCACATCTACTTCATGCAAAAATTGTGTTTTTTTATTCTTACAGTATTATATATATTTTGTATATGCAATGTGGTAGAATATGAAAACACATGTTTTGCATGGAGGAGATGCTGTCCTAGTTTATAGTCTACTTTGTGAGAGGGATGCCAGGGGTTGGTTGTAGTGCGCCCAGCCCAAGGGAATCTGCAGTACACAGCGCGACACAAAGTGTATACTGCCTGTGGTAGACAAATTGGGCCGACATGTGACCATACACAAACTGTAGCATCAGCACAATCTGTTTAATGCCGGCTACATGTGTACATATGTATGCATGCACAGTGTGTGTTTATGATGTATGTATGTATGCACAATGTGTGTCTGTATGTATACATGTATGTATGCACAGTGTGTATGTATGTATGTATTTATGTATATATATATATGTATGTATGCACAGTGTGTATGTATGTGTATATGTATGTATGCACAGTGTGTGTGTATGTATGTATGCATGCACCGTATATGTGTGTGCACAGTGTGCGTCTGTATGCATATATGTATGTATGTATGTATGTGTGCACAGTGTGTGTCTATGTATGTATGTATGCACAGTGTGTATGTATGTGTGCACAGTGTGTATGTATATTTGTGTGCATGCACAGTATGTATGTGTGCACAGTGTGTGTGTGTGTGTGTATGTATGAATGTATGTATGTATGCATGCACAGTGTGTGTGTTTGTCTTTATGTATGTATGTATATGTGCACAGTGTGTGTTGAGTGTTTGTGATGTATGTATAGCATATGTGGTGTGTGGATGCGGGTAAGAAATACAGAGGGGACCTGATACTATAATACTATATAGAGGTGCAGAAGGCCTGGACTACTATTTAGTAGCACAGACTGCTTATAAGGGGGCACAGAGGGAGAAAGGTTACTGTGTTAAGCAATACACTTGAAGATGATGCTGGAGCAAGGATCCTAAATTGTTTGTCTGGTAGATCTTGCAGGGAGGTGTCATGGCTGGAGAAGTCTTCATGATAGCCAAGCAAGAAAAAGAGAACAACTTCAGCAAAAACGTCACTTGCTATTCATGCACAGAAAACACCTCCTGTGAGTCACTGGATGTAACTGCACTATAATTACTCCTTTTTAAATCATCCTTTTTATTACCAGCTAAAGTGTAAATCAGTCAGAGCAGGCCGGGGCAGGAGGTGCAGCTGGGGCTCTGCTCTACCTCTCACACTTCAGATGGTAATGATTATAAAAGTTTATGTAGGACTAAAGGTCTTGTCACTTATATCTCCCTCGCACCTGTATGCCGGGATCTACAACACTGTACGTGGTATGGACCACTCTTATTCCCTTTAAGAGCACAGACATACCTAATCCATTGTGGATTTGGTGCATCTGAAATACATAAATATGCAACATCAAATCCACAGCAGATTATGTTGTTTTTTATGTGTTGATGGTAGGGTTCATGTATTTAATGAAGTAGTGAGTACTGAGCAGAATTCGCTACAGCCTGTATAGCACACTGCTGTCTATAATATATTGGGGAGCATATATTATGTGGGCTGCTGAGGTTTGAGTGCCAGGGCTGATTTTAAGTCCCAGTCCGGCCCTGTATGGAGCGTACAGATAGGACAATAGAGAGGGAGCATAACAGCCCCAAGCATCAGCTCCCAATATAAGCTCAGACCCCAATATCAGGTCCCCAGCTTTTTACACAACCCAGTATTAGACATCCAGCATCAGGTTTCTAGCATATTACAGCCCCCAGCATATTACACACCCCAGTATCAGCCCCCCAGCATATTATTCACACCAGTATGAGACCTCCAGCATATTACAGACCCCTGTATCAGGCCCTGATTTTTTATTTTTTTATTTTGATATTCTTTTATTTTATATCACAAATCAATAGCATAGATAAAATCGAGCCCAACACCAGCAAGAAAAAAAAGAAAAAATCAAAGAAACAATTGAGGGCGGTAGACATTCCCCACCTACCCCTCCTATAACAGGATCTAGCAGACAGAACGATCACCCCCCATCCACCCTTACCCACCCCACCCATCCAGACGAGAGAGAAAAAGACCTAAGCAAAGAAAGGAGTAGCAAACTTAACAGAAAACCAGAAAAGAAAAAAAAAAAAAAAAAAAAACATTCCTCACATCCGATTACTAATCCATTTATACCATAATCTATCGTACTTTTGCAATGCTTTATGAGAGCTAATTCTGGCAAGGCATTTCTCGTAGCTACATATTCTATCCACCAACGCCCCCCACTCTACCAGGGTTGGAGGAGCTTCCCCCAGCCATTTCCGAGACACCATAACCTTACCCAATGCCCAAAGTTTATTCAGTAAGGAACCATCTACCATCATTATCATGCCCACCAAACAAAATCACAAAGGGATCCTCCCGAATCACAAGAGAAAGGCATTTTACCATGTACTCCCCAATCTCCCTCCAAAATTCCTGTATCTTGGGGCAATCCCAAATCAGATAAAAAAAATCAGCATGTTCAGAATTACACTTGGGGCACCGAGAGGACTTCCAGCAACCCATCATACAAAGCTTCTGGGGGGAGTAATAGATCTGATATAGAATTTTAAGTTGAATAAGTCTATGTGACGGATTCGAAGCCACAAATCTATTGTTGCGTAACGCTACTTCCCATCTATCCTGTGGGATTACCCCAATTCTCAGTTCCCACTTTCGCCTCACTTTCTCGGCATACGGATTTTTCCAGGCCCTTACCAGGCATTTGTAGATACCTGAGAGTAGTTTCTTACCCTGTGGAGGATCTCTGAGGTGCTCAAAAAAAGAGTGAGATTCATAGTGCCAAATCTCCCTATTTTGAGTGTCTTTAAAAGCTCCTTTAATCTGTGCATACCACAATACTTGTGAATTTGTAAGGCCAAACATGGCTTTGCATTTCTCAAAACTAATAATGTTTCCATCTGTGACCAACTGGTGTACATATGTGAGACCCCTGTTAGACCAAAAATAAACATTGTGAAAGTGACAAAATTCCTTTAACCCTTTGAGGACCAGGCCCAAAATGACCCAGTGGACCGCGCAAATTTTGATCTTCGTGCTTTCGTTTTTCCCTCCTCCCCTTCTAAGATCTCCAGCACTCTCAGTTTTCTATCTACAAGCCATGTAAGTGCTTGTTTTTTACAGGAATAGTTGTACTTTGTAATGGCGTCATTCATTTTACCATAACATGTATGACAGAATTCCAAATATATTATTTATGAAGATATAAATAGGTGAAATCGTAAGAAAGAATGCAATATGGTAACGTTTGGGGGGTTCCTGTGTCTACGTAATACACTATATGGTAACAGCGAAATGACACTATTATTCTATAGGTCAGTCCGTACACAACCATATGCAGGTTACACAGATTCTCTAATGTTATATATATATTTTTTTATGAAATCCTTTTTTTGGCAATTAAATATTAATAAAATGGGCCTATTGTGACGCTTATAACGGTTTTATTTTTTCACCTATGGGGCTGTATGGGGTGTCATTTTTTCCGCCATGATCTCTAGTTTTTATTAATACCATATTTGTGAAGATCGGACGTTTTGATCACTTTTTATTGATTTTTTTTAATATATAATGTAACATAAAATCGGTAATCTGCGCACTTTTCCCCCTCTTTTCGTGTACGCCGTTTACTGGTCGCAATGACGCTTGTTATATTTTAATAGATCGGACAATTATGCACGCTACGGTATATTATATGTTTATCTATTTATTCATTTTTATATGTTTTATTTATATAATGGGAAAGGGGGGTGATTTTGACTTTTATTGGGGGAGGGGTTTTGGGGTTGTGTGTTAGTGTTTTGAACTTTTTTTTTTTTTACACTTTTGAAGTCCCTTTGAGGGACTTGTACATACATTAGTCTGATTTCTACACTGATGAATGCTATGCCATAGGCATAGCATTGATCAGTGTTATCGGCGATCTGCTCATTGAGCCTTCCTGTGCAGGCTTAGTGCAGCAGATCGCCGATCGGACCGCACGGAGGCAGGTAAGAGACCTCCGGCAGTCCGTTTCAACGATCGGGACCCCCGCAGTCACACTGCGGGGGTCCCGATCGGTAAGTGACAGGGGACTCCCCCTGTCACTTACACTTAAACGCTGCGGTCGCGCCGCAATCGCGGCGTTTAAGGGGTTAATGACACGCGGCAGCGCGATCGCTGCAGCGTGTCATTACCGGTGAGGTCCCGGCTGCTGTTTGCAGCCGGCCCCCACCTGCTATGAAGCGCGCTCCGCTCCGGAGCACGCTTCATAGCGGGAAAAACACCCAGGACGTAAGGTTACGTCATGGGTCGTCTGGGGACAGACTTCCATGACGTAACCCTACGTCCAGGGTCGTCTAGGGGTTAATACTTGGTTCCCCCAAAGTGAAGAAAACCCCAAACAACCTTTACAATTAAATATCTTTTTCATTTTCCACCACATTTTCACATATTTATTAACCTGTCCTAATTCATTATAACCCCCAAACCCTGCATCCACCCCGACCAGGGCGTCTGCATATTTCCAACCACAATGATCCATAATATATTTGAGCACCTGACAGGACCGCCATCGCTTAAGGTCCTGAGCGCCTATTGCCAGAAAGTATAATGCGAAGTCTGGCAAAGCCATCCCCCCCTCGCCAATTGCCCGAGTCCAGTTTCTATACCTCAGACAGGGTTTCTCCCCCCCCCCCATAAATAAAGGAGTTAAGGAGAGTAGTTAGCTTCCCGAATCATTGGTCGGAGATCCGCACCGGAGAGGAGAAGAGAAGGTACAGCACCTGCGGTACTGCACCACCTTTGGCCCTGGAAGAAAACCCTCTGTTGGGCCTTAAAGATAGCGAATTCGACGTATTTGTTCTGGGCGACCTTAAGAGCATCCCCATTAGTCCTAGACGGATCAGTGCTGAAAGTCCCCTCGGCACGCTCCACTTCCTGTCTCAACTGACTTTCTTGAGCTAGGAAGGATCTCCTCTTACAGATGACCTCCCTACAAAGGCACCCCCTAAGGAAGGCCTTTAGCGCGTCCCATACAAATTGCGCTTTGTTGGAACCTTTATTTACCTCCCAGAAAGCCTTAAGTTCTTCGCGAATTTCAGATTTTCTGTCTATAATAGACAGCCAATAGGGAATAAAACGGAACTCCCTCCTAGGGCCTGGATTAAGTCCAGGTACTCTAACAAGTAACAAACGGGGAGAATGGTCGGATAGGGATCTTGCCTTATATTCCATTGCCTGGACCCATTTAATGGATATATCGTTACAGACAAACAAGTCTATACGGGACGCCGCATTGTGTGAAGTGCTAAAACATGAAAATGCCACTCTGTCACCATACTGAACTCTCCACACGTCCATACAACCAACCTCATTGAGTATCCTGGTTACCGGGGAGGGGCAAGCAGAGATCTTCTGCAACCTTCCTCTCCTATCCATAAAACCATCGGGGGCACAATTCCAGTCTCCACAAATAAAGACCGGCAAAGAGCCAATATCATACACAAACTTAATAAGCTTAAAAATAACTGCTGAGGAGAATGGAGGAGGGATACAGAGACACGCAATGATAATTGGTACATTATGAACAGAACAATGAAGGAAGATATATTTCCCCTCCGGGTCTATTTTGCTAAGGAAAAGATTAAAGGGAATTTTATTGTGCACAAGAACAGAAACTCCGGCAGAAAAATTAGAAAAAACTGTATGGAACTGGTGTGAGGCCCATCGCCTCCTGATTTTATGCACATTGTCAGAAGAACAGTGGGTCTCAGCAAAACAGATAATAGCTGGCAGAAATCTATTAATTTTGTCAAAAACTGCGCATCTCTTTATTCTGTCCCCCAGTCCCCTCACGTTCCAAAAGAAAAAAGACAGATCAAAATTATTCATACTAAGTTAAATAAAGAGAAAGGAAAAAAAAACAAAAAAACAAAAAACACTCCTCTCTCCACCAAGCCTCCTCCCCCCTTCGCCTGGGCCCCAACCCCCCCAAAAACCCCCTCCCCCCAAACATGGATGCCAGATTGACTTCCTCTCCACCTACCGGTCTACCACAACACCCCCTCCTCTCCCTCCGAGTCCCTCCCATGAAATATCAAGAAAGTAGCAATAACAGTAAGATAAAAAAAACCTTGCATGACTCATAAACCTTCCCCGTCTAACCAGTTAACGGCATCCTGTGGGGAAAGAAAAAAATGTACAGAATCCTTATAAACCACACGTAATTTTGCAGGAAAAATTTACGAAAAGGATAGCTGAGCTTGCGCAAGTCTTTTCTTAATGTCCCTAAATTGGAGCCTTTTAGTCTGAGTTGCCTTAGAAAAGTCAGGGAAGAACGACACTCTGCAGCCATTATAAGCGATATCCTTCCTAGTCCTTGCCAGTCTCAGGATGATGTCACGATCACCTGAGCATATCGTCTTGAGCAGCATAACCCTAGGGTTACTTCCCGGGGGAAGCGGCCTCAACGGGACCCTATGAGCACGCTCCAAGCCAAACATAGAAGAAAACAAGGCTCTATCGAATAGCTCTAGTATCCATGATTGGCAGAACTTTAGAGCATCCCCTTCCTCCACACCTTCCGGGAGCCCCACAATCCTGACGTTGAACCTTCTAGAACGATCCTCTAAATCCGCAAGCTTCTCTTTCATGTTGTTTAGCTGCGTATCATGTGTCTTAACCTTCCCCCTCAGTTCAGACATCTCTGCCTCAAAATTAGGTACTGCGGATTCCAGCAGGCCCAGCCTCTTTCTTGTCTTACTCAAGTCCGCTCATATGAGGCTAACATCGGAGGACAGAGAACCCATATTCGTGGTCAGATCAGCTAAGGACTTTCTGCAAATCAATAGTTCAGCCAGAATAGTGTCTAACTTGCTAGTGCGACCAATTGCGCCTTCTTCACTCTCCTCCTCCAGCCCCTCCTCCTGCAATACTGCAAAACAAGAGCCAGACAAAGTAGGGGAAGGCTGGTTTACAGGGCTTGAGCAGGGAGACTGTAAAAATGTATCAAGTTTAGTAGACTTAGCCTTAGGCGTAAGCGTGCCAGCTGTTTTTTTCTGGGCTGGTTTAGGCGGCATCTCGCTCCAGAATCCCAACGATACCCTTTGACACAGAAAAGAGTCTATAAATGCAGTTGAAACAAAACACGCATTTCAACAGATCACTCCACTATGAGAGATGGTATAAGGCCCGCTGCATTGTTACCTTCAGATGACCAACAGGAAGGTGCTAGAGGAAGGGGGGGAGGAAGGCCCGGATATTCTCCAAGACTAACAGGCAGAGGGAGTACAGCCACTGAAGGAGGCTAGCTGTTTATAAAAAAAGATTGGGCTTAGTCATAAACTCATGTCATAAATAAGATAAGGAAGAGAGGCCGGAGGGCAGGAAGGGGACGGGAACAGGGGAGAGGGCCCCAGGCGGCGGCCACGCAAACCCAGGGAACCCTAGAACCGCAAGACCCCAGCCAGCTGCCCCCCCCCCCCGCCGACCGACCACTCGCCCGCCCACCGCCAGCCCCAGAGTCCACAGTCATATTCAATACTGAAGCAGCCATTATCTGAGTCATGCACTCAGAGAAGTCTCTCACCGCTAGGACCAGTTCACCAAGGAATCCTGCCGTCCAGGGCGAAAAACGAGGGTCTGACGTCACCGAAGCCGGCCTGGGGCTTAAGACAAGGACCCGAGTTACGTGGTCCTCAGGAGCATCCAAGAGTAATGCCTGTCCGGAATTTGTAGCCCTGCTGCGGCCCGGCCCAGCTCCGTCCCCCCCCCCAGTCCAACGGGGAGGGGAGAGCCACGACCAAGCTCCGAGCCCGACATCTTGTGAGGAGCACTCCGGGACAGACCTCCGGTCCGGCCTGAATTTGGCGCCTACTACAGCCAGGCCCCCGAACAGCCACGTGACCACATCTTCGTGCCGACTAGCGGCACAGACATCGAGGAAGCAGCGCTACAGCAGGATCAGACCAGGAGAGCCGGAGAGGGGCAGGAGGGAGAAGGAGAGAGATGCAGCGCGTCCTACGTCATGACGCGCCGGAACCACCCTCCGCAATCAGGCCCTGATTTGAACATAGTGACCCCTGCACTCCAGGCTGCAGCTCTACTCACTGAGCCACTGAACCTTGCTGGACAGCTCCAGTTCTGAATATATTGGTCAAGATCATGTCTCTTTAGTTCCCAGTCTTGAATCTTTCATTGGCTCCACCCCTGGACTTCCTATATAAACCCAGCCTTTCCACTTCCTCCTTGTGAGATTATTGTGCTTTTGCCCTTAATCAAGCTACTTCTTCCTCTGCTCTGTTGTTGTTATTACTTACCTGTTTACTGAACTCTGGCTAGTTATCGGACTATGATTCTGCCTTATCCTCCAACTGTATTGCTGCTCTCTGTGCACCGGACTCTGGCAAAGTATCTGACTACGCTTCTGTATAAACCTCCAAACACATTGCTGCTACCTGTGTATGGACTTCTGGCTGACTGCTGACCACGCTTGTCTCCACCACTTCACTGCAACCTGTGTACCGACCTCCAAATGACCACTGAGCAAGGTTAGTCTCTTGTACTTTTGTCTACATCCAGTGTTGTTATTGCTATTGGGCTCCAACCCAGACTAGACCATTACAGGCCTCCAGTATAATACACATCCCAGTATCACACCTCCAGCATAATACACACCCCAGTATCAGCCCCCAGCATATTATAGACCCCAGTATAAGGCACCCAGCAGATTACAGACCCCAGTATCAGCCCCCAGCAGATTACAGACCCCAGTATCATCCCTCAGCAGATTACACACCCCAGTATCAGCCCTCAGCAGATTACACACCCCAGTATCAGCCCTCAGCAGATTACACACCCCAGTATCAGCCCCCAGCAGATTACACACCCCAGTATCAGCCCTCAGCAGATTACACACCCCAGTAATAACCCCTTAGCAGATTACACACCCCAGTATCAGCCCTCAGCAGATTACACACCCCAGTATCAGCCCTCAGCAGATTACACACCCCAGTATCAGCCCTCAGCAGATTACACACCCCAGTATCAGCCCTCAGCAGATTACACACCCCAGTATCAGCCCTCAGCAGATTACACACCCTGGTATGAGGTCCTCAGCATAATACACACCCCAGTGTCAGGCTTCCAGCATATTATATGCCCCAGTATATTATACACCCCAGTATCAGGCTTCCAGCATATTACAGAACCCAGGGGCAGTGGCTCTGGAGCAGGGAGACACAAGGTGGCAATAAGGGCTGGAGGTGTTTTTTTGGAGGGGGAGAAGGAGTAGGATGCTCCAAGGGGGAGGGGGACACAATGGTGTGTGATCTGTAGGGATAAGAGGGGCTGAAAGATGGGTAGAGAGCTCTGTACTGGATGTGGTATACCTGGAGGTGGTTAGGAAGCAGCTGAGGCAGCTTTACCCAGGCAGGAGGAGTCCAGGGATCTAAATGAAAAATAAGTATTCAGCAGATTTTACTTACCCCCTCCCCCAGACAGGGCAGCTTCTCTGCAGGGGTTATGTACTGGTGAAGGTTGTGTATTCCCGGATGTTATCTATGAGGAGTGGGGCAAGGGTTACAGGCAGTGTCGGGCTGGGGTACCTGGGGCCCACCAGAGGAAATGATCCTTGGGGCCCACCAATAAACAACCAGTGAGACAGGACATGCTGACCCGACCCTTTCCTTGATTCATCAGTATCTGTGACAACTTCCTAATGAATAACATGTTTTCAGTCGAACTAGAACTCTCCGAATACCCTACCCTACCGAATACCCTAATGAGAGTTGTAGTTTCTGGGAGGATGACCCTTTAAAAATGATTGCTATGTAGAGGATCCTGAAGGTCCAGCGATAAATCTCTACAGCGCCAGTTGTTATCATAGGATTGTCTAATCACTGTATGACAAATCTCAACATATTCTTAAGAGCTGTAGACTGTCAGTAAATGTTGGGAGTTGTAGTGTCTGCAGCTGTTATAGTTGGAGGATCCTAGGTGTATTGTACACTGGATGCTGTATGGAAGATCAGAATGCATAGCCCCCTCTGTGCAGCATCCCCCAATACATAGCCTCTCTGTGCAGCATCCCCCAATACATAGCCTCTCTGTGCAGTATCCCCCCCAATACATAGCCCCTCTGTGCAGCACCCCCCCAAATATAGCCCCTCTGTGCAGCATTCCCCCCAATACATAGCCCCTCTGTGCAGTATCCCCCAATACATAGCCCCTCTGTGCAGTATCCCCCCCCAATACATAGCCCCCTCTGTGCAGCATTCCCCCCTCTGTGCAGCATTCCCCCCAATACATAGCCCCCTCTGTGCAGCATGCCCCCCTCTGTGCAGCATACACCCCCAATACATAGCCCCTCTGTGCAGCATACAACCCCAATACATAGCCCCTCTGTGCAGCATCCCCCTCCAATACATAGCCACCCTCTGTGCAGCATCCCTCACAATACATAGCCGCCTTCTGTGCAGCATCCCTCACAATACATAGCCGCCTTCTGTGCAGCATCCCTCACAATACATAGCCGCCCTCTGTGCAGCATCCCTCACAATACATAGCCGCCCTCTGTGCAGCATCCCTCACAATACATAGCCGCCCTCTGTGCAGCATCCCTCACAATACATAGCCGCCCTCTGTGCAGCATCCCTCACAATACATAGCCGCCCTCTGTGCAGCATCCCCCATGTAGAATTAAAAACAAAATAATAAAAGCCTACTCACCTCTCACAGCGATCCCCAGCAGTCTCTCTCCCTCCTGGAGCTCCGATCCCATGCAGCGTCCTGGGCTTCTTTCCTCTTCAGGCCTCCTGGCCTCCACTCCTTGTTCCTCCGCGACGGTGTGCGTCCAGAAAGTGACGTCACCGGGAGGACGCTGTAGCAGACGTGCCTGAGCGCGGCACGTCTGTTTCTATTGGTGGGTGATTTAAAGGGGAAGAGCAGCCGCAAGTGGATCCGGTGGCCGCGGTCCCCCGAAAACAGAATGTTGGGCAGGGCCCCCAGAGAGTAATACAGTGCTGCGGGCGGAGGGGCCCACCGGAGGATCCTCCGGTCCTCCGGTGGCCCAGTCCAACACTGGTTACAGGACCTTCACAATGCTCCTCAGTGGCTCCCAGGTCACTCTCCCGGACCTCTGCTGATAACCCCTGCCGCACTGCTCACAGAATACATAGGAGACCTCAGTGTGAATTATTACTTATCCTGACCCTGCCTCACACAGATAGGAAGTGGTTTACACTGGGCAGCTGACAGGAGCTGCTGCAATTGCTGGTTACGTCCCCCCTGCCTTCACAGAGCTCCTGTCAGCTGCACTGTGTGCCTGTCTCACTGCTTCCTCATCTCCCTACATGCTGCATATATACTCACACATGACGGGCAGCTGGAGAAAGGGCACAGGCAGGAATAGCTGAATCTCGGAGGATCTGCTGAATCCAGACTGCCTTGGAGCTGCCTATCTATCTATATCCTTCAGTCTGGAGTGCACTCTAAGTCCTGGTGCAGGAGTTCCAGCAACGGAGAGTGGAAAAATGTCTCCTCTTCAATATACTCAAGAAGTCACAGCACATCCAAATCGTGCAAAATTCAATGTGTTTATTTCATAGTAACAAAATTAGCCAGTGCAACTGTCAGGATGGTATCTTTGCGGAGCGTCATGCGTCCCTCTGCTCATGCTGTGCGGCCGAGAAGGTGCTGATTTTCTTGCATTCTGTTTCTGTGTTTTGTTTTGTAGTGTGTGAACACTGGTTATTTGCTCACCTTGAGAGACACACCCGACTTTACCTGCTGAGTTCTGTCTGGCCATGTCAGGGTTAATCTGTGTTTTGGTTCTGCTGTGACTGACAGGTCTTCCTGCCAGTGGATCTGTTTTGTTCTCAGCTGTCTGTGCTTGGAGTTCAGGGGGATGGTCCAATTATGTTCTGGATCAGAACCCTGGCCTCCTATATAACTACCTCAGTCTGGGATATCTTGGCCGGATATTGACTTAGTCTCTGCCTGCTTGTATCTTCTGTGTATTTGCTATTCCTGATCTTTGCCTTATTCCTTATCTTTGCCTTATTCCTTGACCTCCCTTGCTTGCCGCCTGCCCTTGACCATATTGCCTGGACTTTGACTACGTTTATTGGATATTGATTTTGTACTTTTGCTGCCCGATTGTTGTGACCCGGACTGTTGACTATTTTTCATTGTGTTTGTCTGTCTGTCTGTTTGTCTTGTCTTTGTGTCCCACCAAGCCAGTACAGGGACTGCCGCCCAGTTGCTGCCCTGGGGTTTAGCCTAGGGGGGCAAGTAGGTAGAGGACAGTGGGCGGGGCTGAGCTTAGGGTGCACTGTCTCTGTGTGTCTGATGTCACCGGTTCCTAACAGCAACGTTTCAGTCTCATCTCGAGACCTTTCTCAAGCATTAAACAAACATCTCATATCCTTTCTATACAAGTGTGCAACAAAATCAATTAATCAATAAAGTGAACAACGTGAATCAGGTGTACAAGTAAGGTTCCGGAAGGAACAAGGTATAATACATAGGAAACATCAGTGTCAGTACATTATTCCACACGTGACATATCTATACAGTGATCAAAGGTGTAATTAATAAAATCAAAAACAGCGAAATTAGCTCATGCTCACCACTGCTCTGTGCGAAGGAAAGTAGATATATTCTTATTCTTAATAGCTGTCCGCAGAGAAAGTTGTTTGTAAACATCTTCAAGCTGCATGCGCGAGCACATGAACTCCGTTACGTCAATGCTCAGTGTGGTAGGAGGTCCAGGGGAAGAGTCTGTCAAGGTGTCATGTTTATGTCTGGATGTCCGCCAGGTAAAAGACGCATCCACTGTAGTTACCATCTGAACAAGGTGAAGGAACTCCATCCTATATTGCACGGGTTATCCGGCTCGGTGGCTACAAGTGTCGGATACCGAGACCACGCAGCCATCATGTTTCAGAGGATCTCAACCGGGTCACGAAAGCGGTCCAGGCCCATATACACTTGGAAGGAGTACACGGGACGTTCGACACAACCACAGACCAGAGAGAAAGGGAAAGCAATGAAGACACAGAGTACACACAAAAGTGACAAGACCGGACAAGGGAAACAAACAACCATTGATGATGAAGTTTTTCTAGGCCGTGATTCAGACGTAGCAACAGACGCGGAGGGAAGAGACTCCACAGAACCTTCAAAAAAAACAAGGACTCAGAGGAGCAACAAGACCTCAACCCCGAGACAGTTCACACTGAGAAAGGAGACACAAAGAACGTGGTAAATATCTCCTCTACTAGTTTAAGTGATGTACAAATGGCTGTGTTATCTAAAGGACTGAGTTTTTGCCCTAGTGTGCCTGTAGATTGGTTCCAACTGGAGTTGGATATATCCCAATTTCTTAGACGTATTAATTTACGGGTGTGGTTTACTAGTAAAAGAGTTTGTTCTGACACTGTTGATATGCATAAATGTATTTTCAATTCTAAAGATTTACAACTATTTCCTGAAAATGATTTCCAGCCACCTACAATACCCCCGGCTGTAGAGACATACACTCAGATTATCAAGCGAGACATAGCACAAGTAAGAGAAAAACACGAAGGTCATAACATACAAATTCCCAATATGACCAGTGATGAGAGGAGGGCGCTAGATTCCCTTGTCCATGACCGCGATTTGATCATAAAACCCGCGGACAAGGGTGGATTAATCGTGGTCATGGACAGAGTCACATATATGACTTGAGGCACTAAGACAACTCACAGAGAGGTCTATGAGATAGTAAAAAGGAATCCACAACAAAAGATAGAGCATACACTTAAGGAAACAATAACGAAGGCGTTGGAAGAGGGAATAATAGATCAAGCACTAGCAGAGTTTCTGATCGTTAAACATCCCACAACACCGATAATTTATTTCCTCCCAAAAATTCATAAAAGTTTGCAAAATCCGCCAGGGAGACCTATTGCTTCTAGCAGGGGCTCCGTGGTCCACCATTGCTCTATTTTTCTTGACAAGGTTCTAAGACCTCTGGCGACCAACACGAGATCCTACATCAGGGATACTAATGACTTCCTGCACAAGATCAAGGGGCTGACATTGCCGGAGGGTGTTATTTTGGCGTCCTTTGACATTGTCAGTCTATATACATCTATATCACATACCTTAGGCATGCAAGCCGTACATGACAACCTGCACAGACTGGAGATACCTGAAGAATCCCATGCATTCATTATGACATTGTTGGAGATTTTATTGGGTAACAATTTTTTTTCGTTTTATGTATTTTACGTTCAAAAAAGAGGCGTGGCGATGGGGGCTAACGTAGCCCCCACGTTCGCAAATATATTTGTGGCTATGCTGGAGGAGAGATACGTCTATGAATCCCACCACTTCAGCTATGTGCTGGGGTGGTGGAGATTCATTGACGATATCTTCCTTGTGTGGTTGGGGTCTGAACAGGAACTAACAGACTTTCATAGTTTTCTCAATGATATTGATGAGAACATAAAATTTACACTGACGAAATCTAGAGACACTATTAATTTTTTGGATGTAAGCGTATCCTTGGTGAACAACTGTATACAAACAGACATGTATAGAAAGACTACAGATGTCAACATGTGTTTACACTTCAATAGTTGCCACCCCAGACCAATGCTACGCAATTTACCTTATAGTCAAATGCTTAGGGCCCAAAGAATAACAGACTCACCTGAAAAATTGGAGAAGAACTTGACAAGGATGACAGTTGAGTTCCGGAAGAGGGGTTACCCTGGTACGCTTCTACAAAAACAAAAAGACCCTGTTGGACAGCAGTAACACAACACATAGACACAGAGACAAGATGAGTAGAATACCTTTTGTGTCAACCTATAATGACCTTTCCCCTCAGATTGCCACAGTACTGAGACGACATTGGGGTATTATCAAAAACAGCTTTGGAAATATCCCTGAATTCCAAGTTCCACCTCTAAGGTCATACCGTAGAGGTAGGAACTTAAGGAATAGATTAGTTAAAAGTGATGTTGCACAAAAATATGACCCTAGGGGCCAAAGGTTCCTTACAGTGGAAAATAAAGGTTCCTTTCCGTGTAGACAATGTGTCAGTTGCACCTACATGAATAAAGGTTTGTGTTTTGTACATCCGTCCAACAACAGAGAGTAGAATATCAATTTTTATTTAACCTGTACATCCAGCTGGGTGATCTATGTCCTCATGTGTCCATGTCGCCTGCTCTATGTGGGTGAAACGACGTGGGACATGAGGACGAGACTAAACCAACATAGATATTCGATCAGACAACAAAGGGTGGATTTACCTGTATCGAAACATTTCCTTGACTTTAAACATTCTGAAAAGGATCTCAAATTTATGATTCTGGATCATGTGCCCATGCCTAAGAGAGGGGGTGACAGGCTAACCATGCTAAAAAAAACTAACTGGATACACTCCAGCCTAAAGGGTTAAACGTAGAATTTATCACTACCAAGATGTATAAATAATGATTAGTTGTTTGTCTCGATTTTCCCCAGATTCTTGATGATTCAACTCTGTATATTTTTTTTCCTTATATCCTTTCTCTTTTATTTATTTTTTCAGATAATGATTAATATGGCGAATGAAGCTCCATGCAAATCACTGCTCCTGCGGATTGATATACAGTTGATTGTGAGGACAGGGTTAAGATCAATGATGACTGTTGGGGTATGTTCACACTTTGTTACAGAAGGTTGAGACTTTGCGATTATGGGTTGGGTGACGTTGTTGAGGTTCTCCTGGGCCGCTTTCGTGACCTGGTTGAGATCCCCTGAAACACGATGGCTGCGTGGTCTCGGTATCCGGGACTTGTAGCCACCGAGCCGGATAACCCGTGCAATATAGGATGGAGTTCCTTCACCTTGTACAGATGGTAACTACAGTGGATGCGTCTTTTACCTGGCGGACATCCAGACATAAACATGACACTTTGACAGACTCCTCCCCTGGACCTCCTACCACACTGAGCACTGACGTAATGGAGTTCATGTACTCGCGCATGCGGCTTGAAGATGTTTACAAACAACTTTCTCTGCGGACAGCTATTAAGAATAAGAATATATCTACTTTCCTTCGCACAGAGCAGTGGTGAGCATGAGCTAATTTCGCCGTTTTTTATTTTATTAATTACACCTTTGATCACTGTATAGATGTCACGTATGGAATAATGTACTGACACTAATGTTACCTATGTATTATACCTTGTTCCTTCCGGAACCTTACTTGTATACCTGATTCACGTTGTTCACTTTATTGATTAATTGATTTTGTTGCACACTTGTATAAAAAGGATATGAGATGTTTGTTTAATGCTTGAGAAAGGTCTCAAGATGAGACTGAAACGTTGCACTGGCTAATTTTGTTACTATGAAATAAACACATTGAATTTTGCACGATTTGGATGTGCTGCAAATTCTTGAGTCTATCTATCTATCTATCTATCTATCTATCTATCTATCTGTTATGTATGTTCATCCATATAGATAGCTATAAATTAGTAACTATTTAAAAAAATAAACGATGGTAACTTCTCAATATGTTAGCGGTATGCAGAGGCATTGAATGGCCCCCAAAATATCGAAATTAAACGGTTTGAACTGCACCTATCTGCATCTTCCTTGCCAGCTACCTACCTATACTACCTACCTGGTTGTCTGCCTGGCTTCGACTAATCTGCTTTCCTATGTATGCAGCTGTATATGTCATCACTGCCTTGATGACATCATCAATGTTTCCCTGGCAGGCTAGATGTAAACAACCTTTGTTGCCATGGCAACCGAGACAGGACAGTGCTGTATGGCAAGGGCATTGGAAATGCCCAGCATCTTATGCACGCACCCTGCAGGGGGTTTATTTCTTGGGTAACATACTTGGGGGTGCAGCCACGCACCCAGCAGGGGTTTTATTTCTTGGGCAAGCCACAGCAGACAACGCACGGCGGGCACGCTTCATCTCCTTTTGGAGGCGGGCAGCTCTCTCTTCTCACTGCATAGGTAATGCCTATCACTGAGCCTGTCTCCCCTACCTAGCAACACCAACCCCCTTTTTTGTAACCATGCCCCTATTCACACTGCGCATTCTCTACCATGGATAACATACACCCATGCAGCTATCTATCTATCTATCTATCTATCTATTTTGAGATAGTCCACGGCACACCCGAGTAACGGTGAAAAACTTCAAAGCTTTTATTTACAGCAAATCATAACACAGCACTCCAATGACGCGACGTTTCAGCAGCCTCACGCTGCCTTTCTCAAGCGTGAAAAGTGAAACACATACAGGAATTAAATACATCCCAGTGACAAAGTGATTGGTTACAAACAAATTACTAATTAGATACATCTGTGTAGCAAAGCAATAGTATTAGTGTTGTAGGAGAAGCACAGCCCAGGCATGGGCGTGTGCAATCAATGCATGTGATCACATCATGTGAACATCTTAATCCCACCCACTGTGTTTACAAAAATCCACAGACCACAGTGTACGTGCTAAAATCTAAAAGTCTCTATATACAAAGTCCACTTGAGCAAGGATAGCGCTTGCATACAGTTTCTGTAAGATGATAGGAATTGTAAATCGAAATAAATCAACTTAATTCTATTCTGTCGCTGGACCCGGCTTCACCACTCGGCTCGAGAGAACAATAAGTTGGCGCAGGCGTAGAAGAAAAGAAGGTTGTACCCATGTCCTGTGTTGACATGGCGATCAAGTTCTCTACGCACCCGGAGGATCACCGCTTGGTAGGTAACTTGCATTCTCGTACATGGGTTCAGCACGGCCTCAGGATGTCACTCACCCCTTCAGGTTCTGCATCATCCCGTGTCTATTGGACTGCGACGTCCACCCGATAAAAAAATCATTCCAACCAGGAGGTCATCACTCGTCCATCAGACCAGGCCAGTGCTCACGGACCTCTCCAGGTCCATCGGTAATAACGCACCACTACCGCTGCATGTGAAGATCTCCTAAATAAGAACCCATCGCTCCACAGGTATAGTCGGGTCAACAGAAATATAGTGCCAACTTCCCGAGTCCGCGGTGAAGTCTGTCCAGCAGCCAATTATCTAAAAAGAGAAGAAAAAACAAGGTAAGTATAAGTTATGTACATATATGCATATTGTTTCACTAATTGCCATACTCTACTATGAGTGAACCGGATAAGGCAAGTGTTGGTTTACCCTATCTGAGCATCTCGTTGCTGATTTTAAAGTCAATATTTAGTCCCTTGGGAGCCAATGAGTCCAATTTATGGATCCATTCCAATTCCCGCCTCTTTAACAATAACTGTCTGTTTCCCCCATACTTCAATGGGGGTACCTTGTCAATAATCATGATTCTTAAATCATTTTCTGTATGATTTTTGTCCACACAATGTTTAGGAACTGGAAGATCTAGACGTTGTTTTCTCACTGAGTATCTATGTTGGCTAAAACGTGTTCTCAGATCATGAGTCGTTTCACCAACATAGATCATCTTACATGGACACCATAGTACGTATATGATCCACCTAGTTGTACAGGTAACATAGTGTCTGATCTTATATTGGTATAAGGTCCCTGGGTGTATGAATTCTGTTCCTTTGACCAACTGCTTGCATGTCACACAACCAATGCACGGGTAACAACCCAATTTTTGTGTGCCTAGAAAGGTTGGCTTTTCAGTCTTTTTTAGACTGATATCCGACCTTACTAGGCGGTCCTTCAGATTCTGATTCCTCCTATAAGACAACAGGGGAGGTGTTTGTAATTCGCTAATATTTATGTAGGTCTCACTCAATATTTTCCAATGTTTCCTAATGATTCTCCCTACATGTGGAGAACAATCAGTATAAGTAGAAACAAAAGGTAAACGTTTGCTCACCTCTCTTGCAGGCTCTTTTTTTTTTTTTTTTTTTTTTTTTTTTTTTTACTAATAACTGTTCCCTAGTAATGTCTGTGACTTTGCGCCTACATTCTTGTAGTAAGCCATTTGGGTAACCCCGTTCCTGAAACTCAGAAGTCATTTTTGTCAATGCTGTATCCAATTTACCTGGGTTATCAATGATGCGTCTAGCTCTCAACATCTGGCTGTAGGGCAAAGACCGCATCATCCTCCTAGGGTGACAGCTAGTGTAGTGAAGAGTCGTGTTAGTATCAGTAGGTTTGTGGTATATATCTGTTCTCAATTTCCCTTCTTCCACTGTCACAAGAACATCTAAATATTGCATAACATTGTCAGAAAAATTCACTGTAAATTTTATGGTGCTGTCCACAGTATTCAAAAAGTCCACAAACATTCTGAGTGTGTCCCCATCCCCCCTCCAGATGAGGAACACATCATCTATGTAGCGCCACCAGACCAGAACATTCTGGAACTGGGGCACCACATAGATGCGCTGCTCCTCAAGGTGGGCCATAACGATATTTGCATATGTCGGTGCGAAATTCGCGCCCATGGCCACGCCCCTTTGTTGTAAGTAAATGGTGTCATTGAAGGAAAAATAATTGTGAGATAGTACTAATGTGAGTAACTGCATAATAAAATCACTCTCTGAGTTCGATAAAGACAGTTTGTGTAAAGATGAAGCCACCGCTGAAAGACCCATGTCCTGGTTAATGGAAGTATATAAGCTAGTTATGTCCAATGTAACCAGTAATGCTCCCATAGGTATTTTCATGTTTTTAATTTTAAGAAAATCAGTTGTGTCTTGTAGGTAGGACTTGGTGTTGTAAGCAAGTGGTCTGAGTACCCTATCCAGGAATATAGAGATAGTATTGGTAATAGAGCCCCTGCGGTCACTGAAAAAAACTTCCACCTAAATAGTTGATGGATGTAGATACACTACATGAACATAGAAACAACTATCACTGAAAAACATGTAGGTTTAAAACTTCTAACAGATTTTATTGGATATACATTAAAAACGTGGTCCAAAGAAAAAGCAAAATATATCACCAAACATAGAAAAAACTTAGTGAATGATGCCGCACTAAACAAAATATAATATAGAAGTAGTGTGTCTATTTATTCATCTATTCCCACACTACACCCTAATCGTTGCATAAATATACAGTATAGTGGCATCAATCTACCACCCCGGTCTCAACGCGTTTCTCCCCTCCGGGATCATCAGGAGACCAAACCTGTAAACTCAAATGACAACAAAAATATGTTGCCACTATATCCCGTGTCCCTAGGGACAATTAGGGATGGTATTGCAAGGGCACTGTAAACTTTCACTCAATAAATAATGTATAAGTTATGCTTAGAAAGTGTCACAATCGATCAACCAGTGCCATAATAAAACCGGGCTCAAACGAGCCACTTACGATCCCCACAGACAGATGTCCGGTCTCACATAGTAGTGCCGAGGACGGGACGCGGGTACAACCTTCTTTTCTTCTACGCCTGCGCCAACTTATTGTTCTCTTGAGCCGAGTGGTGAAGCCGGGTCCAGCGACAGAATAGAATTAAGTTGATTTATTTCGATTTACAATTCCTATCATCCTACAAAGACTGTATGCAAGCGCTATCCTTGCTCAAGTGGACTTTGTATATAGAGACTTTTAGATTTTAGCACGTACACTGTGGTCTGTGGATTTTTGTAAACACAGTGGGTGGGATTAAGATGTTCACATGGGGGCGTGGCCTGGCTATGGAGGGGTGAAGACACGTTCTCTGTAGGCTCCGCTGACAGGGCGCCAAACAGCCTCCATATACACCTCTAATCGGCACCAAGACACCCTCAAATGGTGGGTGGCCGGCGAAAGTCAAGACCCAGCACCAGTTCCGCCTGTTCCCGGCCCGCCCGCGGCAGTTTGGAGCGGTATTTCCCCGCCGCGAACCGCGGCCTAGCTGACCGGCCTGCAGCCTCCATACTCCCCAGCTCTCGCGTGACCAGAGCGTCCGCTGCCGCCGCTCGTACCTGTCCGGAACGGAGCTCCTGCAGCCCGGAAGACGTCCTGCTATCGGCAGCAGAGGAGGTACGTGCTCCGGTCCCGGAGCCCCCCGCACTCGTGACACCGGGCCCCCGCTGCTCCGTCCGTGCGGGACTTCGGGCGGCTCCCTGCCAGCTGTCTGACGCTGCCCCCGCTGACTCCCTCCTTGCACGGCCTCCGCTGACCCCCCGGCCGTCTGTTATCTTTGGGGCTGAGTCTCAGGAGCAGGAGACCAGCGGTACCCGGATTGTGGGAGCTGAGGAGAACTGCCTGCCGCAGACACAGCACCATCTGGGCTGCAATATGTCCTCACTCTCTCCTGCTGCACTACCATTCTCCTCCACTAGGGACAGTATGACGAACAGTGCTGGCTCTGCTATATCTATTAACCCCGGGAGCGTTGCTTTCTCCAATAATCCCCTGTGTGTTGCCTCATCCAGCACCTCTATGAACACTGCTGCCTCCATTAACCCTGTGTGTGCTACCTCACCCAGCACTACTGTGAACACTGTGCTTTCCATTAACCCTGTGAGCTCCGCTACACCAATTAACCCCGTGCATGCCAATATGGAGTGGGATTGGAAAGAATACATGAAACTACTCCCTACGCGTTCGGACATGGAAAAGTTTGTGGAACGCTTGGAAACTTCCTACAAGCAGGAATTGAATTCTCTTAAGTCTGAGGTCCATACGTTGGAGACGAAAATCTCTGATGTCGCAGCTGACCACGATTCCTTAGTCTCCACTGTGGATAATGTCCAGGCTACGCTTGCTAATCAGGAGAGTCAGATCCGGCACCTTTACAGACTCCATGATGATGCTGAAAATCGGAGTCGCCGGAATAACATCCGTATCCGAGGGTTGCCAGAAGCGACTAGAGCAAACGATCTCATCCCATCCTCAAACGTCCACCAGGCGCAGAGTTTGAAATTGACAGAGCTCATCGTACACTGGGCCCGGTCTCTCATGATGTGAATAGGCCTCGTGATGTCATCTGTAGGCTCCATCATTACAGAATAAAAGATGCGATCAT
This sequence comes from Dendropsophus ebraccatus, assembly GCF_027789765.1. NCBI lineage: Eukaryota > Metazoa > Chordata > Amphibia > Anura > Hylidae > Dendropsophus > Dendropsophus ebraccatus. Next base: position 12,770,741 of record NC_091464.1, on the reverse strand, counting down.
GAAGGCGGTGCGCAACATGGACTTTGTTGACTTCGATGGAGCTCAACTGATCTTTCTCCAGGATTTGTCCAGAGCTACGCTGTCCCAACGACGTTCCCTCAAGCCTCTATTGGAGCTGCTCCGTGAACGTGATATACCATACTCTTGGGGCTTTCCATTCCAGCTGGTGGTTCGCAGACATGGCAAGCGGGTCGAGCTCCATACTCCAGAAGATTTACCGGCCTTTCTGATGGCATTGGATCTTCCTCATATAACTTTGCCAGACTGGGATCCGCTACTGTCATTTCCTACTGGTAGGCCTGTTCGCCCATCTGGAACTGCTGCCCCGGGTGATTGAGGACGCTATGCGGATCCGGCATCTTCATGCCTCACAGAGCCTTCCATGCTGTGGATGTATCTTTTCTTTTTGGTGTTGGCTACCATATGTTGTTATTTTTCTCTGGCTAACTTGATTGTGTTCAGTGTAGTTATTATGTACTTACTCTAGATAATATGTTTCCCACATCGAGTGCTCTTTATGCGGGGAGGGGTTTCGTGGCCTGGCCTGGCCGCCCACCAAGAGTTGTTCTGTTATGCTTACATTTTTTGCCTGCATTTCTGAAAAGTGTATTGTTTATTAGAATTTTCCATTTTTGGTGCCCTGTCGCGGACTCGCAGACCTTCCTCTGTTAGTCCGTCTCTCATTAGTTTAAGACGCTTTAGGCGTTCTTGTACCCATTTGGGTTTTTTCCCGGTAGTGTAGCTACTACCTGGATACGGAGGTTTTCCTCTACGGGGAACCTTCTATTTCCGACTGCAGGTTCAGTCTTCTGCTCTGTGTTTTCGATTCTCCTCTTATCTCTCTCTCTCTTTTTCTTTTTCTTCTTCTACTTTCTTTTCTTTTCCCCTCTTGGGGTCTTCTCCTGAGGTGGGGGGATGGCTGGGATGGACATTAAGCTGGCATCTCTCAATGTCAGAGGACTGAATGTCCCGCAGAAGCGGGCTCAAATTCTCTACTCTATGCATAGACAAAAAGTACATATCTTACTATTGCAGGAAACGCATTTTAAGACCTCACAGACTCCGCGCATGCGTCTCAATTACTATAATGTCTGGTCCCACAGCACTAATCCTACTACCAAATCCAAAGGTGTCTCCATTGCTTTGCATAAGTCCCTACCACATAAATTGCTAGATACTCTGGTTTGCCCTCAGGGACGATATGTTTTCCTCAAAATCGAGATACAAAACCGGGTGTACACTATTGGAAATATATACCTTCCCAACTCCAACCAAGGTGGCACGTTGCGTACTATACTTAGGACTGCCTCCACCTTTATTGACGGTTTGTTGATTCTGGGTGGGGACTTTAACTTGGTTATGGATCCTTCCCTGGATACCTCCTCCGGCAGGACCGCCGTGCCGCGCTCTGAGTATGCGTTGGCGAGGTCGACCCTTAGTCTACATAACCTAGTTGATGTTTGGAGAATCCTTCATCCTCAGGATAAGGATTTTACCCATTATTCTGATGCACATCGCACATATGGTAGACTGGACATGTTTTTTGTGGCGCAATTTGCGTTGACTCTGAGCCCTGCGGCCAGCATAGGCACTGCCTTGTGGTCGGATCATTCTCCTATCTTTTTGTCCTTGCAATTGCCGGGGTTGGTACCCAGGGAATGGTCGTGGAGACTGAATGAGTCACTTCTTCGGGATGTGGCATGCAAAGCGGCTGTGTCACAGACAATACAGGACTTCTTGCGAGATCATGCTTCTGATGACACCCCCCTACCTCTACAATGGGAGGCTCTTAAGTGTGTTGTTAGGGGGACTCTGATTCAGCATGGGGCTCGGCTTAAGAGAGAGAGGAGCGCAAAAATTGTAGCGTTGCTAGGTCGGGTTGAAGCACTTTCCACAGCCCATAAACGAAATGCCACTGATGAGAACTGGACTGCACTGACCCTGGCTAGGGAACAACTAAAAGATACTCTTGCTCAGTCTTCCTCCTCTCAGCAGGAACGGTATCGTAGCTTTCTCTATGAACATGCCAATAAGAACGGCAGAGCTTTGGCCCGCTTGATTCATCCGAGAACGAAGGTTACACACATCCCTAGTCTCCTTGATCACCATGGCAAGGAGGTACATAATCCCAAAGAAATCACAGCTCTTTTTCGCTCCTATTTCTCCTCTCTCTATAATACTAAGGGCCGTTTCTCGGAGCTGCCAGTGGAGGAAATGGAGACTAGGGTGTCCGCTTATCTGCTAGACATGGCATTACCTACCGTTCCTGCGGAGTCGGCTGAGGAATTGGAAGCTCCCCTCACGGAGGATGAGTTTCGGGCAGCCATTACTAATACTAAAGGGGGTAAGAGTCCGGGGCCTGATGGCTTTACTGCCGGATTTTTCAAAACATTTAAGGAATTGTTAGTTCCGTTTATGACTGAGTGCTTTAATGACGTTTCTGTTTCCTGTCCCTTCCCTCGCCAATCCTTGGAGGCGCATGTGGTGGTCCTGCCCAAGCCTGGTAAGGATCCCAAATACTGCAAAAATTACCGCCCTATTTCCCTTATCAACTGTGATCTCAAACTCTACGCTAAGGTATTGGCAACTCGTCTGAGTCTCCTTATCCCCCAAATCATCCATGTCGACCAGGTTGGTTTCGTCCCGGGCAGGGAGGCAAGGGACAATACCCTACGGACGCTTTCGCTGCTGTCGTGGGCTGGCCGTTCGGGATCCCCTCTGTGCTTACTCTCAGTTGACGCGGAAAAGGCTTTCGATAGAGTGCATTGGGGGTTCCTGCGGTCGGTCCTGGCAGGGGTGGGACTTGGTCCGCATTTCGTAGATAAGATCATGGCGTTGTATTCCTGCCCGTCAGCCCGTGTTCGGGCCAATACTCTCTAGCTCATTTACGATTCACAATGGTACACGCCAAGGTTGTCCCTTGTCTCCCATGCTTTATATTCTCACAATGGAACACCTGGCTGTGGCCCTACGGCAAAATCCCACAATCAAGGGGGCAGTGTTTGGGCAGGACCACCACAAATTGGCACTCTATGCGGACGACCTGCTTCTATATATATCCTCTCCTATCACTTCCCTTCCCTCCATTCTCCAGGAATTTCAGCGGTTTGGTGACCTTAGTAATTTTAAGGTCAACCTGTCTAAAACTGAGGGTCTCAACATTTCAATCCCACAAGAGACATTTGGTGTGGTCAGAGCCTCCTTTCCTTTTCAATGGCATGCGGACTCTATTGTGTATCTAGGTGTTAGAGTCCCCTCCGCTCTTAGCTCTCTCTTTGCCTTGAATTACACTCCCCTGCTGAATAGGGTCTTGTCAGAAATGACCTCTTACTTCTTAAAACCAGCTTCCTGGTTTGGGCGGATGGCTATTGTAAAAATGGATGTCCTTCCAAAACTGCTGTACATCTTCCAGACTGTACCCATTGTCGTGCCGGTGGCCTTTTTCAGGACCCTACGCCGTGCCATCTCAAAATTTATCTGGGGCAAGAGCAGACCACGGATCAAATACTCAACTCTCACGCAGTCCAGATCCCTGGGTGGCATGGGTCTCCCTGATTTGCATTCTTATCATGAGGCGGCGGTTCTGCGTGGGGTCCTGGACTGGGTACACGGCAGAGGTCTGAAGAGATGGGTGGACCTGATGTTTTCCCTGTGCCCGGTTGACCCCTCTATCCTTCCCTGGATACTTCCTGAAGACCGTCAGGTTTTCTCAGGTCTCCCTTTTCTGATGTCTCATACGCTTTGTGTCTGGGATGGATGGGTTGCTAAACGGGGGTTATCTGTTACCCCTGGGCCGCTCTCCCCTATTCTCCAGAATCCGAAATTCCAGCCCGGATGGCAGACACACACCTTCCTGTTATGGGACCGATCTGTCAGTCCTAGAATACGTGACTGCATGACGGGCAGGACAGTTTCTTCCTTGGCTTCTCTCCAAGCCCAGTCTGCAAGAGGTCGGCTGTCCTGGCTGGAACATAATCAGTTGGTCTCTTTCATTCAGGCCCTCTTCCCAAGGGACACTTACAACCCGGCTGACTTCGACACTGACTTCGACAACCTAGTTGTCTCCACATCTGCCATTCCGCATTGCATCTCGGTTATTTATCAGATCTTGATCAGTACCGCTAACCCTGACAGAGCTTCTTTCTTTGATAAATGGGAAGCAGACCTCAACACCTCTCTTGATTCAGTCTGTCCAGACGATATGCGAACTAACCCACGGCATTTCCATGGCTGCTAAAGCTAAGGAAAAGAACTACAAAATTATCTCGAGGTGGTATTACTGCCCGGTCACCTTACATAAAATGTTCCCTGAGGCTTCGGACCGCTGCTGGCGGTGCCTAACGGAGGCTGGTGATATGTTGCACATCTGGTGGGCTTGCCCGGGGATCCGTGACTTCTGGGACAAAGTCTTGGGAATCTACAATGCGTATTCTGGACAGACCGTCGTCAACTCTCCCCAACTGACTTTGTTATCTAAACTACCGGGTTCTCTCTCTAAGTCCAAAAAGGGACTCTTGCGACACTTCATGACTGCTGCCCGCATGGTCATCCCCCGGCACTGGAAGACTCCCCTTGTACCTACCCTGGCAGAATGGATGAGTGAGCTTAGAGACCTTGGCAGAATGGAAGAGTTAGTGGCTGAGGCCCATGATCGATCTGACAAATTTGAGAAAATATGGTTTCCTTGGCGCTTGTTCATGGATTCAGAGGAGTTCCTTGCTCTTATCCGCTAAATTCTGACATCCGGAGATTCTGTATTTCTGGGATTGGCGAGTCTATCTGACTGTGGTAGCCATTTTCCTCCCCCTGCCATCCCCCTCTCTCCCTCTGATCTTCTCTTCATCTTTGTTTTCCTTTTTTCCTCTTTTTTTTTTTTTTTTTTTTTTCTTTTGTCCTTCTTCTCCCTTTTTTCTTCCAACCTGCATATCCATCAATGTTACTTTTTGCTGGTGGTTCTGTTTGGTGCCCTGGGCACCTCTAGCAGCATTATGCTATAACTGATAGCTGCTTCTATTTGTATTCTTTTATTATATTAGAAAACCTGACACCATGCGACTTGCAGGTCGCAGTTTATTGCATGTGATTTAATGTGTATCTGTTATTTTGCATGGTTGCCAATAAAATCAGATTATACATAAGATGTTCACATGATGTGATCACATGCATTGATTGCACACGCCCATGCCTGGGCTGTGCTTCTCCTACAACACTAATACTATTGCTTTGCTACACAGATGTATCTAATTAGTAATTTGTTTGTAACCAATCACTTTGTCACTGGGATGTATTTAATCCCTGTATGTGTTTCACTTTTCACGCTTGAGAAAGGCAGCGTGAGGCTGCTGAAACGTCGCGTCATTGGAGTGCTGTGTTATGATTTGCTGTAAATAAAAGCTTTGAAGTTTTTCACCGTTACTCGGGTGTGCCGTGGACTATCTCAAAATATTTACCTGCGGTCTCGGTCAAGACTCAGAACCGCTGGCACCCACCGAACACAGACCAGTGCTGCTTACTCTGTCTTGCTTCTATCTATCTATCTATCTATCTATCTATCTATCTGTCTGTCCATCCATATAAATAGCTACAAATTAGTAACTTTTAAAAAAAAAAAACGATGGTAACTTTGGAACATGTTAGTGTTATGAAGAGGCATAGAATGACCCCAAAGATATCGAAATTGAATGGTTTGAACTGCACCTACCTGCATCTTCCTTGCCAACTACCTACCTATGCTACCTGCGTGGCTGCAACTAAGGTGCTTGCCTATGGATGCCGCTGTATATGTCATCACAGCCTTGATGATCTCATCAATGTTTCCCTGGCAGGCTAGAAGTACACAACCTTGGTTGCCACGGTAACCAAGACAGGACAGTGCTGTATGGCAAGGGCATTGGAAATGCCCAGCATCCTATGCACGCACCCTGCAGGGGGTTTATGTCTTGGGTAACATATTTGGGGGCGCAGCTACGCACCCAGCAGGGGGGGTTTATTCTTTTGGCTAACATATTTGGGGACGCAGCCACGCACCCAGCAGGGGGTTTATTCTTTTGGCTAACATATTTGGGGGAGCAGCCACGCACCCAGCAGGAGATTTGTTTTTTTGGTGGAACATATTTGAGGGCGCCGCTACGCACCCAGAAGGGGGTTTATTTTTGGGGGGTAACATATTTGGGGGCGCAACCAAGCACCCAACAGGAGGTTTATTCTTTTGGCTAACATATTTGGGGGCGCAGCTACGCATCCAGCAGGGGGGTTGTTTTTTTGGCGGAACACATTTGGGGGTGCAGCTATGCACCCAGCAGGGTTTTTTTTTTGTTTTTGGGGGGGGGGGGGTTAATATATTTTAGGGCGCAGCTATGCACCCAGCAGGGGTGTTATTTTGGGGAGAAACATATTAGGGGGAGCAGCCACGCACCCAGCAGGGGGTTTATTTCTTGGGCAAGCAACATCAGACAACGCACGGCGAGCACGCTTCATTTCCTTTTGGAGGCGGCTCTCTTCTCACTGCATATCTAATGCCTGTCTCCCCCTACCTTGCGACACCAGCCTCCTTTTTTGTAATCACGCCCCTATTCACACTGAGCATTCTCTACCATGGATAATATACACCCATGCAGCTGCCTGTCTGTCTATCTGTCTGTCTGTATGTCCATCAATATAGATAGTAACTATTTAAAAAAAAAACCATGGTAACTTCTCACCATGTTAGCGTTATGCAGAGGCAGAGATTGGCCCCCAAAATATTGAAATTAAACGGTTTGAACTACACCTACCTGCATTTTCCTTGCCAGCTACCTACTTATGCTACCTACCTGGTTGCCTGCCTGGCTGCAACTAAGGTGAAATCATAGATGTACCACCTCGTATGGGCGTGCAATAACCACTGTCCAAATACGTGTTAATTATATTTAATTTCCCAGAATCACGTATAAAATCTAACTTTTATTAGATATGCATTAAAAGTAAAAAATGTATTAAAACAAGTGTTCTACACTTCACACTTCACAACAGATCTAGGGTGTTGACCCTCTGATAGACTGGTATACTTAGGGATAGATTAGCCCAAATGCATAGAGATGAAACCAGACTTCAGAAAAAATTGCAATAAACAAGTATCTCTGTCTCAATCCAAGTTGGGCAGAGCTGCTGCTGTGTTTAATATGGAGAGGAGATAGGCTGCTGCTGTGTGTAATAGGGAAAGCAGAGAGGAGACTTCACCTCATGGCAGTCACCATGTCATCTATCAATCTATTGCTGAGGTAAACTTGTAACAGAATCCTGGCCCACCCCGCCCACCTGTAGGATGGCTACTGTAGTGTATATGTAATCCAGGACTACAACTCCTATCATGTACATGTGTGCTGGGGTTTGTAGTGCTACAACAGATAAGAGTGAAAAAACTAGTTGATTTGATAACATAAATAATTGGCAGCCACTGAGCCACCATGCTGCTCAAAAGGACACTTGTAGTAATACAGACATTACCTGCCTATGGGTAGAGTGGGTGGAGCTACAGGCTTGCAGAGCTGTGATGTCACTGCTGACACCTGCAGGGCCGGACTGGGACTTAAAATCAGCCCTGGCAATCAAACCCCAGCAGCCCACATACCATATCATGGATAGCGGTGTAAAATACGCCCTGTAGCAAATTCTGCTTCATTTAGCCATGTCCCCCACTACTCCCTTAAACCATACCTCCCAAGTGTCCCTCTTTTGGAGGGACAGTCCCTACTTTTGAGCCAAGTCCCTCTGTCCCTTTTTGTCCCTCTTTTTATCCTAGGAGTTAGATTTGCATTAATAAACTTTGTATTTTGCTATAGAAAGTGTCTTATTATTTATTATTATTATTATTATTTTTATTTTTTTTACCTTGTTTTTATTGAAAATTTTTCAACAGCATCAAAAGGGAAGGGGTACAGAAAGGAAGGGGGAAGGTCAAAAGTAATATAGGAGTACGATCCAATGAGCATATTGTCAACAAATAACAAAACAAAAATATGATAGCACATTACTTTTTTTTTCTTATAAAGATAAAGCATATTATAAAGGATCATTTAACATGACAACTTAGGGGGCATGGGGCGGGGGGGGGGGGGGGTTCTGGGCACCCGGAGGAAAGGAGGAGGAGCAGCATCTCGGGGAAGGAGATGAGATCAGCAGTGAGACTTGATGTCAATGAAAATCAAACGGGTCTCTTCCACTAATATTCTGTTCTAAATACCATGTTGTATTGTGGAAGCATTGCTTCAGTCTGTCTCTTACATGCAGTGGGATGAGAGGGAGGAACTTAGACTATGTGAGGTAGAAATGTTGGACTTTCTTTTCTTTGAGTAAGGAGGCCTGTACCCAGTCCATACGGAAGAGATGAACTAGTTTCTCAAGAAGGAGCCTTCTTGTCGGTGGGAGGGTTCTATCCAGCAATGGAGAATGGGCTTCCTTGCTGCAGCAGAGACATAAAATAGCAATTATTTGTCGGTGGTTAATCGTATTGGGGGTTCTTCTGTGGGAATGCCGAATATACACCAAAGGGGGGTGAGGGAGCAGGGAAGTCCAAGACGGGTGGTGACAAATGTGACAACTACCTTCCAAAAAGCCTGTATAGACGAGCATGCCCCTAAACAATGAAAGAGGTCAGCGTGTGGGGCCTTGCACTTCAGGCAGGAGTGGTCTGTTGTGTTTCCAATAAGGAATCCCCTATGAGGAGAAACATAGGCTCTATGAGTAATTTTATAAGCCATTTCCCAATAGAAGGCAGAAGGTAAGTATTTTTCTGCAGTGCGTAAGGCTTGTAAGATATCGTCCACCGTGAGGTCATCTATCACTGTGGTCCAGTATGATATTCCTGTGGTGGTGGTGGAGTAATCATACTTGCGGGTCAGCCACATATAATAGGTTGTTATTTGCTTAGGTTTTAATTGCTTGGAAGGTGTCAAAACCAGGAAAGGGTCATCCCAGTCATCACCAGACATGTGTCGAACCACCTTAACAATGTAACTATAACTTTGGAGATAATAGAAGGGATGGGGACCCACAATCTCGCTGCGCAGGCAGAGCTCATTGAAGGAGAGTGGTAATCGCTGGGCCTTGTCTACCAGATGTGCCAGACGAGATATTCCGTTTGCATGTCATCTATGGAATATAGGCAGGGAGATGCCATTTTGGAAGGTAGGGTTATGCATTAGTGTCAATAATAGGGAGTAATGAGGTTTTAAGGAGAGTATACGCCTACTTTTAGTCCAGGCTTTCCAAGTGGTTTGCAGAAGGGGGTTATGTTTGACATCTAGGAGTAGCTTAGAGTGGGGTAGGTGTAAGAGGTTGACCAGAGATATGTTTGGCATGAACTGTTGGTCAAGAGTTGTATCTGTATATACTAAAGAGCCAGTTATCCAGTCACCCACCACCCGTAGCTGTGTCGCCAGACTATAGAGAGCTAGATCGGGAAAGTTGATTCCTCCATTTGATTTATGTTGTTGTAAGATGTGAAGTCCTATTCTTGGTCTACGGTTATTCCAGATAAATCTGCGGAAAAGATTATTTAGGATTTTTATGTCCTTGGGGCGGGGGATCAGTGGCAGGGACTGGAATATATAGAGCAGTTTGGGGAATATCACTAATTTTAGGAGATTTGCTCTCCCCAGAAAGGAGAGGGTGAAGTGTGTCCAGGCGCTCAGTTGGGATTCTAGATATTTTTGAAAGGAAATTATATTGTATTTGTACAGTTGGGACGGGTGTCTGGTAATTGACACTCCTAGATAAGGGAACACCGTGGTGTTCCATTTAAAGTTATAAGACGATGCCCAGGAGGGCCTTGCTGGTCCCTTTAGCATAAGGGCTTCAGATTTATTAGTGTTCATTATAAAACTGGAGAGTGAACCATAGGAGTGAATATCAGAGAGTATAATGTCTAGAGACGTGTGAGGATCAGAAATAAAGAGCAGTATATCATCTGCGAAGGCTGACAATTTAAGACAGGAGGTGCCAATGTTTATACCCTGATATGGCGTGTTGTGAGTAAGATGCCGTAGCAAGGGGTCTATAGACAAATTGAATAAGAGGGGTGAGAGGGGGCAGCCCTGCCTTGTGCCTCTGTGTAAGATTATTGGACTTATGTTATGACCGTTGATAGTTAAGATTGTATGGGAGTGTTGTTGAGAAAGGGCCAGAAACAGGAGAAATTTGTCTCCAAATGCTCGATGTCTCAACAAAGTGGACAGGAAGGGCCATGAAACCGAGTCAAAGGCCTTGTCTGCATCTAAGCCTAATAACATTGTGGGGGGAGAATGAGGGAACTGGGCTTGAACTGTAGCAGCCACCGCGTGTCGGATACCCTTGGTGGAATGTCTGTGTTTGAGAAATCCCAGTTGTGAGGGAAGCATTAAGGGTCCCAGAAGAAGTTGCAATCTATCTGCTAAAATTTTTGTTAAAATTTTATAATCTTGGTTGAGGAGGGAGATAAGAGGAGGGCGGTAAGAAGCTATGTGTATGGGGTCCTTATTGGGTTTGGGGATTAATACTGTTCTAGAATCAAAAAAATGTGACGGGTGGGGGCCTCCCTGATAGATGTTATTGAGGAGTCTGGTAAGTGGGGGAATAATTTCACTACCTAATATTTTATAGTATTCTGCAGATAGACCATCAGGGCCAGGGGTTTTTATTATTAGCTAACCGTTTAATTGTTTCACGAACTTCTGGTTCAGAGATCTCCTTATCAAGAAGCTCTCTATCAGCAGATGATAGTTTAGGAAGAGTAAGATCAGAGAGGAATGACCAGGTGTCCGAAGAGTCATATGGTTTGGATTTGTAGAAATCTGAGAAGTAGGTGGTAAAGGTATCTTGAATATCAGAGGAGACTGAAAGGGTCTGCTCAGTATGTGGATGTTTAATTTGTGGGATATCATAAAATGTACGTCTGGGTTTGTGAATTTTGGAAAGGAGAGGGCCGATTCTGTTGCCCCAGCGGAAGTATCTGTTTTTAATTGCATCAACATTCCAATGAGCCTGTCCCTGCAAATATGTATCTAATAGAGATTTTGCATTTAAGTAAGCCATTTTTGTTTCCTCAGACTTGTGTTGTAGGTATTGTTTATGAGCTTTAATTAAGTCAGAGTTAAGCGTAGTGAAGCGTTTTCTATATTCTTTACGTCTGTGGATAAGATAAGAGGTAATATGGCCTCTCATGACTGCATTTGAGGCTGCCCAGAATAGGGCATAGTCGTCTATGTGGGATATATTGTCATCAGTATAATGACACCAATGTGTAAGTAGGAATTCACGAAAGTCATCAGAGCTAGATAAATAGGAGGGAAATCTCCAATTGTAGGATTTAGGTTGAGAGTCCTCAGGAGTCATTGTAAGGGCAATGGGGGCATGATCAGATGTAACCATAGGTAGTATTGATGTGCCTTTCGAAGAAGGAAAGAGGTTCAGGGAGATCAAGAAGTAATCAATTCGTGAGTGCGTAGTTTGGGCATGTGAGTAAAAAGTATAATCACTAACAGTAGGATGCTGGAGGCGCCAAGGGTCACACAGAGACAGTAAGGTCTTGACATAAGGTCCATTATGACTTTGGCAGCTGGTATGTCAGTCGTGGAGGAGCCTGATCTATCAACCTCTGGGTGAGTAGTTGTGTTAAAATCCCCTCCAATAATAACATTGTGTAATTGTTTTTGGAGTAAGAAATTTAGAAGAAAGGAAAAGAATTCTACGTTAGGATACTTATAAGCAGGGCCGGGACAAGGAGTTTTAGTGCCCTAGGCAGAGAAGGCAAATGGCGCCCCCCCATGTATACACACTTTTAAACACACTTAGTATGGCTTGCTCATAAATTAATGTAAATAGTTTTTTCCCCTGTAGCTAGTGCAAACAATAAGAGGTATCTTCGACATCAATAAAGTGCTTCATAACTTTTTATAATCAATACCATTTCGATACTTAATACAGCGCCCTACAACTCCCAACATACCTTCTTGTGCACTACAACCTCCAGCATACCTATTTGTGCACAAGAAGGTATGCTGGGAGTTGTAGTTGTGCAGCAGCAACCTCCTGACACAACAACTCCCAGCATACCTCTTTGTGCATTACAACTCTCAGCATACCTTCTGCTGCTAGGGTCCTAAAACATCCGGGGCACAGACCCTCTGAGTTGCTATAAGTGGATGATGGGAGAGATCTCTGCACTGACGTTATTTATATAGTGTACATATGTATGCTTATGTGTATATAGGTTTTGTTGTTCATTCCAGTTAGTGTTTGGAATAGTGACTCACAGTTGACGTCTTCTCTGATCACAGTTGTTCATTATTCTTTTTTTTTCCCACTCACCCTGAGCCACGATTCCTCTTTGCAGAATCTGCCAGAGAGACACTTTAGGATCCTTGCTCCAACACATATATAGTAATATAGTCCCCTCTGTACTCCTATGTAGTATAGACCTCTTCTTTACCCCTGCATAGTATTAGACCCCCTCTGTGCCTGTATAAAATATGGACCCCATAGCAGTCTCCATAGTATGTGGGCCCGCCATGCAGCTTCCACATATAGAATAACCCTTCCTGCTGTGCAGCATCCCCATATAATATATGCCCCCCCCCCCCCCGTGAAGCATCACCATATAGAATAGGCCTCCCTGATGTGTAGCATCCCCATGTAGAATAGTCCCACTTGATGTGCAGCATTCCTATATAGAAATATAGAATACACACACACACATTGCAGCATTCCCATTTAGAATAAACCCACTTCACACACACACACACACACACACACACACACACCACTGCCTCCCCCTCATGTACTGTACCACTGCCTCCTCCAACGTTTTTGTGTGGTACTAAATTTGTTGGGTTTCTGCGCTTGCTCTGTTTACCGTGCGTGATCAGGAAGGTGATCATTTTGTAGTATGGACAATAACACTTCAGATATCAGGGGGACGATGGGGATTGTAGTCATGTAACACTTCAGCTATCAATGGGATGATGACGACTGTAGTCATGTAACACACACTGCTATCAGGGGGATGATGGGGATTGTAGTCATGAAACACACACATACTATTAGGGACATGATGGGGGTTGTAGTCATGGAACACCAGCTATAAGCGGATGATGGGGATTGTAGTAATGTAACACACACTTCAGCTATCAGGGGGATGATGTGGATTGTAGTCATGTAACACACTTCAGCTACCAGGGAGATGATGGTGGTTGTAGTAGTCATATTTACATCCACAATTCTCATACACAGACTGACAGGCACACACACACACACAGCTCACACACACAGCTCACACACACACACAGCTCACACACAGTTCACACACACAGCTCACACACACACACACACACAGTTCACACACACAGCTCACACACACATACAGCTCACACACACACACACACACAGCTCTCACACACAGTTCACACACACAGCTCACACACACACACACAGTTCACACACACAGCTCACACACACAGCTCACACACACAGTTCACACACACAGCTCACACACACACACACACACAGTTCACACACACAGCTCACACACACAGTTCACACACACAGCTCAAACACACACACTTCACTCACATACACACACACACAGCTCAAACACACACACACACACACTTATCATAAGGAAACTTTACTTTCAGCAGCTCCTTGCCTCCTCCTGCTTCCATCTCCTTCCTGGAGCCGGCCCCGGGTTCTTCCGCCCCTCCCCCCACCTCCTCTGTGTGCCTGTCTGTCTGTGTATGAGAGCAGAGCAGGAAACATGTGATGTGGAGGGAGCAGGACCCCAGATGGCAGGGTTAGGCAGCCTGTTAGTGCAGCCAGGCAGTAAGTGGTGAGGAGGCCCAGCAGCATATTCACCTTCCTCCCCAGCGTCTTCCTTCTCCTGGAGTCTGAAGGATCCGGAGTAGTAGTCAGGAGGAGGAGCGGCTATGACTGCCGCCGCGGGACTAGAGCCTGCTCCCCCCGCACATGTGAGGTGTTTTGTGTGGGGGTTAGATCTTGTGTCCTGCAGAGGGCGCTGCTGGCGGCCGGATCCCGGCCTGCCCGTTGGCATGTGAGCCCCAAAGCAGCTTCAGAGCTGATGCTGCTGCAGGTGAGGGGGATATGAGGGCGCTGGTGGAATGTGAGCGCGCAGGGGCAGCGCTCAGCAGCCACCAGGAGACAGAATACAGTAGCCAGTAGTTAAAAAAAAAATTCAGAGACCACAATTGCGCCCCCTGTATATTACCACTAGATGGCGCCCTAGGCCATCGCCTACCTTGGCCTACCCTTTGTCCCGGCCCTGCTTATAAGATACTTATCATGTATAGTATAGGAAAGAGAGTTGTGAAACAGGATTGCTACCCCACGAGTTTTAGAGGTGTATTGAGCTGAAATACATTCTTTGATCCATCGGGCCTTTAGTGTGCCCTCAGAGCCCACAACCCAGTGTGTTTCCTGAAGGAAGATTATATGAGGTTTAAGCCTGTGGAGGTGGGTGAGTATTTTGTTTCTTTTCACTGCTGTGTTTAGTCCTGCAACATTCCAGGAAACCAACTTTAACTTGTGTGGTGTGGTAGTGGAGGAAAGTGTGTGAGCAAAGGTACTCATCCTACTCCTGTTGGGGGATGGTGACTTCTATTGGATGAAGGTCGTGCCAAGGAGATCTCTCCGTCCCAGCCAGCGGAGGTCTCTTGAGGAGGAGGATGGATGGGAAGGGGTCCGGGTGCCCAGGGGGGGGAGGGTAAGGGTAAGGAGTCCTGTAGAAAGGAAAACAGAACTGTAAACAACAAATCAGCACATAGAACCAAAAATAAAAAATGCGCCCAGGTCACAGCAAACGGCCGGACGGTAGGCAGCAGGTAGTGTTCAACAATAAACATTAGATTAAAGAAAATAAGGAAATTGTGCTCCCTAGGAGGCATGAGGCAGGTCTAGCCAGACTCATCTCTCATTAGCTGTCTTCGGGCTTCTTCGGGATCTTCATAGAAGACTGGTCTCCCGTTGGCAGTGACTTTCAGTCGGGCAGGATAGAGTAGTTGAAACCTAATTTTGTGGTCAAACAGGTAACGGCAGATTGGAGTAAAGGCTCTTCTTTTTGCTGTCACTGCCGCAGAGAAGTCTTGAAAGATTAGAATCTTTCTGTCATGGATGAGCAGCGTGTTCTTTTGACGGTAAGCCAGCAGGATCTTCTTTTTGATAGCCCAGTGTTGGTATTTGGCTATGACCGGTCTAGGTCGTTGCTCTCTCTCCCCTCTTGGAGGTCCAATTCTGTGGGCGCGTTCAATCATATATGGGTCAGGCGCCAGGTCAACCTGAAGTGCAGCTGGAAGGTCTTTAGTAAGATATTGGGTTAAGACATCTCCTGCAATGGATTCCGGGATGCCCAGAAAACGTAGGTTGTTCCTCCTATCCCGGTTTTCAAGATCTTCCAACTTATCTCTGAGTATAATTTCTGCATTCTGTCGTTGGTTGAGAGATTGCTCAATTTCGGTCAAGGATTGTTCGCAAGAAGCAGTTCTTGTTTCCAGGTCTACAATTCTCTGAGCATTTGCATTAATCTGCGCCAAAGCAGAGTTGATGGAAGAATGTAGCACATCGAAACGTTTATCCAGAAGGGGCAATAGGTAGTGAGAGACCTCTTGGGCCAGTGTGGCAGCTGGAGGAGTATCAGAGCACGAGTCAGTGCTATGTGCCGGTGATAAATTTGGAGGCGTGATGTCATCAGGGTGTAGGATATCTGGATGTGATTGTTGAGACTCTTCCATCTATGGAAATAGAGGGTCAGACCAGGGGCGTAACTAGAAATGGCTGGGCCCCATAGCAAACCTTTGATTGGGGCCCCCCCTACCCCAAATCCACCCCCACCCCTGACCGACCACTACGCCATCAACACACCCAGATCTACACAGGTTCTGTACTCCATATAAATTACAGTGCAGTTACATCAGGTGACTCACAAGGGACGTCTTCTCTGATCGGAGTTCTTCCCTTTTCATCATCTTCTCCATCTGTCCTGGGCCGTTATGAGAACTTCTCGGAGCCACGAATCCACAGAATCTGCCAGACAGACATATTAGGCTCCTCACACTGACACCATCCTCATCTGTATACAAACTGCACATCTGTAATGGCCCCTTTGTACCCTCTTTCAGTGAGTAGCCCTGACTCCTTGTATAGGAACATATATATATATATATATATATATATATATATCCCTTATAGTATATGCCCCCCTCTGTGTAGACAGCTTATAGATTGCCCCTTGTTCAGTGCTCCGTATAGATGGCCCCATGTGCATCACCTATATCAGGGGTAGGGAACCTCGACTCTCCAGCTGTTGCAAAACTACAACTCCCATCATGCCTGGACAGCTAAAGCTGTAGTTTTGCAACAGCTGGAGAGCCGAGATTACTTCTGTGTAGTCCTCTTAGAGATGACCCTGTATGTTGTCCACTCCCCCATATAGCCCCCTTATGTTGTCCAGCCCCCATAAAGCCCCCTTATGATGTCCAGCCCCCCCCCCGTATAGCTCCCAGTGTTGTCCATCCCCATCCCACATAGCCCCCAGAATTATGCATCCCCAGCCCCCACATAGCCCCCAGTATTGTGCATCCCCAGCCCCCACATAGCCCCCAGTATTGTGCATCCCCAGCCCCCACATAGCCCCCAGTATTGTGCATCCCCAGCCCCCACATAGCCCCCAGTATTGTGCATCCCCAGCCCCCACATAGCCCCCAGTATTGTGCATCCCCAGCCCCCACATAGCCCCCAGTATTGTGCATCCCATTCCCCACATAGCGCCCAGTATTGTGCATCCCCAGCCCCCACATAGCCCCCAGTATTGTGCATCCCCAGCCCCCACATAGCCCCCAGTATTGTGCATCCCCAGCCCCCACATAGCCCCCAGTATTGTGCATCCCCTTCCCCACATAGCCCCCAGTATTGTCCATCCCCTTCCCCACATAGC
Organism: Dendropsophus ebraccatus; assembly: GCF_027789765.1. Classification (NCBI taxonomy): domain Eukaryota; kingdom Metazoa; phylum Chordata; class Amphibia; order Anura; family Hylidae; genus Dendropsophus; species Dendropsophus ebraccatus. Next base: position 12,753,784 of record NC_091464.1, on the reverse strand, counting down.
CCCCAGTATTGTCCATCCCCTTCCCCACATAGCCCCCAGTATTGTCCATCCCCTTCCCCACATAGCCCCCAGTATTGTCCATCCCCAGCCCCCAGTATTGTGCATCCCCTTCCCCACATAGCCCCCAGTATTGTGCATCCCCTTCCCCACATAGCCCCCAGTATTGTGCATCCCCTTCCCCACATAGCCCCCAGTATTGTGCATCCCCAGCCCCCACATAGCCCCCAGTATTGTGCATCCCCAGCCCCCACATAGCCCCCAGTATTGTCCATCCCCTTCCCCACATAGCCCCCAGTATTGTGCATCCCCTTCCCCACATAGCCCCCAGTATTGTCCATCCCCTTCCCCACATAGCCCCCAGTATTGTGCCTCCCCTTCCCCACATAGCCCCCAGTATTGTGCATCCCCTTCCACATATAGCCCCCAGTATTGGGCAGCCCCTTCCCCATATAGCCCCCAGTATTGTGCATCCCCATCCCCACATAGCCCCCAGTATTGTGCATCCCCTTCCTCACATAGCCCCCAGTATTGTCCATCCCCAGCCCCCACATAGCCCCCAGTATTGTGCATCCCCTTCCTCACATAGCCCCCAGTATTGTGCATCCCCAGCCCCCACATAGCCCCCAGTATTGTGCATCCCCAGCCCCCACATAGCCCCCAGTATTGTGCATCCCCAGCCCCCACATAGCCCCCAGTATTGTGCATCCCCTTCCCCACATAGCCCCCAGTATTGTGCATCCCCTTCTCCACATAGCCCCCAGTATTGTGCATCCCCAGCCCCACATAGCCCCCAGTATTGTGCATCCCCTTCCCCACATAGCCCCCAGTATTGTGCATCCCCAGCCCCCACATAGCCCCCAGTATTGTGCATCCCCAGCCCCCACATAGCCCCCAGTATTGTGCATCCCCAGCCCCCACATAGCCCCCAGTATTGTGCATCCTCAGCCCCCATATAGCCCCCAGTATTGTGCATCCTCAGCCCCCATATAGCCCCCAGTGTTGTGCATCCTCAGCCCCCATATAGCCCCCAGTGTTCCCCTCTGATAAAAATAAACAAAATACAACTCACCTAACCACACGCTCCCCCGTCGGTCGCCGGTCTCCTCTTCTCTCTTCCTCCGACCAATAAGCCGCTCCCTGCTGAAGTCCCAGGCAGCGCCATCACTGAGCTCAGGCTGCGCCCCGGTGGCTGGGACTTCCTGTACAGGGAACGCAAACCGGAAGTCCCAGCCGCCGCGGCGCTCAATGATGGCGCTGCCCGGGACTTCTGCAGGGAGCTGCTCATCGGGCGGGGGCCGGGCGGAAACTCTTGTGATCGCAAGCAAAACGCTGCTTGCGGTCACAAGAGTGATTGACAGCGCGGGAAGCCTATGGTTTCTCGCGCTGTCAATCACGACACTTAACACCCGGGAGGCCCGCTCGGCCCCCGGGTGCTTCAGACAGTCAGCTCTGGGGGGCCCAGGCCACAGGCCCCCTGGTGCCAGGGGCCCCGTAGCGGCCGCTACGGCTGCTACGGCGGTAGGTCCGCCCCTGGTTCAGACATGTTTCCAGCTTGCTTACGAGTTTTTGTCGCAGGTGTCTTGGGCTGAGTTCTTGTCTGACTACGAGATTGGTTAGAGGATCGTTTTGCAGTAGTTGCCATGTTTTTAGTAAGGAATTTCTCCATGTAGTAAGAGAAAAAAAGAAACAAAAAGAAGGTAATGGGGAGAGATAGTTTGGTGTAGTCCTAGGGTGCACCAGTTAAAATATACAAGTAGTTACATCAGAAGGCGTGAAGAAGAGCTATTTTTAGCTCAGGGGGTCGGGAAGGTATGAATTTAAAATATGACCATTTTATATGTCGCACCCAGCTAACGGAGCTTTAGGAAGATATCAACTTGTCATTAATTTCAATAATCAGCAGGCAATTCCAAAATAGTCCACAAGGTGGTGCTGTTGTGGCACATATAAGTATAGATAGGAATTTACAGCGTTCCACGGACCCAGCAATTGATTGTAAAGCAGAGAAAAAGAAACCTCAGTTGTGGGCTACAGAGATGCTGTCTGGAGGGGTCTGTGCTGCAGAGAAGGGGGTGATGTGTGTCACACAACTCTTTTTGACACAGTTCCACAGGAAATCCTTGTGTTATCCTGTGGCTGGCTCTGAAGTGTTACAAAACAGCAGGATGCTACAGTCACAGGGCACCACTAGAGCAAGATGGCGGCTTCCTTCTTCCCCACCTGCTATACTGGTGTGAGGAGCAGGGAAGAGGATTTCTATTGTTACTGGTAGCACTGACAGAGGTACCTGAAGTCCAGAGGGGGTGCAGGAGAGAGCTCCAGCTCAGTGTGTGGTTGAGACTGCAGCAGAGCAGATGAGATCCAGGGCCGCCGATAGGGCAGTACAAGTGGTACTGCCGTATGGGGCCCGGACCCTAAGAGATACGGGGGGGGGGGGCCCGGCGGGCCCGCCGGCCGCCGCCCCCCGACCGCTACGCTAGGGGGGTCCGCACGGCCCCCCTTGCCACCTGTTTTTGAGCATCCCGAGAAGCTGCGGCCACGCAGCTTCTCGGGATGCACTGATCGCTTTAATGTTCCACCTGTCAGCGTCCTCCTCCTGTATTCTCTCCCATAGGCTGCCGGCACTTCATACCAGCAGCCTATGGGAGGCCGGGCCGTGATCATGTGCCCCTCCGGCAGGCGTGATGATGTGTCATCACGTCTGCCGGAAGTCCCGTCCCTGCGGCTCGCAAGATGGAGCCCGAAGAGGAGGAGGAAGAGCTGCTGCCTGCACAGCGCGGATTAGGTGAGTAGGATGTTTGTTTTTTTTAGGGGCACCTCTGGGGGCGTTATTAGTATATGGGGGCACCTATGGGGGCATTATTAGTATATGGGGGCACCTCTGGGGCATTATTAGCTCATGGGGGCACCTCTGGGGGCATTATTAGTGTATGGGGGCACCTCTGGGGGCATTATTAGTGTATGGGGCCACCTCTGGGGGCATTATTAGTATATGGGGGCACCTCTGGGGCATTATTAGCTCATGGGGGCACCTCTGGGGGCATTATTAGTGTATGGGGGCACCTCTGGGGGCATTATTAGTGTATGGGGCCACCTCTGGGGACATAGTGTATGGGGGCACCTCTGGGGGCATTATTAGTATATGGGGGCACCTCTGGGGGCATTATTAGTATATGGGGCACCTCTGGGGGCATTATTAGTATATGGGGGCACCTCTGGGGGCATTATTAGTATATGGGGGCACCTCTGGGGGCATTATTAGTATATGGGGGCACCTCTGGGGCATTATTAGCTCATGGGGGCACCTCTGGGGGCATTATTAGTGTATGGGGGCACCTCTGGGGGCATTATTAGTGTATGGGGCCACCTCTGGGGGCATTATTAGTATATGGGGGCACCTCTGGGGCATTATTAGCTCATGGGGGCACCTCTGGGGGCATTATTAGTGTATGGGGGCACCTCTGGGGGCATTATTAGTGTATGGGGCCACCTCTGGGGACATAGTGTATGGGGGCACCTCTGGGGGCATTATTAGTATATGGGGGCACCTCTGGGGGTATTATTAGTATATGGGGGCACCTCTGGGGGCATTATTAGTATATGGGGGCACCTCTGGGGGCATTATTAGTATATGGGGGCACCTCTGGGGGCATTATTAGTGTATGGGCGCACCTCTGGGGGCATTATTAGTATATGGGGGGCACCTCTGGGGGCATTATTAGTTCATGGCGGCACCTCTGGGGGCATTATTAGTATATGGGGGCACCTCTGGGGGCATTATTAGTTCATGGGGGCACCTCTGGGGGCATTATTAGTGTATGGGGGCACCTCTGGGGGCATTATTAGTATATGGGGGCACCTCTGGGGGCATTATTAGTATATGGGGGCACCTCTGGGGGCATTATTAGTATATGGGGGCACCTCTGGGGGCATTATTAGCTCATGGGGGCACCTCTGGGGGCATTATTAGTATATGGGGGCACCTCTGGGGGCATTATTAGTTCATGGGGGCACCTCTGGTGGCATTATTAACTCATGGGGGCATCTCTGGGGGCATTATTAGTGCATGGGGGTACCTCTGGAGGCATTATTAGTTCATGGGGGCCACCTCTAGGGGCATTATTAGCTCATGGGGGCACAGCTGGGAATCCTACATACAGGGGGCACAGCAGGGAATCCTACATACAGGGGGCACAGCAGGGGATCCATTTTTACGCCGTGTGTCCTGTGGAAAAACTTATATATTGTTGTTATACATGTTCCTCAAGTCATTACGATTAAAACGATATGTAACATGTATAACTTTTATTATATCTGATGGCCTGTAAAAAATTAAAACCATTGTTAACAAATATACGTTCCTTAAAATCGCTCTATTCCCGGGGTTATAGCGCTTTTATCCTTTGGTCTATGGGGCTGTGTCAGGTGTCATTTTTTGCGCCATGATGTGTTCTTTCTATCGGTACCTTGATTGCGCATATGCGACTTTTTGACAGTGGCATTTGAATAGTTAATTAGGCAGCCGCGGCGATCGGCCGCGCCGGCTAATACACGCGGTCAGTGGCTGCACTTAGCAATCGGGGACCGCGGGCTGCAGAGAGGGCTCACGCCGGGAGCCCTCTCTGTTTACTCTTAACGGCCGCATGACGGGTATACCCGTCATGCGTCGTTAAGAGGTTAAAGCAGGGGTCTCAAACTCAATTTACTCGGGGGCCGCTGGAGGTAGAGTCTGGGTGAGGCTGGGCCACATCAGGTTTTCCACAAGAAAAGCTCTTACAAAAACATTCCAATGTCATCAAATGTTTTTATCTTTTCATCTGTTAAAACCACATATAGTTGCTGACTAGAGAAATGTAATTATTATTATTCAGATTCAAATGTCTGTATTGACAGGTTCATGTGTATATCTTGTGTGCATAAGTATGTGTAGTGGTATGCAAAGGCTGGTGATCACGTGACCGTGCCCGGTAACCACTGGCGTAGCTACCATGGGGGCAGGGTACGTTGCTATGGGGCCCGTGTTGAAACATGTGGCTTGCATGATTGCATCCCATCCATGGTGGGTGCTAATAGTACTGAGTGTGGCAGCGCCCCCCCCGTGCGTGAGACATCGTGCCGTGCGCCTGACAGCGTCACTTCCCGGTCGCACGGGTAGCCGTCCCGCCCGCGCGTCACCTCACCCAGCTGGCAGCTTTTCTTTATTACAGCCCGTCCCCCTACAGAACAGAAGTGCTTCCAATCCACACGCTCCTCCTCCTAGCCAGGGACATTGAGGCTGAGGAGTGCATTTTCAAGTAAGCTGTGTCCCCCTGCGGCCCCCGTCCTGTCTCCCTCTGCGGCCCCCGTCCTGTCTCCCCCTGCGGCCCCCGTCCTGTCTCCCTCTGCGGCCCCCGTCCTGTCTCCCCCTGCGGCCCCCGTCCTGTCTCCCCCTGCGGCCCCCGTCCTGTCTCCCCCTGCGGCCCCCGTCCTGTCTCCCCCTGCGGCCCCCGTCCTGTCTCCTCCTGCGGCCCCCGTCCTGTCTCCTCCTGCGGCCCCGTCCTGTCTCCCATATAGTGTCCCCAAAAGCCCCCCATATAGTGTCCCCTACCTCAGTGGTAAAGAACAACCATCACCATCATCACTGCCCCCCACAGACCAGAGAGAAGATGGAGGCAGGCACAGAAGTCACACAGGACTAGGGATGCACGATGCACCGAAATATCGATACTACTATCGATATTTCGGGCTAAAAAACGATTCGGTACCAGGATTTACTGGTATCGATACTTTATATTAAGCTGCCTAATAACGCAGCTTAATATAAAGTATAGAGCAGAGAACACGGCCGGCGGCTAGCTAAGCGCCGGCCATGTTCTCTGTGTGCCGCCCCCTGCCCCCTGGTGTCCCCTCCTCCTCCGCCCGCCCCTTCCTCCGCTCACTGCAGTGATAAGTTATAGCCGGCACACAGCGATCGCATGTGCCGGCTATGTAACTTGTGCAGATGCCGCTGTCACACTGACAGCGGCATCTGACCCATCCTGAGCCGTTCCAGAAGCAGTGGGGGTCGGCTACTGTGTGTAACAGACCCCCGCTGCTAATCACCCGCAGCCTGTCACACCTCCTGTCCCTCCTGTAATGCAGCAGCCGGTGTGAGGAGCTGCGTCTAGGGCTGAAGACTCTGATGCCCGCTCACCCTCCGTCCATCCCCGGCGCTGTTCCTATGCATATTCATGTGTGCACACTCTCGGTGGCTGCGCTTCCTGACCGGCCTGAGTGTGCACACATGAATATGCACGGAGTAACGGAGGTCTGACAGCTGGGAGCTTCCTGGAGCTGAGGGGAGGGGGATTTGTAAAGGGAGCTAATTTAAGGTGGAACAGACAGCCTGAACCTTGGCCAGCAGCAAAGGTTAATCTTCCTGGTGGCCGAGGTTCAGGCTGTCTGTTCCACCTTAAATTAGCTCCCTTTACAAATCCCCCTCCCTTCAGCTTTGACAAGCCTCATGCTGAGTGTCCACAGGTACCGCAGTGAGAGCAGGGGATGTGTGCAGACATTGCAAACATCCCTGCCCTCTGGTGTGCCCCCGCATCCCTGCCCTCTAGTGTGCCACCGCATCCCTGCCCTCTAGTGTGCCCCCCGCATCCCTGCCCTCTAGTGTGCCCCCGCATCCCTGCCCTCTAGTGTGCCCCCGCATCCCTGCCCTCTGGTGTGCCCCCGCATCCCTGCCCTCTGGTGTGCCCCCGCATCCCTGCCCTCTAGTGTGCCCCCGCATCCCTGCCCTCTGGTGTGCCCCCGCATCCCTGCCCTCTGGTGTGCCCCCGCATCCCTGCCCTCTGGTGTGCCCCCGCATCCCTGCCCTCTGGTGTGCCCCCGCATCCCTGCCCTCTGGTGTGCCCCCGCATCCCTGCCCTCTGGTGTGCCCCCGCATCCCTGCCCTCTGGTGTGCCCCCGCATCCCTGCCCTCTGGTGTGCCCCCCGCATCCTTGCCCTCTGGTGTGCCCCCGCATCCCTGCCCTCTAGTGTGCCCCCGCATCCCTGCCCTCTGGTGTGCCCCCGCATCCCTGCCCTCTGGTGTGCCCCCGCATCCCTGCCCTCTGGTGTGCCCCCACATCCCTGCCCTCTAGTGTGCCCCCCCATCCCTGCCCTCTAGTGTGCCCCCCCATCCCTGCCCTCTAGTGTGCCCCCCCATCCCTGCCCTCTAGTGTGCCCCCGCATCCCTGCCTTCTAGTGTGCCCCCGCATCCCTGCCCTTACACCCCTGCCCCCTGACAGGAACTGACCTGCCAGGCAGAGTAACCCTCTCCTGTCCGTCCAGACATGGCAGCCTTCACCAGCTCCCTGCACTGTGGGGGTTGTAGTCTGTACCCAGTGGCGGATTAAATGTACCCTGGGCCCCGGGCTGTTCACCCAACCTGCCCCCCCCCCCCGTCAATCCGCCCACATTATAATCCACTACTGCCCCCCCCCCATGCTGTCCCCAATAAACATAATGTTTGGTCCCTTGCTGCACAGAGGATGTCAGGAGAGGAGGGGGCTGATCTTATAGGGGAGGTCACAGGGTCACAGCAGCACAGAGGATGTCAGGAGAGGAGAGGGCTGATCTTATAGGGGAGGTCACAGGGTCACAGCAGCACAGAGGATGTCAGGAGAAGAGGGGGCTGATCTTATAGGGGAGGACACAGGGTCACAGCAGCACAGAGGATGTCAGGAGAGGAGGGGGCTGATCTTATAGGGGAGGTCACAGGGTCACAGCAGCACAGAGGATGTCAGGAGAGGAGGGGGCTGATCTTATAGGGGAGGTCACAGGGTCACAGCAGCACAGAGGATGTCAGGAGAAGAGGGGGCTGATCTTATAGGGGAGGACACAGGGTCACAGCAGCACAGAGGATGTCAGGAGAGGAGGGGGCTGATCTTATAGGGGAGGTCACAGGGTCACAGCAGCACAGAGGATGTCAGGAGAGGAGGGGGCTGATCTTATAGGGGAGGTCACAGGGTCACAGCAGCACAGAGGATGTCAAGAGAGGAGGGGGCTGATCTTATAGGGGAGGTCACAGGGTCACAGCAGCACAGAGGATGTCAGGAGAGGAGGGTGCTGATCTTATAGGGTAGGTCACAGCAGCACAGAGGATGTCAGGAGAGGAGGGTGCTGATCTTATAAGGGGGGGTGTTGTATTTTTTTTCGAGGTATCGAACTGGTATCGAGTATCGAACTAAAAAATCAAGTATTGGTATTGAACTCAAAATTCTGGTATCGTGACATCACTACACAGGACCAGAGGACAGAGCAGGAACCAGGACAGGTGAGATTACCTCCAGATAACTACAACCCCCACTATGTTCTTCTAACTGTTCATGATGGGAGTTGTAGTTTTGCAGCCTATGGACATTCAAGTTGCTGACCTACAACCTCTATCATGCCCTATTGACGGTTCATAGTGGGAGTTGAAGTTCTGCAAGGGATAAGAGGTTGACATAGTATAGGAGGGGGGAGGCAGTGGCACAGTAGAACTACATCTCCCATCATGCTGTGTGGTAATATACAGGACTACATCTCCCAGCATGGTGTGTGGTAATACACAGGACTACATCCCCCAGCATGGTGTGTGTGGTAATATACAGGACTACATCTCCCAGCATGGTGTGTGGGGTAATATACAGGACTACATCTCCCAGCATGGTGTGTGAGGTAATATACAGGACTACATCTCCCAGCATGGTGTGTGGGGTAATATACAGGACTACATCTCCCAGCATGGTGTGTGGTAATATACAGGACTACATCTCCCAGCACGCTGTTTGGGGTAATATACAGGACTACATCTCCCAGCATGCTGTGTGTGGTAATTTACAGGACTACATCTATCACCATGGTGTATAGGGTAGGCTGTAGAACTACATCTCCCAGCATGTTGTGTGGGGTAATATGCAGGACTACATCACATAATAGGAGTTGTATTTTTGCAACAGATAAGACAATGACAGGGTACACGAGGGGAGATGGTGACACAGTACACTAGCGGCTATGTGGGTGCATGTGTACATGTAAGGCCGGAGGCAGCATTCCTTCCAGGAGTATGCTGAGATGTGGGGGGGGGGGGGGGCCCATAAAGTTTTTTTGCTATGGGGCCCCATGAATCCTAGTTACGCCCCTGCCCGTAACCATGGTTCCTCCAATGGCCGTTGAGCTTTGGCCAGGGGTTACCATGTGATTTTCTCTTGCAAGTCAGTCTATTCCCTGCCACAAAGGGGATAGGTTGTCTGTGTGAGTTCTGCCCTCTACCTCAGAGAGGACGGATGTGTTCCTACGTCCCTCTTCACCTTCAGAAGAGTGGACTCGGTACTCTGCTGTAACAGATCCTGGCTGTCCGCCTGCTCAAGTGCCTGGCGTATCCTCTCATCTGGGTGTCGTTCCTGCTCTCCATCTCCTCATCAACTCAAGATATTCACTGCAAGTACTATAATCCACCCAGCCTCTCTATTCCTCTGTCACTACTACTCCCATCATCCAGCACGCTTCACCTCAGCCTATGCAGCACCACCTTTGCTCTGTCTGTTTAAGCCTGTTATATACCCGGTTGCATCCGGAAGAGACTGTTGCTACCAGTTACCTCAGTTACAATAAACTTGTAACCACCGCTGTAACTGAACCCTGGCATTGGTGTCCCTTATCTGGTGCCCCGACTAGGTACAGCTAAGAATCGCATGCCCAGTATCCCGCATAGTACCGCAGACCGGCCTACAGCTGTGCCACCCTCATGCCAGTACCGTGACAACTCTATACCCTGCAGCTGCCCCGGTTCCTGCCTGCTAGTAACACCTGCACTGCGGAGTGGCCCTCACGGGTCAGGGCATCACATTTTTGGCGTCACGAACAAGATACACCACGCGGTGTCCATCCCTATACTGTCTGCAAGCTACTTATCACCCCTAAGAGACTTTGCTATTGCCACGCTGCGGCCTATGAAGGGGTTAACCCAGTGGACTGACGTATTCTCTCCCGCGCGCCACTCAAGTCCCACCCCGGCCCTGCATTGCTCCGTCCTTTGTTGCAGGGGGGAAGAAGATTGTGACCGGACCGCCGGAAGCTCTGGACTCGGCTTCCGCCCTCTCTCTCCCCAGGCCTGGTCGCCTTGTACCGCTGTGTCTACTGTTCCTACAGCCTCAAGTCTATCATCGCTGCTCACCGCTGGTTCGCCTGCAGTCCCTGCGCACTCTCACCATCCTGCCTGCGTTCTGGGTGCTCCAGCGGAAGCTCACGCTTTTAAAGGCGCAGTACCCCGCATTCCACCACCATGTATACCGTCCATGACAGTGACTCTGATGGATCAGGCAGTCCGCCTGCAGCACGTGCTACTCTCCCTGCTCCTGCCGCTATAGTCACAGCAGCCGTGCCGTTCTTCATTGGGCCCTCCAATCCCCCCAGCTATAAAGGGGAACCCCACACCTTAGCTGCTTTCATAGAAAAGATCTCACGCACCCTTGAACTTGTCTCACTCTCTCCCACCCAGCAGGTGCAATTGCTGCTAGGACAACTTGAGGGTCCCGCTGCAGAGGAGGTGCGATCATGGCCAGCTACGGAGAAGGCCGATGTGCAACAGATCCTGGCCCGGCTGAGCAAAGAGTTTGAGGTACAGTCACCCACAGAGGTTCACCTTAAGTTCTACAACCCACGACAAAGGCCAGGTGAGACCCTAAGAGACTATGCACTAGCACTCCAATCTGCCTACAGGGCCCTGAGACAAGTTGACACCATAGATCCCTCGGCTGTGGAGAGTATGATCACTGACCGCTTCATAGAGGGGGTGGACTCTAGACTCATCCAGAGCCAGCTGCGTATGCCCATCCAGAGCCCAAAACCCTACCATGCCTTTCCTGGATTTTAAGACTCTGGCCCTAAGGGTGGTTGGCATTGATACTCCTTGCGCTGGCTGTATCCCAAGTCCGGATTCCCCAGAACCAGCGGGACATACACCCTCACCTCCAGCCTCAGTGTTGGCCCCACCTGTTCCCGCTATCCAGGCTACCTTTGCCACAACAGCCTACCTTTGCTAATCCACCAGTGGCTCCTGACCTCCTCACTCAGGTAGTTGACTCTCTCTGCCAAGCCCTAAGGGGGCTACAAGGGGCCTCCCCTACACCTTCACCACAGGACTCCTGTCCTGAGTATCCGAGTCCTGACAGGCCTCCACCCCTAAGACTTTGAAACCCTGAACGACCCTATTGCAATCATTGTAGGCGGCATGGCCACTACCGCCCCAGTGCTTTCAGTTAAACAGGCTACCCCTGGGTCCGAGGGCCAACACCCAGGAGGTCTAGCTCCAGGCCCGCAGGAGGCGCAATGGTTCTCCAGGTTTCTTTCGCCCTGCCCACATGTGACTCTCTGGGTGGATGGAGTACCTCTGGAAGCCCTGGTGGATACAGGTTTCCAAGTTACTACTATTCCCCGACATATTTTTGAGGAACATTGGGACCTAAAGGCCTTAGGGCCGGTTGAGAAGTACCGCCTGAAGCTTATTGCTAGTAATGGTCGTCCTATTGTGCAACTAGGTTACTGGGAACCCACCATTTGTATAGGGGATTGAGAGCTAGCACGTCAGGGCATCATTGTCACTGAAGCTCAGGGAGATAGCGGAACTGTTGTATTAGGCATGAATGTTATCCGCCATGTGTTCACTGAAGTGTTGGATGCCCTGCATGCTACTATGTCTCATGCTTCTCCCCAGTACAGGCAAGCCGTTCAGAAGACCATCAAAGTGCTCACCGCTCAGCAGAAGTTTGCCAACCGTCGAGGGGAAATCTGCCGAGTCCGCACTAGAGATGCTCGCCCGATCACCATCCCAGCTAACAGTGAGTTCCTCATCTGGTGCAGGGTTCGCCCGGGTCTCGACTATGCCGCTCTTCTGGATGCTATCGAGATTGAGGGGCAACCCCTGGTAAGAGCTGCTCGGAGCCTGGTGACCGTCTCCAATGGTCATGTCCCTGTACGTCTGGTGAACCTTGGAGACTCCTCCGCTGACTTACCTAAGTTCACCACTGTAGCCATGCTGTACCAACTCGATCCTGAGGACATTGTCTGTGAGGAGACCATTGGCTATCAGAGGTCCATCTGTCGTATTCGAGGAGAGGCAAACAGACCTCCTGTCCCTTGGTGGGATGAACTCCACATTGGCGACGCCAATACCCCACTTGAGTACCTCCACGGCATCCTTAAAGTGGCCAAACGGCACCATGAAGCCTTTAGCAAACACCCCCTCGCCTTTGGAAAGACTAGCCTGGTTCAGCATCGAATCAACACCGACGACCATCTATCAAGGAGAAGCATCGGCCAATCCCTCCTGCCAGCTATCAGCAGGTCAAGAAACTGCTCAGGGAGATGAAAGACTAATGTCATCCAAGAAAGTCAGAGTGCGTGGGCTGCCCCTATTGTCCTCGTAAGGAAAAAGGACGGCAACATCCGGTTCTGCGTTGATTATAGGAAGTTGAACACAATCACGCACAAGGATGCCTATCCTTTACCCCGGATTGAAGAGTCTATTGCCGCCCTGGGATCAGCAACCTACTTCTCCACCTTGGATCTCACCAGTGGGTATTGGCAAGTACCCATGGCGCCGGAAGACCGCAAGAAGACGGCCTTCACCACCCCCATGGGGCTCTTCGAGTTCACCAGTATGCCCTTCGGTCTGTGCAATGCCCCCGCTACCTTCCAGCGGTTGATGGAAAGATGTCTTGGTCACCTTAATTTCCAGAGTGTTCTGCTGTACCTAGACGATATGATTGTCTATTCCGGTACCTACGAGGACCACATCCTTCATCTGGCTGAAGTGTTCCAGGTCCTAATTGATCACGGCCTGAAGATCAAACCTTCCAAGTGCCATCTTCTCAAACCCCAAGTAAACTATCTGGGGCATTTTGTGAGTGCTGAAGGGATACGACCTGAGCCGGAGAAGATCTCGGCCGTGGAACACTGGGGCACTTCTAACACCGTCAAGGAGGTGAGAAGTTTCCTCGGATTTGCTGGCTATTACCGCCGCTTTATTCCCCACTTTGCGCAAGTGGCCGAGCTCCTCACCGAACTGCTCCGGGGTTGTCCTCGGGAGAGCTACAGTCGACGACTCCCCGTTGAGTGGACCGAACGACAGGAGACTGCCTTCCAAACATTGAAGCGTCTGTTGACCACGCCTCCCATCCTGGCCTATTCAGACTATAAGCTTCCCTTCCGGCTCTACACCGATGCCAGTTTCCAAGGCCTAGGAGCCGTGTTATCTCAGGTCCAAGATGGTCAAGAGAGGGCTGTGGCCTACGCCAGCCGGAGCCTGCGGGGCGCTGAGAAGAATGACAACAACTATAGCTCCTTCAAGTTGAAGTTACTCGCCCTAGTGTGGGCCGTCACGGAGAAGTTCAAGGACTATCTCGCTGCTTCCCCTGTCACCATTTATACGGATAACAACCCGGTTGCAGATCTCAACACTGCCCGGCTAGGCGCCCTGGAACAACGGTGGGCCTCTAGATTGGCCAACTTCAGATTCGAAATCAAATACCGCAGTGGCAAGGCTAACGTCAATGCAGACCTCCTGTCCCGGCTCTCTAGAGGCGAAGAACCCCCAGAGGATAGTGATTGGGAAGATGTGGAAATGCCCCCCTTCTATCAAAGGTTCGCTTCCCAGAGTGTTATCGAGGCGGCTAGGCCTGAAGCGTCCCCGTCTCCAATAGGGGCCCCCCAAGACCTGACCAGGTGGCAAACTGTCCAGGAGGAGTCCAGAGTTCTAGGGGAGATTTATGACTACCTCTCCACCAGGCGGGTTCCCATGCGGATCAAGAGACCTTACCCTGATGTTGAACTAAGGCGACTTTGGAGACAGAGAAAGAGACTATTCCTACAGAAGGGACTAATCCTCCGGAACTACCTCGACCTTGCCTCTGGAGAGAGGTGTCACCAAATCCTAAAACCCCGGCGAGATGCTAAGATGGTGCTCGACGCCTATCATGACCAGTCCGGTCATTTCGGGGTGCATAAAACTGAGGCCACCATCCGACAGCGGTTCTATTGGATTGGGATGAGAGCTGACATTGAGAACTGGTGCGCTGAGTGCCCAGCCTGTAACATCTCCAAGGCTGGGGGAAGAGAAGTCGGAGCCCCCTTGCATCCTATCAACTCTCACAGGCCTAATCAACTCGTTGCTCTAGACCATGTAAAGTTGGCCCCAACAAGATGCGGGTACACCTATGCACTACTCCAAGTGGGTAGTCGTGGTACCTGTCAGAGACCTGACCGCTAAGACCACTGCTAGCACCTTCTACAGGGAGTACGTAAAGCACTATGGATGTCCAGAGTCTTTGCTGACAGACTGGGGCCCGGCCTTCGAGTCACAACTGTTCCAGGAATTGTGTGCCTACCACGAGTGCAAGAAGTTCCGCACTACGGCCTATCACCCTCAAGGGAATGGCCTATGTGAGAAAATCAATCAAGTGTTCATCAATATGCTGAGGACGGCTTCAGTGACCAAAAGGGTGGAGTGGCCTCATCTGCTAGACGAGCTGGTGGAGATCTACAATAATACCACCCATTGCTCCACAAGCTACTCTCCGTTCTACTTGATGTTTGGGCGCCAGGGTCAACTCCCTCAGGACCGCGTCCTCGGGGTCCAAGCTCTTGACCTTCCGAACCCTCTGCCTGAGACTGACTGGGTTCAGGAGCATCAGAGAAGAATCCAGGATGCTGGGAAAATTGTGGATCAAAGGATGGAAGAGGCTTATCAGCGCCAGGAGGAGGCCTATAATCAGAGGGCGACTGCTGCACCCCTACAAGTGGGAGATAAAGTCTGGCTAAAAAATTATCATCGCTCTCATAAACTCGAAAGCCTCTGGGAGCCTGAGCCCTACTTTATCTCCTCGATCCCTCATCCAGAGACTGTCTGAGGTTAAAAAGCCTAGTCTAGTTCCTCAGACTGTGCATCGGAATCGGATAAAGCGTTGTGCCAAGGAGGATCTACCAGGCCTTGCCGTGGCATGTCCAGTGTCTACGCCAGCAGCTCTGGCCATTCCAACAGCTCCACCTAAACCCCTCTCTCTGGAAGAAATGTTCCAGTCCGAACCATTCCTCATGCCCATAGGCTATTCAGGGGTCCCTGTGCACTTTCCAGTTGTTCCTCCTCTTCCAATCATACCTCCAACAGCTTCACCTCCGCAGCCACCTATGGGAAAACCTTGTCACCCTGCACCCGAATCAGTCACTGTTGAAAATGCCCTTCCGCTGAGACGGTCCGAGCGCTCAACCAGAGGAATTCCACCAGTACGCTACAGAGATCTAAGCCCTTAGAGGGTCAACCTGTTTGTTTGTTCCAGTTTTGTTTGCTGTGTAAAGTTTCTGCAACGTTCAAGTACTGTACCTGGTCCTCCTGACCAAGCCCCCTGTATTAACCAGCTATGTGCTGATGGACACTTGTCACGGCCGCGGCAGCGTCCTGTGTTCCGGGCCGCTACCACGACCTCCTCCTGCCCCATGCAGCCGCCGGGGTCCTTGTGCAGGGACCCGGCGCTGCTGCTAGTTCGGCCCCTGGGGGCGCCTCACCTCTCCTCCGCTCCTGTCTCCGTCTGTGCTGGCCGGCGCGCGCGCCCCCGCCTCCTCGGGCACGCGCGCGCCGGCTGTCTCAGTTTTAAAGGGCCAGTCCGCCCCTAATTGGTGTTGCACTCAACCACTCCCTATAAATTCCTACCCTGCCCCACTACAGGTGTTGGAGCCTCTATATGCTTCCCATAGCGTTTGGCCCAGCTCCCTGTTGTTCCTGACCTTAGTCCTTGTCCCTTGTTCCTGTCTTCAGTCCTTGTCCCTAGTCCTTGCCCGCTGCCTTCCCATTGTTCCTGAGTCCTGTCCGCCACCTGCGAGCACGTCTACTATCCTCTGCCTGCACTATCTCCTGCCTACTGCTCCTGCCACGCCTCGCCTGCCGTCACTAGCAACCAAGCCAGGGGTAGCGACCTGGGGGTCGCCTGCCGCAGCAAGTCCATCCCGCCTTGCAGCTTGCGAGGTTAGTGCCATCGCTGGTGACGGCCCAGTGGATCCACTACTCCAGGCGTTATAGTAGGCTCCAACCATGGATCCCGGCGAGGTGCCTGATATCCGT
Source organism: Dendropsophus ebraccatus (assembly GCF_027789765.1). NCBI lineage: Eukaryota > Metazoa > Chordata > Amphibia > Anura > Hylidae > Dendropsophus > Dendropsophus ebraccatus. The sequence goes on along the minus strand of NC_091464.1, from coordinate 12,737,685 downwards.
GACATAGCCCAAGTGGTCGCCCTACAGGCTCAACAAATCCAGCAACAGTCGCAGCAGAATCAGCAACTCACTGCCGCCTTACAGCAGCATATTACAGCCCAGCGCACACCACCTCCTGCTGCTTTTTCTACACTTCGACTGGCTCTCCCAAGCAAATACTCTGGTGACTCCAAGTTGTGCAGAGGATTCCTGACTCAGTGCACTATGCATATTGAACTTCTAAGCAGTCAGTTTGCCACCGAGCGCTCTAAAGTGGCTTTCATCATCAGCCTATTGGAGGGTAGAGCTCTGGCCTGGGCCACGCCGCTGTGGGACCGAGATGACCCTGCTGCTGCCAATCTCCGTACCTTCCTAGTCGAGTTTCGCTCCGTCTTTGAGGAACCTGCCCGTGCCTCTTCAGCTGAAACTGCTCTCCTCAACCTCTCTCAAGGGAGCTCCTCTGTTGGTGACTACGCCATCCAGTTCCGCACACTGGCGGCAGAATTAGACTGGAATGAGGCCGCTCTAATAGCCACCTTCAAGAAGGGCCTGTCCAGTCGGGTGAGAGACGTGCTTTCCGCTCGAGACCTACCTACCTCCCTGAACGAACTCATCCTACTGGCCACCAGGGTCGATACTCGTTTTTCTGAGAGAGAGGAGGAGGTCTGGCATGAACGGCGACTAAGCCTGTCCTGTCGCCATCACCAGCTGGCGCCGGTCTTCCAGAATCCTGACGTTCCGGTGTCCCAGTCGACTCCTGAGATTCCTATGCAGGTGGAACGGGCTCACCTGAAGAATTCGTCGTCTGGAGCTGAATCTCTGCCTCTACTGCGGTGGTTCGGATCACTTTCGGCTGAGATGTCCCCAACGTCCTCAAGCGTCCAGGAAACGGCAGCACCTAGGTCCGGTGGGAGAGGTCTCCCTAAGTGTGAATGCCACCTCTCCAAAGTTGTCTGTGCCAGTTTCCATCCAGACACCCTCAGGACAAACTCACCAGACTACTGCCTTTCTCGATTCTGGGTCAGCAGGCAATTTTATTGCAGCTACATTGGTCCAGAGATGGCGGCTACCCGTGACCCCACTAGCCAGACCCCTGACTATCTCCTCGGTCACGGGCGAGATTCTTACCGACCATGTGCACTACCAGACCTACCACCTCTAGTCCTCCAGGTGGGCACTTCACATCTGGAAAAGATCTCCTTCTACGTCCTGCCCCATTCTTCTTCCACCATCCTCCTGGGACTCCCTTGGCTGCAATTACATGCCCCTAAGCTGGACTGGAGAACCGGGAAGATTCTTAGTTGGGGTCAGGACTGTTCCAACCAGTGTCTGAGGTCATCTCAGCCCAAGTACTCTATGTTGTCACCCGAGCCCGCCAAGCCTTTGTCCGGCCTACCGGCGGAATACCAAGACTTGCCTGATGCCTCCATCTGCAGGCAAGAAAGAGGGGGAGGCCAAAGGGGGGGGGGGGTACTGTCACGGCCGCGGCGGCGTCCTGTGTTCCGGGCCGCCGCCGCAACCTCCTCCTGCCCCATGCAGCCGCCGGGGTCCATGTGCAGGGACCCGGCGCTGCTGCTAGTTCGGCCCCTGGGGGCGCCTCACCTCTCCTCCGCTCCTGTCTCCGTCTGTGCCGGCTGGCGCGCGCGTCCCCGTCTCCTAGGGCGCGCGCGCGCCGGCTGTCTCAGATTTAAAGGGCCAGTCCGCCCCTAATTGGTGTTGCACTCAACCACTCCCTATAAATTCCTACCCTGCCCCACTACAGGTGTTGGAGCCTCTATATGCTTCCCATAGCGTTTGGCCCAGCTCCCTGTTGTTCCTGACCTTAGTCCTTGTCCCTTGTTCCTGTCTTCAGTCCTTGTCCCTAGTCCTTGCCCGCTGCCTTCCCATTGTTCCTGAGTCCTGTCCGCCACCTGCGAGCACGTCTACTATCCTCTGCCTGCACTATCTCCTGCCTACTGCTCCTGCAACGCCTCGCCTGCCGTCACTAGCAACCAAGCCAGGGGTAGCGACCTGGGGGTCGCCTGCCGCAGCAAGTCCATCCCGCCTTGCGGCGGGCTCTGGTGAAAACCAGCGGCCCTTTAGACTCTGCTCCCTGGTGAAGTTAGTGCCATCGCTGGTGACGGCCCAGTGGATCCACTACTCCAGGCGTTATAACACTCACATTAAATAAAAAGTTTCAGTGCCTGTCCCAGAGCCTTTTACATGGACGATGGTTTCAATTGCCTAAAAGAGACTATACCTAACAGAGACACTTACCCATTTCTTCCTAAAGCACTTTTGCCTGATTATGTGATATCAACAGGTTATCATTGCACTTATTTCAGTGTTGCACTTATTTCTAGTATCATACTTCAGTAGTATCAAGGGTATTTGTGTATTTCCTCCTCTGAGTAAGCAAAAGGTCACTGGGATAGCCTCAGAGTAGAGTGCCTCTTTTGAAAAAAAAAAAACAGTATATATATTTTTCTGGTGTCAGTCAGATAGCTCCTCCTCTGAGTAAGAGAAGTCAGTTCATATATACATCTCAGAGAAAGTATAGTTTTGTAGGAGTGTATTTGTAGGAGTTTGTGTTTTCCATTACAGTATTATTATATCTACAACTGGGAAGATTATTTTAGCCAGTTTTCTTCAGAAGTCTTCAGATCTATTTGAGCCAGTTCACCTCAAGACCTCGCATTATTTGTTGTCTTTTGTCTTTCCCTCCTTGTGTTTTCAGTGTTTGTTCACCTCTGTCTTGTCCCAACATAGTAGTTATCACACATAGTCATACTTAACATCTACACTTGTCCATACACATTGAACCCTGGATACCTTTTCGTGTGTTCGGCCTATGGAGTGCTTGTGTGGTATGATTGAGTGGTGTGTATGAGGGTACCCAGATATATGTTTGCTTTTATTATTTTCTTCTTTCTCTTTCAGGTGTCCAGGACACTTCACACAAACACCCAAGGTAATACACAGTTCTTCACAGTTTTCTCTTCTCCAGTAGGGTAACACTTTTCACTGAAAACCTACTGTCTAACTGGCTGGAATATTAAGGGTCACCCACCAGCAGTTAAGTTGTCCTGGCTTACATGTCAGATGGTTCATGCACTAACTACCTGTAACCAGAGTACGTTAGGCACCCCTAGATGAAGTCCTGCCACCAGGGTTTTCTCTCTCGTCACTTTGCCGCCTGTGCCTTGAGCGTGGGAAACACACACTTCAACACTCAGTCACCATTCATTCCTGTTGTCTAATTGTCCAGTCCATTCATGTACCCCTCGAGATTCGCCGAGGTCAGCTCAAACTTGCTAGGGAGGTATGCAGTGTCCCAGAACAGGCTGTCTGTTTCTCACTTTGAGTTTACTTTTATTGCTATGGCCATGCCTGTCCTGGAAACTATATGCACTGCAACTATTTACTGTGTAGTCCCTATTATTCTCAGGTTCATGTGTATATCTTGTGTGCATAACTATGTGTCGTGGTATGCAAAGGCTGGTGATCACGTGACCGTGCCCGTAACCATGGTTCCTCCAATGGCCGTCGAGCTTTGGGCAGGGGTTACCATGTGATTTTCTTTTGCAAGTCAGTCTATTCCCTGCCACAAAGGGGATAGGTTGTCTGTGTGAGTTCTGCCCTCTACCTCAGAGAGGTCGGATGTGTTCCTGCGTCCCTCTTCATCTTCAGAAGAGTGGACTCTGTGCTCTGCTGTAACAGTTCTTGGCTGTCCGCCTGCTCAAGTGCTTGGAGTATCCTCTCATCTGGGTGTCGTTCCTGCTCTCCATCTCCTCATCAACTCAAGATATTCACCGCAATTACTATAATCCACCCAGCCTCTCTATTCCTCTGTCACTACTACTCCCATCATCCGGCACGCTTCACCTCAGCCTATGCAGCACCACCTTTGCTCTGTCTGTTTAAGCCTGTTATATACCCGGTTGCATCCGGAAGAGACTGTTGCTACCAGTTACCTCAGTTACAATAAACTTGTAACCACCGCTGTTACTGAACCCTGGCATTGGTGTCCGTTTACTGGTGCCCTGACTAGGTACAACGAAGAATCGCATGCCCAGTTTCCCGCATAGTACCGCAGACCGGCCTACAGCTGTGCCACCCTTGTGCCAGTACCGTGACAACTCTATACCCTGCAGCTGCCCCGGTTCCTGCCTACTAGTAACACCTGCACTGCGGAGTGGCCCTCACGGGTCAGGGCATCACACACACATACACACACAAACACAGCCTGACCCCCCAAACACACACACACAGCCTGACCCCCCCCAACACACACACACACACAGCCTGACCCCCCCAACACACACACACACAGCCTGACCCCCCAACACACACACACACACAGCCTGACCCCCCAACACACACACACACAGCCTGACCCCCCAACACACACACACACAGCCTGACCCCCCAACACACACAGCCTGTCCCCCAACACACACACTGCCTGACCCCTAACACACAAACACACACACACAGCCTGACCCCCAACACACACACACACACACACTGCCTGACCCCCCCACACACACACACACTGCCTGACCCCCCCCCCCCCACACACACACTGCCTGACCCCCCCCCCACACACACACACACACACACACTGCCTGACCCCCAACACACACACACACACAACTTTTGCATTAAAGGGGTACTCTAGCCCGGAGTACCCCTCCAAGGAACCAGCAGGCCAAGTGTCTATTCCCCTCCCCCCTGTGGCCGCCCCCATGTCTCCTCTCTGGCCTCCCCCATGTCTCCTCTCCGGCCTCCCCTTTCTCCCCTCCGGCCTCCTCCCCACCGGCATCTGCCTTCTCCCCTTCGGCATCCCCCTTCTCCCCAACGGCCTCCTCTTTCTCCCCACCGGCCTCCACATCCCGGGCGCAGTGGCCTCCTCACCTCGGGAAGCAGCGGCAGCCTCACACCGCCCACCCGACGTAGTGCCCGGATGTCCTTGTCCAATCAAATCAGCGCAGGGAGGGAGTGTGGAGCCGCTGCGGCCGGCCGTGCTGCACGCTTCCAATCAACGTGTCCTGCGAGCCAGATGAGGCCATCAAAAGAGCCGCATCTGGATCGCAAGATGTCGGGGAAAAAAAGATTCGGGGAGGCAGGCATTTAATCCGGGGCTGGGCCGCACTTACAGTAAAATTACCATTGAGGTGGGGGCCGCAAACTAGTGTCCCGAGGGCCGCAGTTGGGCCGTGAGTTTGAGACCCCTGGTATATAGTGTATATAAAGTCATTATACGGTCGTCAGTCTAAGGCAGTAATATTAGTCTGTATATAGTATCATTGGCTGATCAGTGGCTGATGATCAGGTAGTATATATCACAGACACGGCCTGAGGACACCGGGGAACGTGATCAGGTAGTATATATCTTTATTGTTTACTATATACAGCAAGGGCTGCACACACATCACTAATGATATATATATATACAGCCTTTGCTGCACGATAATTGAACCATGTAGTAGGCTCGCTGAGCGAGCTCCATTCTACCAGATTGGCATCACTTCTCCGGAATATCAGGCTGTGCAATATGGCCTTTAAAGTGGCAATACACTATCAGTAGCTGCTGGCTGAACAATCCTTCAGCTGACAATTATCTCTCCCATACGACCCCGTCCTCCCCATACACAGGAATGTTCGGCACATCTGAGTGTTCCTGTGTTCTCTATAGGAGGGGTAAGCCATAGCCAGACAGATCTAATGGTGGCTTGTCTCTCTGAGAACAAAGAGGTTGGATGTCGATTTTCTATCAAGCCCGACCCCATATGTCCACTAATATAATCTGCTAGAGCAGTGCTTCTCAAACTGTGAAGCGGGCCTCACCAGCGAGGCTCTCCCTAGTTGTTGGTGAGGCACAGGTTAGGAGGCAGTTCTCACAACAGTGACCATAAGCTGCATTCCCTGCCTCCAACAATTTCTGGTTTAGGAACATTATTGACTCATTTTGTACTTATTGTATGTTATACAGAGATTAGGAGACAAATAAAGGGTAGACTGAGCAATAGTTTTTATGTTTGCATGGACATCTACCATAGATGGTGAGGCCCTAGCATCCTCTTGGTCAGTCTGGTGAGGCCCAGGTATCATTTTGTCTGTTGGTTGAGGCTCCAGAAGAAAAAGTTTGAGAAGCACTGTGCTAGAGGACTGTTCAGAGAGCCCCATACACCTTACACTGATGGACGAACCCACCACGAGCAGCAGGTACTACCAGCAAAATTGTTAAATGTATTGGGACCCTAAATTGTTGCTACAATATTTCAGCATTTGGGGCCCCACCTTCAACTTTGCCCAGGGCCACATTTAGTCTAAAACCGGCCCTACTTGGACAGGGCCCTTTAAGACGCTCTTCTACTCTCATTTTTACATTAAATACTTCTTCAACCTCTTGCCTGCACCTACAGTAACTTATTTCACTGAAGATTTTAAGTAAACAACTTTTATTCTGGTTAAGCTACTGGACTCTGCCATTCTGCACCTACACTGCAGGTTACTCTTGGGTTACTCAAACCTGCAGAAGGGTACCAATGGCACTTCAGGCTACCGTGACAAATGGCCAAGTGACCCTACACCCACACAGCTGCCACAACACCAGAGCTATCCCAGCATATGGCAACCCCCTGCTTTCGCCTCAATGGTATATGCAATATGGCAGAATAAAAAGCAATGACTTTTGCATAAGAAAGATGCTGTTTATTTGATTTTGGTTTTCACATGCATACATCATATTCACATACATTGTACATACATGAATACATCATTTACACACATCAGACACACAGCCACATACTGTACATACACGCATACATCATATACACACATCATAAACACACACTGCCACATACTGTACATACACAAATGCATCATATGCACACAGCCACATACTGGACATAAATGCATACATCATATGCACTCATCATAAACACAGCCATATACTAGACATACATGTACACATCATTTACACACATCATACACACACAGCCACATACTGGACATACATGCACACATCATACACACACACACACAGCCACATACTGGACATACATACATGCATACATCAGTAATTCACACACCACACACATAGTTACATAGTTAATACGGTTGAAAAAAGACACATGTCCATCAAGATCAACCAAGGAGGGGATGGATGTGTAGTGACCCCCGGTGTGGAGGTACTGGAAATGCCACCCATAGAAAGGAGAAATGTCCCAAGGATGGGGTATACACTGTGTTGGTGTGGGTTGGGAAACAGAGTCTCTTTACCATAAATAATCTCGTTTTTACTTTGAAAGTACTTGTGTGCAGCAAGTTATACAGCTTTCCCTTGACAGGGTATGATACACTTGATGAATCCCTTGATTAAAAAACTTGATAAAACACTTGACAAAAGACTCGGTAGTACACTTGATAATACAGCAACCAGATCTGTGATAGGGAGACAGTGAAGAGTACAGTCATGCTGACTGAGTTGTGTGCTGAGAGATACAAAGAACCAGAGGAGCAGAAAGGAGGATGTCGTGAGAGTTCCAACCCAAGTAGTACTGTGCTCTGCCGAGATGTTGGAGGATGAGGTAGAAGAATACTTAGAAGAAGAAGAGAATACTTGTGCCCATGTTTTGAACTTTGGGTCTTCGCACCACCTAATGCCCTACCAGTTTTGGGGGACCCGTCCTAGAGGGTGACACAAGGTCCCAGACCTTGTTACCTGGGATGAGCGGAATGCTGAGGATTTCCTGCTGACAACTGCGCTGCGAGATAGAGTTCCTAGTTCCTCTTAGCAACTTTGCTCTATCCGGATCAATTCCTAGCTTATTGCTGTCTGTGGATACTGTCTTGCACTGTGACTCTCCTAGTCCACGGCTTGGGTTGAGGTTATCTCTGACTTGTCCTCTCCTGTAAGACTTTTAACACTGCATAGTGTTGTGTGAAGTAAGCTGAGAAGAAACTGTTAGCTGCATCTTGTCTTGCTTCCTATCCATACGGGGACCTGACTGAGACTGCTCTACTCTTCCTGTCTCCCGCGTGACTTCCATTCTCAGCGTATCTAAGGAGTGGGTGAAGAGTGTATTAGAAGTAGTAAAGTGAGAGATGATAGGATAGAAAAGGAAAACATTCCCATAGGTTCACAGATCCATGTGACACACAAATAAAAAATAACCCTTTCCATACTCCAGCTGTGAAGCATCTAAGTACACATACCTATAACAGCAAAATCTAGTGGTGAAACTTTATCACTACTTTCATCACCACCAACTCACAATAAGTACAGGCTTTTATGAACGGTGCAACCAATAGCAGCAACCGTGGTGGGACTCCACAGATGCAGGGAAGGGGGATAGGGGGACATACTGTGCTCATTACATATATAAACAGACTTGCACATCACATACATGCATCCACAATACACACACACAGGCACTTACTTTTTATGAAACAGCAGCTGATATTACAGAGGAAAAGATAGGCCCCACCGATTGTAACAGGCTGCACAAGCCAATGCATATTTGGGGGTGCAGCTACGCACCAGCAGGGGGTTTATTTTTTGTCCAACATATTTGGGGGCGCAGCTACACACCCTGCAGGGGGTTTATTTTTTGTCCAACATATTTGGAGGCATAACATAGCATAACACTTGAGACTTTTCAATAGAAGTAAATTACAAATCTATATAACTTTTTAATACCATCTGCTTTAATAGAGAAACATTTTTGCCAGATTTAGACCCGTTTTATGTGTATGACACTAGGATTCTGAAATGTTACTAATACGGGCTAATTGCACATGGAATAATGCTACATCACAGTCATTCCTGACATTTAGTCATGAATACAATGTACAGTGCTTCTACCTGTATTGGTTAGTGGTGATCAGAGGAACACCTTCTGAAGGATACGGGTCAGATTGGCTCACACTACTTACATGGACAGCAATACACACGCACTAGTGAGTTTTATTCTTTTGACTGTTGCTTCATGTAACTGCCTCCACAATCCATAGGCCTAGTCTTTCATTGCTACATATAAGAACTTATTCTAACAACCACTAACAATATTACCAGTTCCTTTTGTAACCTAGTCCGGCCTGTGTGTGAAAAAAAGAGAAGTGGGGATGTGTTTGACTCACAGATGTTTGTGGCGTAATCTTACCACAATGCCAATGATGTTCACATGCTTGGCATTCTTCTGGATGGTACATTGGTCATGGGACAACCTGGTGTCATGGAAAATAACGTTACCTCTGATTATAGATACAATGGACACATGATTAGAGGAGGTCTTCTTGTAACATGCCCTGTGTACAGACATTATCTATCTACTCTGTGTATTTCAGGGAAGAAATTGCTACATTCAGCATTTAATAGGCTTTTCTGTAAGTGGCATGATGCCCACTGCCCTGGTGGTATATACAACTACAGATATGTGGCTTAGCAGCTTTGGCCTGGACAGCCAAAGCTTTAGCTTTGGCTGTCCAGGCTTGATGGGAATTGTAGTTTTGCAACAGCTGGAGGGCCTTTAAAGGGAACCTGTCAACCCAGTTGTCGGGGAAGAGCCCGCCCAACCCCCCCAGTGGAGCCCCATATACTTACCCCTTCCACAAAGTCCCGCTCCTGGACCCGGTCCTGCCACCGAGAAATCGCCGCCAGAAGCCTGCACGTGCATTATGCTAATTACCAGAGATGAGCCCCATGTCCAAAGAAAATGACTGCTCCAGTCATTTTCTATAGACGTCGGACTCCTCTCTGGTAATAAGCATGCGTGCAGGGCTTACGACGACGATTTCTCGGCGGTAGTACTAAGTATATAGGGCTCCACCAAGGGGGGTCGGGCGGGCTATGCCCCAGAAAGCGGGTTGATAGGTCCTCTTTAATTCCTAAAAGGGTTGATTATACAGCACAGAAATAATAACGTAAATGGCCCAGTCCCTCAAAGTGGCGTCTTGCCAACTGCATCACATCTAGGTGACAGGTAACCCTTCTATAACATCTAGACCCCAGCACACAATCTGTAACACATACCTAAGATTTGCACCAGAGTCTTAAATTTACTGCTATCCCTGTACCCCCCTATAGCCATGCATCTGCCCTTTCCAGATTGTAGATTGTGTATTGTGCCTTTTCCCCATTCTAGTGTAATGCTGGGCTGTACACAGGTATAGACCAACAAAACACAACAATCACTGAGCTCGGAGAGATCAGTGAAAAAAATCAATGAAGTACTCATTTAGGAGTCTCCATTGATTGCCCCCTACAAAATTTGAATATGCAAAGAAGGGGTCCGTGGAGCCTCAGTTGCGAGCCTCAAAACACGGGAATAGCCAGATATCCCTCTCTCCAGAGAAAGAAGCCTGTTGCCAAGGGGTGCCTCTTAGTGGGAAGAACACCAAACCACCCTGATACGTAGCCCCTAAGGTCCTCACTCTGTAACGATATAAGACAAGGGTCATGTCGTTACACTCGCAACAGAGTTAGACTTTGACTTATAGGGGCCACACTGGTGTTTCCCTATTTAGGCCCCAATGCTCGCAACAGAGTGAGGGGCTATGTATCAGGGTGGCTATTCCCGTGTTTTCAGACTCACAACTGAGGCTCCACGGACTCCTTCTTTAAACTGTATTACCATTCGGCCCAGTTCACACTGAGGAATCAGCACTGAAAATTCTGTGTGAAAATATAGTGCAAAGCCAAATTTAATTGAATTTGGACTTTGTAGTTCACACAGTGAAATTTCCACACGGAAAGTTTTACAGCAGATTCACTTTCCTCCAGAAGAGTTGACATGTCAATTCTTCTGGTGATTTCCGCTGGCGGAATCCCATTGAATAGAATTGAGCAGTGATTTTCCGTTCTGAAATTTTTCGGTGCAGAATCCGCGTGAAATTGGAAAAAAAAAAATGTCTGTCTCCTCCCACGTTTTTCCATGTGGAATTTCCATGCGGAATGCACATGGATTCTGTGTGGAATTCCGACAGAGGTGATTAGGAACACTTTCCTCATAGATTCTGTGCAAATTCCGCACAGAATTCCATGAGAACACTTTCCCCGCTGATTCAGCGCTGATTCCTCAGTGTGAACTGGGCTTTAGGAAGAGGGTGATTGTGATCCTGCTGTATGGACCTCTAGTGACATCACATCTGGAATACTGTGTCCAGTTCTGGAGACCTCACCTACAAAAGGAAAGTGATAAAATAGAACGGGTCAAAAGACGGCTACAAAAATGGTGGAGGGTCTACAGCATGGAGCATATTAGAAAAGACTTCAAGAACTAAATGGGGGGCATTTATTAATACAGGTGCATTCGTACTCCAGTCTTAAATGAATTCCCGCCCCCATTTACCAGGCCCAATTTACTACGAGATGCACTCCTCTTAGTAATGCCAGCAGGACCTGTGCCTGTGGCAGTGCTGCACAGATATCTATACCTGCTCCCGAGCAGGCATAAACCATGACTTGCCGTGCCCCAATATGTATAGTCTGGAGAAAAAAAGGAAAGGGGGGACATCGACAATCAAAATGATTAAATATGTTAAAGAGTTAAAAAAGCTTTAAGAGAGGGGTGTGCTTTTAATAAGAAACTAAACACTAAAACAAAGGGGAAATCTGAACAAATTTCCAGCAGAAGTGGTTGATAAATATACAGTAGGGAAATCTAAACATGCCTGTATGTGCAGTAGTGTATCACGGATCAGCAGCGCCCAGGGCAGGGCCAAATAATGCCCACCCCCCAGTGTCCCCCATACTGTGCCCAGATAATAGTGATCCAAGTTTTGCAGACAGTATAAAAGGTTACACTGCATTTACACTCAGTGACTCACAGGGGGTCAGGGGTCTTATCCCACCTCTACACAGGCTCTGCAAACAGTATAAAGACATTATATTGACGATACATCCAGTGAATCAAAGGGGGCATCTTCTGGGAGTTGTTCTCTTTCCTTTTCCTCTCTGTTTGGTTCATCCAACTATGAAGGCTTAATACAACCATGACTTTTCCAGCACATTCCACACCTTTTTCCGTACCCTGGCTGCTCCAAATAATACCTCTGTGGTGTCCTACATTTATGAGAGAGGAAGTGGGTTGTATGAGTGGGTAAAGTGGGTTGGGGGATGTGTAGGGGAATTGGATAAGTAGGTAATTCCTTTCTATTAGGCGGATGCCCCTAGTAGGAAGGTAATCCCGGATTAGATAGTCCCCAGTAGGTGTGTGAAAGACTTCTATTTAAATAAAATCTAGCCTGCTAAAATAATCATCTGCTGTATACAGTGGGATATGGTGCTCTTTGCTGTCACCCCTGTCTGTGCCAGTACTGGAAGACTTAGGTTCGTTTGTTTGTTTTTAATAAAAGTAAATTACAAATGTGTATACATTTCTGGCACCAGTTGATTAAAAAAAAAAAAAGATCCCCCCCCCCCCCATTAGGTAGATGCCCCAAGTAGGTAGAATCCCCTATTAGGTACATACGCAGAGTAGGTACAGTAGGTAACTCATTCATTAGGTACACAACTTTTACCTTCCTATTAGGAAGGAAATAACAAGCCGATCATTAGGGGGCACCCCACTGATCTAGAGAAGGGGTGCGCAATTAGAAACATAGAAACTTAGATCCTATGGATAGGAATAACAAGTAGATGCCCCCAGTAGGCAGTTAACCCCCAATTAACTAGATGCTTCCAGTTGGTAATTTCACCCCCTCCCAATGACACCCCTAATAGGTGCTTACCAAATAAAATTACAAAATGCATCTCATCTTCCCTCTGCTCCCACACAGGGCCCTCTTCCTTCTCCTACAGTCTGTACTCTGTTGTAATGTATACAGTATGAAGGCCTAACTACAAGGGAACTTACATTAGAGGAGCCTTACAACAGTGGGGCATACAGTATAGCAGCTGACTACTATATAGAGTGGGGTTACAGTGTAGGGGCATACTGTGTTTCTCTGAAAACTAGACCTACCTTTAAAACAAGCCCTAGCCTTTTTTCAGAGACCCTGCATTATTTTTGGAGAAACACAGTGCTAAATATGGTCCAGATTTTGGGTGCAAACTGTGCTGGAATGTTGATTTATTTTAAACAGTAAGGCTATGTTCACACTTTACAGTAAGGCTATGTTCACGTACTTTTTGCAGACCGCAACATAACCTTATCTGATATGGGATCCTGGCCGGAGTGTATACACATCGTATACGCTCCGGCCGGCATCCCATACGGGGCCGCAGAAAAACCTGTCAGTTCACACAGTGAAGAGCCGCTTGCTTCACTGTGCGCTATGGGAAGCTCTGATGCGGGCACGATGATCCGAGCACAGACCGGCCATTCCCTGACCCGGCCGGGGTCACGGAACGGCTGGTCTGATACGTTGTGTGAACACAAATCTAAATCTGTTTTCAGGCCCATAAGTAATATTAGGTGATATGCACCTAGAATGGAAGGCCAGGTATAAGCTCCAGCCTAGTTCACTATATTAATCAGTTATAAACTGAAAAACAGGAACCCTCCTTTCAGTCATTGTAAATCATTGTCAAACTGCCTCATCTCTAAAACCTGTCATTCTAGGTCTTGAGTCTGTTTTTCTTGGTTATTTCAGCCTATTGTTAGACGGCTGATTCCTCGTCAGCCCACAGTCATTGGCGGGTGATCTGTTATGTAACTATACTTGGCCGTGTTAGGAGGTGACTCAGCTGCTATTTCTAAGGGAGACGCTAAACAAAGCAAAACAGATTGCAACACAGTACAGAGGGCTCTGCTCTTCTCTGCTCTTGTCTTTTTGGTCTGTAAGTACAGGTGCATACAAGCTAACAGTGCAGAAGTATAGCACCAATGGTAGTCTATAGGGACCTACTACAACTCTCTATGCTGAAGCTGAGATATGTTGTTTAGAGAGAGATACATACTGTATATATATATGTTTGCTGTTTTTAAAGATATTCTTCCTTAGGAGCATTGGGCCAAAACGATAGTACACTGGGCTCATAATATACTATATGCCAAACATACACATTTTTACAGGTTTTTTTTTTCAACAATTTAACGTGAAAAAAACATTGAAATGTTTTCTCACACCTTTACAGTAAGAGTCAATAATTTCTTCCTGCCATTTGTAGAATATACCCTAAATACACCATAACCAGGCAACTGAAGAAGCATCACATTTTTCTACTGATATTGTGGGCAGGGTCAGCATATCAAAGATGTGTGATGGGGAAGGAGTTAAAGTGACTGTACCACCAGGCCCAGGCTGAAGCAATGGAGGCGGCCGACCCACCCTTAGTGGGAAGAAACCCCAGCCCCTCCATGACGTGACTCCATTAGAATCAATGGAACCCTATCATAGAAGGGCTGGGGTTTTCTCCCACTAAGGGTGGGTCGGCCGCCTTCAGTGGTTCTGCTTGGGCCTGGTGATAGTCACTTTAAATCAATATTATACACACGCCCAAATTGTGCTCCATGCTCCCTCCAAATATAGGAAATCCCCGTCCTCTGTGCACTCACACAAGGAAAGATCCCTGTCCATCATGCAGGTTGTATATCAGCTGAGGGCAATTATCATTAAAGGCCTCGTTCACACTGAGCAACAATGGCGGAATCCCGCTGTGCTCATTGTCCTGCTTTGAGTGAAGGAGAGGGCACTTTAAAATTAACTGGTGCCAGAAAGTGCTAGAGATTTGTAATCTACTTCTATTAAAAAAAAAATCTAGTACTTATCAGCTGCTGTAAGTCCTTCAGGAAGTGGTGTATTCTTTCCAGTCTGACACAGTGCTCTCTGCTGCCACCTCTGTCCATGTCAGGAACTGCCCCAATAGAAAACTTCTCCTCTTCTCCAGACTGGAAAGAATACACCACTTCCTGCAGGACATACAGTAGTTGCTAAGTACTGGAAGACTTTGGATTTTTTTTTAATATAAGTAAATTAGAAATCTCTGCCACTTTCTGTTACCAGTTAATTTGAAAAAAATAAATAAATGGTGAACTACCCCTTTAATGTACTTGGAAATGTATTTGTTTTCTTTCCAGTTAACTAACCAAAGGGGAATTATTGTTATTGACATTTGGAGGGATTTTGTGTCATATTTTTAAGAAAAAGTCCCTATTTCCTCATTTACTTTAGGAATTCTAAAAGGAAAAGAAACCTTTATTTCAAATCTGTATGTAAGCTTATGTATAGGTAAGATTACCAGGCGATAATGTCATGATGTCCTAAATTGAGCAAAACTGCAGTAAAAAAAAGCTGTGTTTTTTTGTAAATCCTGGCAGAACTGTAGCCAGGGAACAATATACCACTAATAGTATAAGTCTTTTTGGGTGGCCATGGGCCCCCCAGGAGCTTAGGGCCCGGGCTACTGCCCAAAATGGACCTATTATAATCCACTACTGACGAACATTGATAAAACGCTGACATTTACCAGTAAGTACAGACAACGCAGTGGCAGATCAGACCGTGCATGGCTGGGGCGGCTCACAACCTCTGGAAGAACGCAAGGAGTCTGGTGAGGGGTGGATCTATGAATAGTGGCTACAGCCTCTCATCTATGATACAGATCACATGAATAGAGAGTCATCTTTTGTCACAGTACGAACTAAAGAAATCTGTTACTTTACCACAATAAACGACTGGGAACATTGATTACTATATCTAAAAAGAATCAACTAACATACATCGTTAAATTACAACTACTATGCACAAACCCTCTAAAGATGACATTTAAAGGAGAAGTCCGGCCATTTTTTAAATTCGACAGCGGCAAGGGGGAAATGGATTACACGTGTGAACTTAACTCTCCGCATGCCTGCGGTGAACGACCGGACCGGCCTTTGGACCCCCCGTCGGGCTCTGGGATCTCTGCGGTGTCCATTTCACCCCTATTGAGGAGAATTAGTTCATGGTTGGTGGGTCTTTCTAGTCTTCTTTAGTGGATGGTGGAGAGAGAGAGACAGACAAACAATTAGAGCACCTATGGAAGATTATTATCGGGCCTGGGCCAGGTCAGGAATAACAGCTTTCCTTTATGAGCAACTTTACAAGCTATGCAGTGCTAAACCCAAAGGTGGAGGTAACTGTTACCTGGGTACACCTTCCCTACACCTGGGATTCTTATACAGTCAGGACAATCCACCAAGAAGCGACTGATCCACAGTGGAGCAAATAGCATAAGCTAAAGGACTCCACTCAACCTTGCTCGGCTACTCGGGAAACCTTGAGCGATTAGCTTTGCCTAGCTGTGCAACCCTGGGACTCGTGCTACCAAACCTGACACTCGCTGGACTTGTTTGGCATAGGGCAGTCTATATCTTAACTGTGAGTAAGAGAATCGTCTTCTACACCAAAACACTCTAAAACCATCTGAGCAGAGTACTGTACTATTAGGCAAGGCCTCAAGACAGCCCCTGCACCTGCAGGCTCAAGTAACCCTTGCTTCCTACCTGCAAACCTTTACCTAGTGCTGCCTCAACACTTCAAGCACCTGAACCGAAGTTGTCTGTGTTGTCCGTCAAGGGAAAAGGACACAATCCAATTTTTATCATTACCTTTTGCACTCATTTCATTCTGTCCTCTGCACCTGCACCCACACATTGTGCCACCCTTACAAGTGTGCCCATCCAAAACTCCACCTAACCCACTGCTATTACCATCTAGCAACCCCAGGAGCATTTGCAGCATGATGTTATCTACAGAGCCTGGTACAAGTTGGATTCTGCTAGCCAGGAAGATATTGCAAATGGCCACTGTCTATGCGGTGATATTGCTGAGCTGTCAGATGCAATGAGGGACACTTTTACCAGTTGGAGAAATGGAAAAAGGCAAGCGGCAGTGTTAGAGGGACCTCTCTGTTTAACTGGAGATTTAGGTTACAACTTATTCTGTCAAGTAAAAATGCTGTAATGTTGCAGCATGGACTATCCCATAGCCCTGGGCTGTGCACGCCTTGCAGCTGTACAATCACATGGACTGTAATAGCTGCTCACACGTTACACCACTCCTCCCATGTGTTGTGGAAGAAGTGAAGTGAACAATGTTGTGTTACTGTCAGTATAGGACATCCCCTTTATTAGAAGGGAGGGAGGGTGGAAAACTGCAAGAGACTGGGTAAGAGGAGAAGGAGAGGCACACAGGGAAACAGGCGGCTGCTATCACAGAGTCCATGATGTAAACTGCAGCTTCTCCCATCATTGTACTGCACAGAATGAGGGAGGTGGAGGCCACTGACAGACAAGAACTTCAATAACTTTACTGACTTGTACAATTTCCGTATTCTCAGTGTCTGCTGTAGCCCAAGAAAGTATCGAGAACGGTTTTGGTGAGTAACTCAGTAACTAGGTCATTCTTCCTTGCTTTGTGAGGTACAGTTTTCACCTTAGGGTAAAAAAAAAACACATCAAGAAAGTCTCTTTGTATTCCAGCAGCATAAGGGATATATATATTTTATGGCATTTACGTCATTGTTATATTATCGGTCAGTTCTCTTACTATATTCACTGCTTAGACGTATACATTGAAGCTTTAGATGGGTGGAGCAGGCTTCATTAAGGGTTTATATGTAGCAGAACCATCGGCTTCTGAATCCCGCTGTCTGTCCGCCTTGAATCCCGCTGTCTGTCCCGCCTTGAAAACATGGATACAGCCTATGGCCTATGACTGTATATATATTTTCTAGGCAGTCCTCAGGAAGTATCCACCTTTTCCACAGAGCGAGCAGACAGCAGGATTCAGAATTTGAGAGTTTGGCTTCGAAAGAACCTTTAATGAAGCCTGCTTCGCTCATCTATCATTGAAGCCCCTGGGTCCCAATATAATATCTGTGACAGGGCCCCCCAATTCTCACACATTGTATAGAGCACTGACCACTTGATATGGTCCTGTGACCTTTTGAGACCTCTCAGACTCTAAGGACTAGGTATGGCTGCCCCCTGTGCAGGCACCCATAGTTATGCTTCTGCTGCCACTAAGACATGACAGGTGCCTGACTAAGGAGAGGCCTCAAAGACCATGAGGGGGAGTTAGCAAATCTCTTTGTTGCCCATAGCAACCAATCACAGCTTAGCTATCATTCCTCCTATTGCTCTGGTAAAATAAAAGCTAAGCTCTGATTGGTTGGTAGAAACCACTGTGTTGTGCTGCCTGTTTGCACATCCAGAAAGTTCCTGGTCCTGCTACCAAGATTTTCCTTATAGCCCTAAAAAGTTTTTTTTTTTTTAAAGTTTTGTTATTTTTTTGGCATGTGCAATCCTAATCTACACAGTTCTATTATGTTTATTTGTTTATATTACTAGAGCCGAAGTAATCATGTAGGTTCTGCAATTATGTGTAAGGGACCCGTTATACGGCCAAATGGGAGGACGCACACAACCATTCAATTAATCACATGAAGGATGTATACCTATAGGGGGAGATTTATCAAACATGGTGTAAAGTGAAACTGGCTCAGTTGCCCCTAGCAACCAATCAGATTCCACCTTTCATTCCTCACAGACTCTTTGGAAAATGAAAGGTGGAATCTGATTGGTTGCTAGGGGCGACTGAGCCAGCTCTACTTTACATCATGTTTGATAAATCTCCCCCATTGTGTAGATGTGCAGAGATTATACATTATATTATAATGTAATATATATATATATATATATATATATATATATATATATATATATATATACTGTATAACATCTATATATAAATAGCTAGGGTATATATAGCTACAGTACATATACTGTATATATAAATATATGTGTGTGCTGTATATAATATATATACTGTGTATATGTATGTTTGTACTGTATAATATAGATATACACTATACTGTATATGTCTCTGTGTGTGTACTATAGCTATATATACACCAGCCAGCCCACTGCTATTGGTTGGGAACCCAGACAACCAGCTGTCAACAATGTGAGGCAAAGAGCCCCAGGAGGAGGAGGAAAGTTTCCTAAATGACCGTATTTGCAAAAATATTTCTGCTGACAGCCCTATAAATGCATTCAGCAAATGTGAGAAGAAGACACCGTAGGAATAAAGTTTATATTAGGTTAAAGGGGCTGTCATATCATAAACATCCTTTTTCATATGGAAGCTGACCAACAAACATCAGATTTAGTGTGCAGCTATATATCTTCTCTGCAGGGGCTCCAACAGTAAAATGTGGTATTACAGGTTTAGATGGATTGCTGTCTATGTAATAGTCTGCTAGAATTAGGCTGCATTCACACGTTCTGTGCCCTGTCCGTGGAACACGAACAAAACAGATGGTGAATTCCTGTCCTGGACTGTTTCCCCTTTAACGCCATAATCCCCCCCCCCCGCCACCTACCCTTGCAGGTTTTGACACAGTGTTTGTATATGTGTAGGTATAAAAGTAGGGTAAGGTGTTCATTTTATAAATGTATTTGCATTGGCTCCTGGACAAATAGACCCAGACACAAATATTCCTAATATTATATTACCTCCCCTGTGCTGTGGTCGGCGGTCTGGAAAGGGTATAATTATTTCATTTTACATGCATAGCTTCCAAACCTCACCTACTGAATAATAACAATAATGCATATATCTGTTCTCCTTCTTTCAGCTCTTCATGCATTCTAATCAGAAAGTGGATCTGAAAGTTAATATTATTGGCCCTATGGGGTAAGTTCGAGATGAGATTTACTGAAAACACCACTATACATTTCGTCGCTATGAGTAAAGTAACAAATAACATAATATGGCTATGTTCACACTACGTAAAACTACGGCCGTTGTTGCCGATGGCAACAACGGCCGTAGTTTTTGTGCAGTGGAACACAGCCTATTAAGCAATGGGATCTCGTCCGGAGCGTTCACACATCGCATACGCTCCAGGCGGGATCTGTGCGGCCCCGCAAATAACTGACAGGTCAGTTTTCTGCAGAAAGACCTGTCAGTTCACACAGTGAAGAGAGCGGCTCCGGCCGCTTGCTTCACTGTGTGCAGGGCCGCCATCAGGATTTTCGGGGCCCCATACAGCCAAATTGTCTGGGCCCCCCCCCCCCCCACTAACGAAAACTGTGGAACGTATCTTTGACTCAGGGCTGGCCTTTGGGGGGTGCGACCTGTGTGGTTGGCACAGGGCACATCACTCCCGGCTAGCTGGGGTGGGGATGTACCGGCAAACAAACAGCACACTTAACATACAAATTGAAATTAGATGTGCTGTCTGCCGCTGCTTTGCAACTAGAACCCCCAGCATGCCTGGTCAGCCGCTGCTGATATATATATATATATGGATGTAGTATACACATATATATATATATGGATATAGTATACACATACCATACAGCCTGGATATAATATACAGATACCATACAGCATCACCCCTCCAGACTCCATGTCCACAGAAATCAACACACACACACACATCCTCTTTAATATGACCCACGGATAGAACGCCGCCATCACGGTGAAGCCGATGCCGTGGTATGTTTTTAGAACTGCGGCCCGGTTCCCGTGTACGGCGCCGTTCTATCCACGGGTACCGTGCTAGGTCTGAAGCACAGGAGGCGGGCCGGCTTGCCCCAGTGGGCAGAATCCACCGCCTCCCTATGACGCGGCTCCATTGATTATAATGGAGCCCCGTCATAGAGGGGAGGGAATTCCCTCCCACTGGGGCAAGCCGGCCCGCCTCCAGTGCTTCAGACGCATTGTTGCATTGGTCAAGCACAACAGAGCCGAGTTGTCGGTTACATTGGTCAAGCACAGCAGAGCCGAGTTGTCGGTTACATTGGTCAGGCACAGCAGAGTTGTCAGTTACATTGGTCAGGCACAGCAGAGTTGTCAGTTACATTGGTCAGGCACTGCAGAGTTGTCAGTTACATTGGTCAGGCACTGCAGAGCTGAGTTGTCGGTTACATTGGTCAGGCACAGCAGAGTTGTCAGTTACATTGGTCAGGCACAGCAGAGCCGAGTTGTCGGTTACATTGGTCAGGCACAGCAGAGCTGAGTTGTCGGTTACATTGGTCAGGCACAGCAGAGTTGTCAGTTACATTGGTCAGGCACAGCAGAGCTGAGTTGTCGGTTACATTGGTCAGGCACAGCAGAGTTGTCAGTTACATTGGTCAGGCACAGCAGAGCTGAGTTGTCGGTTACATTGGTCAGGCACAACAGAGTTGTCAGTTACATTGGTCAGGCACAGCAGAGCTGAGTTGTCGGTTACATTGGTCAGGCACAGCAGAGTTGTCAGTTACATTGGTCAGGCACAGCAGAGCTGAGTTGTCGTTACATTGGTCAGGCACAGCAGAGTTGTCGGTTACATTGGTCAGGCACAGCAGAGTTGTCAGTTACATTGGTCAGGCACAGCAGAGCCGAGTTGTCGGTTACATTGGTCAGGCTCAGCAGAGCCGAGTTGTCGGTTACATTGGTCAGGCACAGCAGAGCCGAGTTGTCGGTTACATTGGTCAGGCTCAGCAGAGCCGAGTTGTCGGTTACATTGGTCAGGCTCAGCAGAGCCGAGTTGTCGGTTACATTGGTCAGGCACAGCAGAGCCGAGTTGTCGGTTACATTGGTCAGGCACAGCAGAGCCGAGTTGTCGGTTACATTGGTCAGGCTCAGCAGAGCCGAGTTGTCGGTTACATTGGTCAGGCACAGCAGAGCCGAGTTGTCGGGTACATTGGTCAGGCTCAGCAGAGCCGAGTTGTCGGTTACATTGGTCAGGCACAGCAGAGCCGAGTTGTTGGTTACATTGGTCAGGCACAGCAGAGCCGAGTTGTCGGTTACATTGGTCAGGCACAGCAGAGCCGAGTTGTCGGTTACATTGGTCAGGCACAGCAGAGCCGAGTTGTCGGTTACATTGGTCAGGCACAGCAGAGCCGAGTTGTCAGTTACATTGGTCAGGCACAGCAGAGCCGAGCTGTCAGTACAGTAGGGACTGGTTCAGCAGTAGCAGATTTATATACTATACCAGGATGGGGGCACACACACTCTCTCTCTCACACACACACACACACACACACACACACACACACACACACTCTCTCTCTCTCTCTCTCTCACACACACTCACGCACACTCACTCACTCACTCACTCACACTCACTCTCTCACACACACTTACTCTATGCAGGGAAGCTCCAGGACCCATTCAGTCTTCAGTGCTCCTCACACAGCGGCTCCTCCCCTCCCCCTCATGTTCCGACCTTGCAGCAGAGACCACAGCAGCCAGAGAAGTTTGTGAGATGGAAGGAGGGAGGGAGGAGAGGGGGCCCGCTGCATCTACCTGTCATCTGGGAGAGCACACCAGCCGGAAGTCACCAGCTCCACACGAGCCTGGGAGCTGCTGAGGAGGGGGCCAGTCCATTGTGGAGGGTGGGGGGGGGATTCTGCAGCCCGGTCCACAGACAGTGCAGGGGGGAGGAGGGCCTAATGATTTTAGTTAAGTAGAAGGGGCCCCTTACATCTGCGGGAGCTCTCCCCTCTCCCTGCACTGTCTGTATACCAGGTTTCTCATAAAAGTGAAGTGTGTGGGAGACCCGGGCCCCCCCATAGGCCGGGCCCCATACACCTGTACTGCCAGTAATGCCCTGTTGGCGGCCCTGACTGTGTGCTATGGTAAGCTCTGATGTGGGCGCACGCTGATGCGCCCGCATCAGAGCTCTGCGTCCGGAAAGCTCACCCGGCCGGTCTCATACATTGTGTGAACATAGCCTATGATTGAAAAGTCATTTCTAAGGGTCCGGGACAATACATTAAAGGAGTAGTCTAACAGCAGGAAATGTGAAAAAAAATAAAATATGAAGCATCATCTGTAAATCCTGTGCCCCTCAAGCTCCAGAACTTAAGAGGCAGACTAGATCAACAACTGTGTCCGAAAATATCCTATAAAGAGAAATCATTATATGTCCAAAAATCCTGCCAGCAGGAGTAACTGGTATCTAACCACATCACAGGAGATGCTGGATATAGAATGTGGAAAACTGAAACAATCTGCTTGGTTGTGGAATAAAAAAAATCCCTAATGTCATCAACTAGGGGAATAACTTGTATTCATATAATGTCAATATAAAGTCAGGGATGGACTTACTGCCATGGCCAGGGTTGCTGGAGCTAGTGTTAGGCCTGCTGGTGGGTTCTGATGTTTTGGAGGCTACTTGTCACAGTGGCCAGGAGTGGTAACACCCACCCCCGGACACACAGCAACCGGACCTTGGTTAGCACAGATGTGGGTTGCAGAGTGTAGGTGCAGGTGCTGTGGCAGAGATGACAAAGTCCTAATTTAAACAAAGTCCAAACTTTATGTAGCAAAAAATATCTTTAGTGCAATATCAGTAACAGTGCTCAGGTACCAATAGGAATTAGGGGAGTTGATAGAAGAAGTTACCAGATGAAGGTGTCAGGGACCATATAGGAATGTCCCTTGCCTAATTAGTGAGTACTCTCCCAGCATGCAGTGAAGTGTCTCTATAGCGTCCTGTAGAAATCTGCATACTCATGTGTATATATATTTCCCTGCATATATGACTGCCTTCTGCAGTCCCAGGTCTTCTGTCACTGGACGGTGCTAGCTAGTACTACCTACTCAGCCGAGTTTCAGTCAGTAGAGAGTGGCTAACTTGCACTGTGCTCTACTTGGGTACGGCCTTTACAGTCCTCTTCTTTCTTTAGATGATTGACTGCCCTAAAGTAAGAAAAATCCACAACGTAGCCAAGGGGTGAGACTCCCTTGTCTCCGGCTTTCCTGGGGGTTTATCTAGCAACCTATTAAGGTTGAGTAACTAGCTGGTCTTAAACAAGTCTACTCTCCTCTCTGTATGGAGTTAGACTCAGAGGACAGGTATAGCCCGTCCTGTCCAGGCCCTAACTAACTAAAACAAAGGAAGTTCTTACTATGGAAGTAAGGGGGTGTGTGCAGCTATGTACATAATATTGTAACATTTTGCAGCCAGCAGGTTAACACATTACTTTCCAACATACTACAATCCCTCCTTTTCTTGAAGAACAGCATCTGAACATGAACTAGGAATCAAACACAATAAACAGCAATAAACAATTAATTGTCAAGGGGAAACCCCTAACACTTTAAACTGTTAACTCCTGTCCATACACATAGTCTTTTAGGTAGGCCGGTGGATTCGTTGCTCGCTTTGCTCTTGGCAAGTCTGAAGTTTCTGAAGTAGATGGCTGTGGGTCGTTGTCTGAATTACTGGAGGTTCCACTACTACTTTCTGCTGATTCATGGTCCTTCAGGTCTTGGCTTTCTGGATCAATAAATTTCTTCACAAAGGATGAATTGCGCACTTTTGTGTTTCCATCTAAATCCTCCAGAACCACCTGAATGCATTTCTTTTCCTTTAACACATAAGGTTCAGGTTCAAAGGATGGGGACAATTTGTTAAACCGTTCATTTTGAAGCAACACCTTATCTCCTTGTTTCAGGCCACTAGTTTGACAATGGCGCATATTGTTCGGCTCGGATCTTCCTTTCCTCATGAATTTCCTGGAACATTTCCCGACTTATAGGAGAAGAACCCCCAATATCCGGCAATTTTGTCCTGAATTTGCGACCACAAAGAAGTTCAGCAGGACTCACTCCTGTTGTTGCATGGGGGGTTTACGATAAGCCAAAAGAAAACGCCACAGTTCCTTTTTTCAATCTCTTCTCTCCAAATGAGCTATACATAGAGCTTTCAATAGGGTTCGGTTCTGGCGTTCCACCTCTCCATTAGCTTGAGGCCAGTATGGAGTTGTACGACGATGTTCAATGGCATTTGTGTTGAGATAATCTTGAAATTCCTGAGACGTGAACTGGGCACCAAAATCACTCACAATCAGTTTAGGCAAACCATGAGAAGCAAAAATGCGCTCCAGACCCTCAATTATTGTTGTTGAAGTTGCTTTAGTAAGAACTACCACCTCTTGCCACCTTGAATAATAGTCCACAACAACTAAGAGATGGTATCCAGATGGAATGTCCCACAGATCAATAGCCAGCTCTTCCCATGGTCCAGCAGGTAGAACAGTGTGTGTTACTGGTTCTGGCTTAGGTTTGCTATCCACCAGCTGACAAGCTCGACATGAGGAGACCATATGTTCCACATCCTTGTCAATTCCCGGCCACCAAACTTTCTCAGGTAATCGTTGTTTGGTGCGCACCATACCTTGGTGGCCCTCATGGGCTAAGTGCAAGGTTTGTTTCTGTAGTTTTTTAGGCATCAATATACGATTCCCACGTAACACTAGTTGTCCAGCAATGCTCAGTTCATGTTTGATTCTGCGATATCCTGGGTCACAATCCTCCCAGGTTTCTCGTTTTATACAATTTCTCAACTGTGCAATTTCTGGGTCCACTGATGATAACTCTTCAACCTCACGTGGTGTCAATGCTTGGGAATGGCTTTAGCAGCAACAAAGCGAATGTACTCTTCTGCTACATTATGAAATGGTGCTGAAGACTGTGGCAATCTGGACAGTGCATCTGCTGCATTAGTAGGTCCAGGTCTGTATCGCACTTTAAGGCTGGGTTCACACTACGTATATTTCAGTCAGTATTGTGGTCCTCATATTGCAACCAAAACCAGGAGTGGATTAAAAACACATAAAGGCTCTGTTCACACAATGGTGAAATTGAGTGGATGGCCGCCATATAACAGTAAATAACTGCTATTATTTCAATATAACAACCGTTGTTTTAAAATATCAGCAAATATTTGCCATTAAATGGCGGCCATCCACTCAATTTCAACATTGTGTGAACAGAGCCTTTCTGTGCTTTTAATCCACTCCTGGTTTTGGTTGCAATATGAGGACCACAATACTGACTGAAATATATACTATACCAAAACAAAAATCCGCAAGGGATCAAAAAAAGTGCAGGACACTCACAAATAAATATAATTGTATCTCTTTATTAAGGTAAATTTTAATTTAAAATACATACAAAAATAGATGAAAAAAAGATAAAAAACAAAGAAATTGGGGGAATGAAACAAACCAAATACATAAATTGGTGAGGAGACATAGAAAAATGTTTTATGAAATCATATATTGTACATGCAAGAGACTAAGATAACTATGGCAGTGTAGGCATCCTCTATTGAATAGAAGTAATGTAAACAGTGTTAATTAGCAGCATAAAATAAAGTGCACACGCAGAGGCGTAGCTAATGTCTCTTGGGCCCTGGTGCAAGAGGTCAACTTGGGCCCCCCCCCCTTTCTCGATGCTATTGGTAGATATATATCTCAAGACTGATATTACCAATAATACCAGTATACAGGAAATATTATCACCGTACATATTACCGCCATACTGTTACTAAACAAATCCTGTTTACTGAGACCCATATTACCAGTACACAAGGGGAAATATTACTGCCACACCACAACCCTCACCACCATATTGTTACTGACCAAATCCAGTATACTAAATCCAATAAAACACAGTACCAGATAACAACAAATAATACCACCACATACTGAGTAACACCACTGCTGCTACTGACTAATACCACCACTGCTACTGAATATAATCCTCTGTACATAGACCAATATCACCTCATCCAGTCATATAGAGGTGGATGCAGCTCCACACAGGCTCTATACACCATATAAATTACAGTGCAGTTATATCAAGTGACTCACAGGGGACGTCTTCTCTGATCGGAGTTCTTCCCTTTTCATCTTCTTCTCCATCTGCCCTGGGCCATTATGAGAACGTCTGAGCCACGAATCCACAGAATCTGCCAGACAGACATATTAGTCTCCTCACACTGACACCATCCTCATCTCTATACACACTGCACATCTGTATTGGCCCCTTTACACCCTCATTTAGTAGCTAGCCCTGACACTATGTGATCCCCTTATAGTACATATCCCCCTCTGTGCATGCCCTATTGTATACACCCCCCATGTAGTCCACCTTATAGATGGCCCCCCAATGTTTCCCCCTTATAGATGCCCCCCCATGTTATCCCCCATATAGATGCCCCCCATGTTATCCCCCATATAGATGGCCCCCCATTTTATCCCCCTTACAGATGCCCCCCATGTTGTCCCCTCCTCCTGCCCCTTCATCACCATACTACTACCCCTTTCATCCTCCTGCCCTCCATCATCATACCACTACACTCTTCATCATCCTCTTGTTCCTTCATCATCATACCACTACACCCCCATCATCTTTTGTTTCATCATCATACCACTACACCCCCATCATCCTCTTGTTCCATCATCATCATACCACTACACCCCCCATCATCCTCTTGTTCCATCATCATCATACCACTACACCCCCCATCATCCTCTTGTTCCATCATCATCATACCACTACACCCCCATCATCCTCTTGTTCCATCCTCATACCACTACACCCCCCATCATCCTCTTGTTCCATCCTCATACCACTACACCCCCATCCTCCTCTTGTTCCTTCATCATCATACCACTACATTCCCATCATCCTCTTGTTCCATCATCATCATACCACTACACCCCTCATCATCCTCTTGTTCCATCCTCATACCACTACACCCCCATCATCCTCTTGTTCCTTCATCATCATACCACTACACCCCCCATCATCCTCTTGTTCCTTCATCATACCACTACACCCCCATCATCCTCTTGTTCCATCCTCATACCACTACACCCCTCATCATGTCCTTTAAAACAAAAAAATCTTTACTCACCTGAATGGTTCCTCTAGTCTTCTAGTCACGCGCGCTGGCGGGCTTCTCGCGGCGGGGGCGGGGCTTCCCGCGGAGGGGGCGGAGCTTCGCGGGACCTGTCTTTTTGCCTACCTGATGCTCCCAGCCCCGCACGTCAGCCGGCCCCGTCCCAGCCGCCTCTTGTGATCGCAGGCAAAACATTGCTTGCGGTCACAAGAGGGAGTGGGAGGGGAGCAGTGCAGTGGCAAGGGGGGGCCTCGCGGGCCCCCCCTTGGTAGCGGCCCGGTCGCGGCGGTGACCGCCGCGACCGTGGTAGCTGCGCCACTGCAAGCAGCTTCGGGGACACAGCAAGGTGGCATGGGGGGCCCAGCCGGGCCCCCCTGGCTGGCGGGCCGGGTCGCAACTGCGACCGTTGCGACCCCTGTAGCTACGCCACTGTGCACACGGTAAACAACCTGTCTAGAGCTCCAGTAGCTGAATAATCAATACACTAAGGTGAAATCACCAACAAATGATTATAAATGTAGATACCAAATAAGAGGATGTATACACTGCACCAAGTCCCACACACCTACTCACCCTACGCACGTTTCGCGTGACTCGCTTTGTCAAGGGAGCACTTGCTGGATCACATGTTGATAGGCCTCAGGTGCTGAGGATACCCCAAACATCAGTCTCTTGTATCTGAACAGGCCTTTATGGCTTGAGAATGTTGTAATGACTCTAGATGCCGGAGTCAATTCAATTTGACGATAGCCCCATTTCAAATCCAATTTACTGAAGACACTTGCCCCATTCATCTCATGTAACACATCTTCAATAGTGGGTATTGGTTGTCTTTCTCTAAGCACCGCTTGGTTAGCACACCTCATGTCCACACAAATCCGAATATCAGCCCCCTTTGGCATGACAACTAATGGAGATACCCAAGGGGTGGGTCCTTCCACTGGTTCAATGATATCAAGTTCCAATAGTTCTGTAAGCTTGTGCTCTACAGGTGATCTCAGGCTATAAGGGAATCTTCGTGTTGGCTGTGCAATAGGCTTTACATGTGGGTCAATGTGCAGCTCTAACTGAAAATCCTTTAACTTTCCAAACCCAGAGAAACAATCCTAAAATTCCTCTTTCAGTGAAGAAATAGAAGGGGACAACGTGTTCACATTTGCACTGTCTGCATTAAGTCCAATCCTTAGTACCCCTAGTTCCATAGCAGTTTTTCTGCCTAACAGAGGTGAGCCTGTGCCATCCACAACATAGAATTCCGTCCACAGAGGAGATCTGGTCCCATGTGTTTGAACAGAGGTGCAGAATTTGCCTTTAAGTTGTAATGGCACACTGGAGCCATATGCATAAATCTGTTTATTGTGTTGCACAATTTAAGGTGATTTTCTCTGCTTTTTAGAGTGTTCCAAGAAGCTATGTCCATAACATTGCAAGTAGCGCCAGAGTCAATCAGTACTGTAATCTCTGTATCACCAATCTTGATGGGCAATGTCCCAGCTTGCAGTGAACCCAGTGAGAATATGAATTCACAGTCTGAGGCAGTCTTTTTATCTGCAGCTATAACATTTACTTTTGCAGTCAATCCCTTGGTTTTATTTTCTGTGGTTGCGCTTCTACACACAGCTGCAAAATGCCCCATCTTTCCACAAGCATAGCATGTCTTATTCTGTACCACAGTGCCCATCTTTCCACAAGCATAGCATGTCTTATTCTGTACCACAGTGCACTCCTGGCTTGTGTGACCCTCTCTGCCACATTTACTGCAGCTTACACATACAGTTCTCTCTTTTCTACTCCTGGTGTTCCTATTATCATAGGCAGATTTGGAGATTGCATTGACTGAAACTGCAGTCTCTTTCTTTTCAATGTGTAGAGCCTGGATCTCAGACAGTTCAATGGCTCTTGCAATCTCCTGCAGTTTGGCCAGTGTCAGGCCGGGTTCTCTCAGTAATCTCCTCCTGAGCTGCATGGAGGTGCATTTCTCAATAACCTGATCTCTCATTATTTCCTCTGTTACACTTCCCAAATCACAAGACTTTGCCAGATATTTCAGTCTATTCACATACCTGTCAATGGTTTCTCCCACTTCTTGCACAGCCTGTCTAAACCTATATCTTTCATATGAAATATTTTTCTTTGGCCCAAAGTACTCAATCAGTCTGTTCATGGCTGTCTCATAGTCTGTATCTTCCCCTGTATCTCCCAGGGTTTCAAAGATGTCCTGGACTTCTGGCCCAGCTAAGTGCAGCAGCATACCTCCCAACCGTCCCGGATTCCGCGGGACAGTCCCGTTTTCGGGGTGCTGTCCCGCGATCCTGGAACGGCACGCTATGTGTCCCGCAATATACGTGGCCCCACCGAAAAAAAACAATAAACCAGTAACTCACCTGTCCGCCGGCCCCAGCAGCTCCTCTCCCGGCAGAGCGCGCAATCCCGTCATCCTCCGGGGCGGGCAGCGGGGTATACAGACACTGACTGTGCCGGAAGTGACCTGCAGCCTCCATCATGAATCACTTCAAGCACAGTCAGTGTCTGTATACCCCGCTGCCCGCCCCAGAGGATGACGGGAGTGTGTGCTCTGCCGGGAGAGGACCTGCTGGGACCGGCGGACAGGTGAGTTACTGGTTTATTGTTTTTCTGGTCGGGCCACACAAAGGTGAGGATTGGCTACTATGTGGGGCGCTATATGGGGCATTGGATACTATGTGGGGCACTATGTGTGGGGATTGGATACTATGTGGGGCACTATATGGGGAATGGCTACTACGTGGGGCACTATATGGGGGCATTGGCCACTATGTGGGCACAATATGGGGGATTGGCTACTATGTGGGGCACTATATGGAGGGATTGGCTACTATGTGGGGCACTATATGGGGGCATTGGCTACTATGTGGGGCATATATGGGGGCATTGGCTACTATGTGGGCACTATATGGGGGCATTGGCTACTATGTGGGGCACTATATGGGGGATTGGCTACTATGTGGGGCACTATATGGGGGGCATTGGCTACTATGTGGGGCATATATGGGGGCATTGGCTACTATGTGGGCACTATATGGGGGATTGGCTACTATGTGGGGCACTATATGGGGGCATTGGATACTATGGGGCATTATATGGGGGCATTGGGTACTATGTGGGGCACTATATGGGATTGGCTACTATGTGGGGCACTATATGGGGGCATTGGCTACTATGTGGGGCACTATATGGGGGCATTGGCTACTATGTGGGGCATATATGGAGGCATTGGCTACTATGTGGGCACTATATGGGGCATTGGCTACTATGTGGGCACTCTATGGGGGATTGGATACTATGTGGGGCACTATATGGAGGGATTGGCTACTATTTGGGGCACTATATGGGGGTTGGCTATTATGTGGGTCACTATATGAGGGGATTGGCTACTATGTGGGGCACTATATGGGGATTGGCTACTATGTGGGGCACTATATGGGGGGATTGGCTACTATGTGGGGCACTATATGGGGGCATTGGCTACTATGTGGGGCACTATATGGGGGCATTGGCTACTATGTGGGGCACTATATGGGGGCATTGGCTACTATGTGGGGCACTATATGGGGTGGATTGGCTACTATGTGGGGCACTATATGGAGGCATTGGCTACTATGTGGGGCACAATATGGAGGCATTGGCTACTATGTGGGGCACTATATGGGGGCATTGGCTACTATGTGGGGCACTATATGGGGCATTGGATACTATGTGGGGCACTATATGGGGGCATTGGATACTATGTGAGGCACTATGTGGGGGATTGGATACTATGTGGGGCACTATATGGGGGATTGGATACTATGTGGGGCACTATATGGGGGCATTGGCTACTATGTGGGGCGCTATATGGGGGATTGGATACTATATAGGGCATTTTTGGGGGGATTGGATACTGTATAGGGCACTATTCCGTCAGCAGCATGTGGTGACTGTAGGGGAGTGGCTATAGAAGGTAGCTATGGGGGCGTGGCTATGGAGGGTCGCTATGGGGGCATGGCTATGGGTACCGCGGCGCACATGTCCCTCTTTGCTCTTTGCAAAAGTTGGGAGGTATGCAGCAGCATTGCTCTTTTCTGAGCAGGTGCAGTCACTCCTCTAGCTGTAACATAGAACTGAAATCCCTTTTTCCATTTGTCCCAACACTGTGACAGACTAGTGTGATCTCCAGACACATCAAAAGGTCCAATAGCTGGTAAATCCAGGAATCTCGCCATCCTCGTCGCCAAAATGAAGTGTATGAACAGAGACCAGGCTTTTGGGCTGCTTACTTTATTCCATGCAGGTTAGGGCCCTATTCCACCGGACGATTATTAAAATCGTTTTCACATTTCAATGAAGCGATGGTCGTTAAATCAAGTCGTTCTTGCGGTCGTTCCAGCTCGTTGATCGCTCGCTTCTCAGTGATTCAACTAAACGAAAAGCATCAGATTATCGTTCAAGTAGGTGAATTTTTTTTTTGTTCATGCCCATATGGGTGTATTCAGTACGCAAATCTCTTGCCTGAATATTGGGTTTTTGTATTCCATACCTAAACTACACCTGAACTGGAGATGATAGGTGCGTGGCCCAGTAAAATAGCAGTAATGGCATAGTATTTAGTACTTCATATTAATGGCATAGTACTTCAAAGTAATGGCATAGTACTGGCATAGTAAAGGCAGCCAAGCGAGGAAAATACTAAAAGCTTTCGCCCTATAACCTTCATATGCTTTAACTTTTCCTCCTCTAATAAAATCGCACAACGCTCGCAGACACATGCCGCTGCCTTTGTTGCTGCCACGGGGCGCTGGCTTGGGCGGCCTAAACTTCCAGTCGACCAAAGGCCCTTTCCACGCTACGTAATTTCGCCAGCCAAGCGAGGAAAATACTAAAAGCTTTCGCCCTATAACCTTCATATGCTTTAACTTTTCTTCCTCTAATAAAATCGCACAACGCTCGCAGACACATGCCGCTGCCTTTGTTGCTGCCACGTGGCACTGGCTTGGGCGGCCTAAATTTCCGGTCGACCAAAGGCCCTTTCCACGCTACGTAATTTCGCCAGCCAAGCGAGGAAAATACTAAAAACTTTCGCCCTATAACCTTCATATGCTTTAACTTTTCCTCCTCTAATAAAATCGCACAACGCTCGCAGACACATGCCGCTGCCTTTGTTGCTGCCACGGGGCGCTGGCTTGGGCGGCCTAAACTTCCAGTCGACCAAAGGCCCTTTCCACGCTACGTAATTTCGCCAGCCAAGCGAGGAAAATACTAAAAGCTTTCGCCCTATAACCTTCATATGCTTTAACTTTTCTTCCTCTAATAAAATCGCACAACGCTCGCAGACACATGCCGCTGCCTTTGTTGCTGCCACGTGGCACTGGCTTGGGCGGCCTAAATTTCCGGTCGACCAAAGGCCCTTTCCACGCTACGTAATTTCGCCAGCCAAGCGAGGAAAATACTAAAAACTTTCGCCCTATAACCTTCATATGCTTTAACTTTTCCTCCTCTAATAAAATCGCACAACGCTCGCAGACACATGCCGCTGCCTTTGTTGCTGCCACGTGGCGCTGGCTTGGGCGGCTAAACTTCCGGTCGACCAAAGGCCCTTTCCATGCTACGTAATTTCGCCAGCCAAGCGAGGAAAATACTAAAAGCTTTCGCCCTATAACCTTCATATGCTTTAACTTTTCCTCCTCTAATAAAATCGCACAACGCTCTTAGACACATGCCGCTGCCTTTGTTGCTGCCACGTGGCGCTGGCTTGGGCGGCCTAAACTTCCGGTCGACCAAAGGCTAAGGGGACCCACCCCGAATGATTTTATTTTAAAATTGTTCGCGCCAAGCTAAGCGAAGATTTGCGTACGAAAGACAGGTACTTTTCGACATCTTTCACCGACCGGAAATAAAGGCTGCCGCAGCCAGCGCCACGTGGCAGCTATCGTTTTTGCGTGTTTTACAAGGCATGCCTGCGCGTACAGAACAGGCTAATAATAAAACATAAATTGATTTAGGGGGCCGCTCCACGAATGATTTAATTGTAAATAAAGGGTAAAAAACTTCAGGGTCCGACTGTGGCGGATGCACAGCATGTTTTGTAAACATTTTACATTTATGGTCTATATTTTGACAATCCACTACCAATTAAAAAAAAAAAAAAAACGCACATGTAGAAACAAAGGAGGATGGTCCCTGTCAATCAATGTGTTTAGCCAATAGAATTTTGCACTTTAGCAAACCCACTAACGACCAATGAACGATCAAACGATTTATTATTTCACGGCTAAATTTGCGAACGATTTACGAACGAGCAACGATAAAAATAGGTCCAGGTCTATTCAAACGATGAACGATTTCTCGTTCGGTCGTTAATCGTTAACTGCTATTCAACCGAACGATGATAGTTTAGATTCGAACGATTTAACGATTATCTGAACGATAATCGTCTGGTGGAATAGGGCCCTTAGACTCAGACTGCCAACCTCACTCGGCAACCAGACAGATGTACATAATATTGTAACATTTTGCAGCCAGCAAGTTAACCCATTACTTTCCAACATACTACACCTAGGTGTAAGAGAGAAGAAAAAACACATAGTGGAACACTACACTTACTACTCCTTGTTCACAAATACTGTGTTTCTCCAAAATTAAGCCCTACTCCCAAAATAAGCCCTAAATAAAATCAGCCAACCAGATCCCTGACACTGGTGCTGAGCATCAACCGATCAGAGGCAGACTTGCCAAGCTCCTCCCCCACCTGCTCAACACAAGCTGCAGGGAGGCAGAAGGGGTAAGAGAGGGAATGCAGAGGGGGAGGCATACAGTATGGGGGCAGAACTACAAAGGGGGATGTATACAGTATGGGTATGGGGAAAGACTACAGGGGGGAGGTATACAGTATGGGGGGAACAACTACAGAGAGGGATGTATACAGTATGGGGAAAGAACTACAGAGGGGGATGTATACAGTATTGGTATGGGGAAGTATACAGTATTGGTATGGGGAAAAGACTACAGGGGGTAGGTATACAGTATGAAGACTTAACTACAGGAGAACTTACAGTATAGGAGCCTAGCAACAGTGGGACATACAGTATGTAGGCTATCATACAGAGTAGAGCTACAGTGTAGGGGCATACCTACCACAAAAATAAGACCTAGCCATTTTTTTTAAAGAAAAATAATGTAAGACCTTGCCTTATTTTCTGTATTTAACAAGCCTAACACCTTCTAAGGACTTATTGGTTGCCATGATAAATTTACTGTTATATCCCGCCATATGCAACAACGGCCATGATTACTACAGTACTGACGTAGTGCTGCATCTTGACTTGTCATTGAATAACGGCCATAGAAAACCCTGTCAGTGCACACAATGGAGCAAGCGGCTCTGGCCACATGCTCCATTGTGAGCAGCAGGGAATTCGGATGCGGGCGCCTACATTTGAAATCAGAGGCAGTGAAGATCATCCTGCAGTACCGGCAGGGATGATCTTCTCTGACACCGGCCGTTCCGTAACACGGCCGGATCACGGAGCGGCCGGTGTCTTAGTCCTATTATAATGATGTGAACAGCTTTGATGCCAACATGCCACAGTAAAAAAAAAAAAAAAAAAAAGCCCTGTATAAAATGACAATCTTGTCTTTACAGAACCGGAAAGACTTCCCTTCTAAATCAATATGTACATAAATGGTTCAGAAGTGACTACAGGAACACATTGGGGGCGCACATACTAAGCAAAACCATCCAGCTGGAAAGTAAGACCCTAAAGATGCAGGTTAGTGGGGCAAAAATATAACATGTTTTATCAAGTTAAATACTGTTTTGATTAACAAAAAACACTTTAGGATTCACATCACATTGAGACAATGAGGCAGACAGAATTCTGAGCAGAGTCCGTGGCGGGGTTTCTGCTCTTGAATTTTACTCTGTGCGAATGGGCCCTTACTGTGTGTGAACATAGCCTTAACCCCTCAACACAACATGATGTCTATGTACATCATGCTGCCATTAAGAGGGTACGGAGAGGGATCACGACCTGCACCCCCTCTGTACTGTGTCGCTACCAGCAGTCAGGGACCGTGGCTTTTACCCACCGGTCGTTTGTGCCGGTTAATTTAAAGGGGTACTCCGGTGCTGATAAAAAAAAACAAAAAACAATGAATCATTTAAACATAGTTTTTACACTTACCATCCCTCCTAAGTCTTTCTCAATTTGAATTTCCCGCTGTTTGCAGGACCCTGAAGCTTCAGTTAGTGGCTTCATTTTTTCTTTACTTCCTAGTTTTTGCTTTCTTATGATGCACTTTTTCTCCTGTGATGTCTAACTGACTCTGTAAAACTGTTAGATAGCTTACAGCTTGTTCAGCCAATCAGAGATGAGCAACCTGTGTCACCTGACAAAGGGAGGCTGGCTTAACAGGGCTTAGACTCGCCTCCCTCTTGATGATATCACTGTCACAAAATGGCTGCCACAGAGCAGCCTGGGGTCAACAGTCATTAGGTAAGAAGTAGTTTACTTCACTTCTTGGTGGGGGATTAAGGGGGGAAAAAGATAGGGGGGGGGGCAATATGGAGATTGCCAGGGGGTACTGGGTACTTTTCCCCTATCCTGTGGATAGGAAAAAGTTATTTTTTTCCTGGAATACCTCTTTAACCATTTAAATGCGACTATCAAAACTGACAGTATCATTTAAATGGCTTCCAGAAGTCTTCAGTTGTGTTCCGGTGGAGGAATCGGCTTGCTGCGGTGCGATCCGTCATACTTACGCCTCGGGTCCTTTTTTTTTTCAATTTCACTGCACAAATTTTTTTTTTCCGTTTTCACAGCATTTTTTAGGGAACAATTAAGTCTGTCATTGCAAAGTACGATTAATGTTGCAAAAAATAAGGAATCATGTGGGTCTCTAGGTGAAAAAATGCCAGCGCTATTACATCGAGCGATAATTCGTCCGATCGCACGATTTAGAATGAACAATGTTTTTTCCATAATCATCAGTGTTTACACGGAACGATACATCTTACGGAAAAATCTTTTGCGATCGTTTTGCGATCGCTTAAGCCTATCTCATACATAGGTGAAATTGTTGAAAGACGATCAACGATGATTTGAGAAGTTGTTAAAAGATCAAAGATCTTAAAAGATCGCTCGTTGCTTGATTGTTCGCTGCGTTTACACGTACGATTATAATTGAAATTCGACCGTTATCGTGCAAATTCGAACGATAAATCGTTCCGTGTAAAACCACCATTACTTAAAAAGAAGGGGAAAAAAAGTGCAAAAAGTGAAAATTGGCCTGGTCACTAAGGGGTTAATGCGAATTAGAAGTTCCATATGGAATTAACAAAAAAAAATAGATGATAACCGTGCGCATCAGAAGTGCTAATGCTTATACAGGGTTAAAAAGCAGTGTGAACCAAGCTTTAGCTATACAATACTTGGGAATTAGGGTGACAGACTGACTTCTAACCCCCCTCAACAGACTACATTTTCCACAGATTACTCATTTTATCCGTTCAAGGTTTTGTAGCCAAGAACTTAGTCTGGAAATCTGTGAAATCTAAGTATAACGATATATTTTCTTGTTCAATAGATCTGGGACACAGGGGGTCAGGAACGGTTCCGCTCCCTGGTATCCTCCTTCTATAAGGGCTCTGACGGCTGCCTTCTGGTCTTCGATGTCACCGATATGGAATCTTTTTTAGGTCTTGAGACCTGGAGGTCAGACTTTATGGATAAAATACAGTCACCAGCGACCAATTTCCCGATAATCATTCTAGGAAACAAGATTGACCTGGAGGATCGGCAGGTAAGGACATGATCTGAGTTATTGCATTGTCAGCAATAGTTGTTACGCACTTGTGTTCATTTAAAGGGGCAATCTGGAAGGAAGAAGAGTAACTTGTCCTCTCTCCCAGCACTACACTGCTTTTCCAGTCTCGTCTGGAAATATACATATATTAGGACTTGGTGTAATTGTAATGACCTGCAAAATAACCCCTACATCTCATCTATACTGCATGGCAAGTGCCTTAAATAATAAATATAAAACAATGACAGAATTACTACTTTGTTTGATCTTGACTCCTCAAAAAGTTATAAAACCCGATCAAAATGTTGAATGTACCTGTATGTGACGGTCTTCATGTCCTGCATGCAGCTGCTTTGCAATGGGCGGTGATGGTAGGAGACAACGGCGGCGGGCTAAAAAGAATCACAGCTTGTGTTCTGTGCGGCGGGCATGCTTTCAAACAAGAAAATTGTTAATTCTTACTTTCGGGGGAGGCCTTAAATTTAGCAATTCAGCAAAACCTCTACTAGGTCTTATTTTCAGGGGATGTCTTATAAATGGATAGAAATAGTTCTAGAAGAGAAGAGGATTTAATGGAGTCTGAGCCTTAAGACAAAAAGGATACATCAATTATAGTTATAAACAGCTGTACCGGAATAGGAGATGCATATACATACCATGGCAATTTTGTCATCCAGGGTTCTGGGAAAGATAGATGAAGACCCTATAGAGTATAGGACACCAGATATGTTCGCATATGTAATGGGGGTAGTTACGAAAGGAAACAACACTAGACTGCTAGTGTCCACACCAATCTCATAGAATTATAATGGAGTTTATCAGGTTCCACCGAGGTCTCTGTCAATGGGAAAACTAGCGCTGCACGCAGGAATCATTTTCCTGTAAAGAATTTTCTTGCAATGGATTCTCTGAAGTAAATGAGAACAGACCCCAGTGACCTATATTTAAAGACCCCCAGTGACCTATATTTACAGCCCCCCTGTGACCTATATTTACAGCCCCCCTGTGACCTATATTTACAGACCCCCCAGTGACCTATATTTACAGCACACCCAGTGACCTATATTTACAGACCCCCCGGTGACCTATATTTACACACACCCCGGTGACCTATAATTACAGACCCCCCAGTGACCTATATTTACAGACCCCCAGTGACCTATATTTACAGACCCCCAGTGACCTATATCTACACACCCCCAGTGACCTATATCTACAGACCTCCAGTGACCTATATCTACAGACCCCCAGTGACCTATATCTACAGACCCCCAGTGACCTATATCTACAGACCCCCAGTGACCTATATCTACAGACCCCCAGTGACCTATATTTACACACCCCCGGTGACCTATATTTACAGCCCCCCTGTGACCTATATTTACAGCCCCCCTGTGACCTATATTTACAGACCCCCCAGTGACCTATATTTACAGACCCCCCAGTGACCTATATTTACAGACCCCCAGTGACCTATATTTACAGACCCCCCAGTGACCTATATTTACAGACCCCCCAGTGACCTATATTTACAGACCCCCAGTGACCTATATCTACAGACCTCCAGTGACCTATATCTACAGACCCCCAGTGACCTATATCTACAGACCCCCAGTGACCTATATCTACACACAACCCGGTGACCTATATTTACACCCCCCCCCGGTGACCTATATTTACAGACCCCAGTGACCTATATTTACAGACCCCCAGTGACCTTTATTTAAAGCTCATTTTTTTAAATTTATTGGAAAACACTGTAGGTCTCTCAGGAATTTGCAGTTTCCTGGTGTCAAGAAAGAAAGATCCCTTACTTTGAAGTTAGCGCCAAAGACAACATCAATGTGGACCTGGCCTTCGAGACACTTGCAAAGGAAGCGCTAGTACACGTGAGTATAACATTACTTTTCTTGTCTTTTTGTCATTTTCCAGCAATAAAGGAGACCATGTTATAGTAGTGTTGTGTAAGAAACAGATATATATATATATATATATATATATATGTATATATATATACAGTCCTACAAATCAGCATGTGTCTCTCATAGAAGCAATGTGGAAAAAGCCAACCAGAAATGTCCAATATAAATAAGTAAATCCATCACATCAGAACATATAGTGCACAAAGAGCGTGTTTATATCATGTTGCTCAATGACAGTGCCACAAGAATACCCCCATTAAAGCTCAATAACAGTGCCACAAGAAAATCCCCAATAAAGGGTGCCTATCGTTTGTAAAAACATGTGACATCTCATAGCAACATGTAAGAAGTGTGTATCAGTAGGGGTCCATATCATCTACTCTATAACTGCTAATAGAACCAGTCTACGAAATAAAAATGGAGGCTTTGGAACTTCCGGACGGAAGTTGCATAGGCTCCCATTATAAGTCCGTAGACTGCATATAACCTGCAACTCTTTTCATTCGTATGGAGCAACTGGAAAAAGCCAAGTTTTTGCTCTAACCGGCGCCTCCATAGAGAGTGATTGGAGCCACTGGAGAGAGCAGAGTATAGCACTAGGCTCTTTCCAAGGCCTCCATAGGAATGAACTGAGCGGTGGGTCATGTACCGTACTTGCGACTCTATTTAAAACAAAGTAGCTGCAGGCCGAGACTGAGATCACCGTACACTTTTAGGCTATGTCCACTCAACGCCTTTTTTTTGGCCATATTTCAGCTGTCTTTTTTGGACAGACGTCATTTTGAAGCGGAAATAAGACTTTATTATTCATACTGGTAAACGGGGACACTGCACCTTGACCACCCTCCAATCACAGATTCTGACAAGTCATTATGAAATGATAGACGTGTCAGAATCTTTTTTTATACTTTATATAACCTTTAAACATTAATATGATATATGTGTATATGATATATCAGACCTAGCTGAGTTCAGTTATTAAAAAATACATTTTATATTGAGCTGGAGAGAATTGTTTCTATTTTCTAAAAAAAATGTTATATTTACTTCAATCATTGTATATCTTATACAAATCTGTATATTCTTTCACAGTACCGTGAGTGCAGAGAATGTCATCTTACTGAATCCATCAAGTTAACTCCTCTAGAAGACTGTCATGGGAGCGCCTGCTGTTGACGGGATTGTACAGACATGTTACAGTACTAGAATTAGCTTTATTTTCTACTTGAATGTTTGGACGGATAATGAAAGACATCAAGTCAAATGGGAAAATGTATATGTGAATAAATAACTTGGTGCCTCGGTAATTTAGGTAGACTCCTATGGAGCACTAGGACATTTTTAAATTTTGCTTACTTAAAGGGGTATTCCACCCAAAAACTTTTCTATTATTAAAAAAAAAAAGTTTATTATATAAAACTTTTCTATTAAATAGCCCACCCATAGGTCAACATGTTGCTCAAAGCAAGTGATTATGTGTTTCAAGCTGTTTTCTGGCTATTTTCCCTAACTCGCTCCCCCTCTGGACACAAAAAAGGAGCTAAGGAGTCCTCTCTGTCCTGCTTTTGGCCCCCACCTTTTAGGACAGAGAACACCCATCCTTCCTCCCTTCAATGGGCCAGATTAGTGATTATAACCCTGCCCATTGAAGAGAGGGAGGACACGTTACCAACTGACATACGGGTTGCCCTTGGCATCTTCCTGTATGAGGGGTTACACGTGTTATATTATGGGCAGACAATAGCATATAAACTAGCACGCAGAACTCTGCTCTAAACAATTATATGTATTACATTTTAAATAATGGCAGGAACCTCCCTATACACAACTAGCAAGAGACCTATCATTCGAGCTGAGACAGACAGGGGTAGCCCGCCCCCAGACACTACTCCCAGTGCCATGGATCAGCTTCATGTACATTTTTTCTCTGAAACGAAGGATGTCTGAATTTGATGTTGCCCATGGTTCGGAGTGGTATACATCTACTAAGAGACTAAATTTTCCAATAATTTAACTACAAGTGTTCTGCTACTTCATGTTTTCTGTCTGTGTCTTCACTGTGGTTATACTGTTTATAACAATTGTTGGTGACTACTCTGAATGTGGGCATATATTATCTGTGTTGTCAGCGGTTCAAAAACCTAGGATGCAATGAAGAAAAGCCAGATTCAGCTGAAATCAGAGGACCGCATTAGACAGAGGAAAGAGGAACACTCCTGACATTTAGAGTCTTGCAATTTGGGGCACTACATCAATGTCTGTAATGCTCTTTAGACGAAGGAGCTTAATGGTGCGTTCACACCTACAGGATCTGCAGCTGATTTTCTGCAGCAGATTTCATTTAAATAACTCAACACAGCATCAAATCTGCTGCAGATACTGTAGGTGTGAACGCACCCTCAGGCTGCGTTCACACTACGTATATTTCAGTCAGTATATTTCAGTCAGTATTGCAACCAAAACCAGGAGTGGATTAAAAACACAGAAAGGATCTGTTCACACAATGTTGAAATTGAGTGGATGGCCGCCATATAACAGTAAATAACGGCCATTATTTCAATATAACAGCCGTTGTTCTAAAATAACAGCAAATATTTGCCATTAAATGGCGGCCATCCACTC
Organism: Dendropsophus ebraccatus; assembly: GCF_027789765.1. NCBI lineage: Eukaryota > Metazoa > Chordata > Amphibia > Anura > Hylidae > Dendropsophus > Dendropsophus ebraccatus. The sequence goes on along the minus strand of NC_091464.1, from coordinate 12,695,739 downwards.
AATTTCAACATTGTGTGAACAGATCCTTTCTGTGTTTTTAATCCACTCCTGGTTTAGGTTGCAATACTGACTGAAATATACATATACTGACTGAAATATACGTAGTGTGAACGCAGCCTTACCCTCGATTCACACGTTGTAAGAGTGCGGCTGTATTTGCGGCTGTAATTGTGCGGCGGTATTTTTGGTGGTTCGTGTGTATGCTGGGAAGTATAGGATATGCGGCTGCACAGTGCACACTATGTATGAATCTACGGCCCTATCGTAAACGGACCCGTAAAAAATGAACAAGACCATTGTTTGCGGCGGGACATGCGGCCGTGGATTGACAGGCGGTCCGTACGGAGTACTTCAAAAATAGCCGGCAATGATGCCGAATGCCGATGCCTCTAATAGTTACTATATTAAATTAATCAAAGACATTTTATTTGTAATCAAGACACTTTCGTTGATCAATAATTTATTTCTAACGAATCCATCATTTTGCAATTAAATATACTGTTAAAAAAAATAGATATATAAATAAATGTATATTTATCTATATATTTATTTTTTGACAGTATATTTAATTGCACAATGATGGATTCGTTAGAATTAAATTATTGACAAACGAAACTGAATTTATTTCCAAGAAAATGTGTTTTATTCATTAAATATTAATTAGTACAGGAAGCTCTATAAGCCGGTAATTCATATGCCGGCAATAGAACATTCTGTACTAATCATCACTTTACTTTAATGAAAACATCAAATGTTTCTTCTAATTATGTTATGACAATAACATTATTAGAAGAAACATTTAGAATTATATGTGCGCTCAGCTGATTGGCTGATCGGCTGAGCGCACATATAATGAGCCGGTCCGCAGCACAGTGACTTCATTGTGCTGCGGACCAGCGAAGAGACAACATCGGGGTGAGTATAGAGCTCTCCCCACCCCCTCCCCGGCACTGCACCCCTCCCAGCAAGGAAGGGGGGGTCAGTTAACCCCTTCCTTGCTGGGATGGGTGCAGTCTGACATCAGTCTGGCCCCCCGGGGGTTAAGGGGGATGCAATACATCCTCCCTTAACCCCTTGGGGGCCAGACTGTAAGCAGCGATCTGTAAAGATGCTGCATACTGTAAGGTGCACAACACCGCTCACAATGATGGGTGTTGTGCTCCTGTTTGTGTGTTTTTTGTGTGTTTCTCCCTTTTTGTTTTTCAGATATCGGTATCCTGTGGATTACGTCGGATTCCGTGGACTACGTCGATGACCAGCGGTTGTTCTTTGAATTTTTTAAATAAAATGGTCAATGAGGGGTGTGGGGGTGTTTTTATTTGAATAAAAAAATTTGTAAACTTGTGTCTTGTCTTTATTTCTTTACTTTTTAGACTTAGTAGTGGAAGCCGTCTAATAGACGGAATCCATTACTAAGTTGGGGCCTAGTGTTAGCCGGTATAAAATGGCTAACACTAACCCCCTATTATTACCCCAGTACCCAATGCCACCAGGGGTACTGGGAAGAGCCGGGTGCCAGTGGTCCCGGAGCGTCAAAATTGGCGCTCCTGGACCGGGCGGCAGCAGGCTGGTAATATTTAGGCTGGGGAGGGCCTAAACCAATGGCTCTTCCCACCCTGGTGTTACCAGGCTGCTGTCGTTTGGTTTTTAACCCGGCTGGTTATAAAAATAGGGGGGACCCTATGCGTTTTTTTTTAATTATTTATTTATTTAAAAAAAAATTCGCATAGGGTCCCCCCTATTTTTATAACCAGCCGGGTTAAAAACCAAACGACAGCAGCCTGGTAACACCAGGGTGGGAAGAGCCATTGGTTTAGGCCCTCCCCAGCCTAAATCTTACCAGCCTGCTGCCGCCCGGTCCAGGAGCGCCAATATTGACGCTCCGGGACCACTGGCACCCGGCTCTTCCCAGTACCCCTGGTGGCATTGGGTACTGGGGTAATAATAGGGGGTTAGTGTTAGCCATTTTATACCGGCTAACACTAGGCCCCAACTTAGTAATGGATTCCGTCTATTAGACGGCTTCCACTACTAAGTCTAAAAAGTAAAGAAATAAAGACAAGACACAAGTTTACAAATTTTTTTATTCAAATAAAAACACCCCCACACCCCTCATTGACCATTTTATTTAAAAAATTCAAAGAACAACCGCTGGTCATCGACGTAGTCCACGGAATCCGACGTAATCCACAGGATACCGATATCTGAAAAACAAAAAGGGAGAAACACACAAAAAACACACAAACAGGAGCACAACACCCATCATTGTGAGCGGTGTTGTGCACCTTACAGTATGCAGCATCTTTACAGATCCCTGCTTACAGTCTGGCCCCCAAGGGGTTAAGGGAGGATGTATTGCATCCCCCTTAACCCCCTGGGGGCCAGACTGATGTCAGACTGCACCCATCCCAGCAAGGAAGGGGTTAACTGACCCCCCCTTCCTTGCTGGGAGGGGTGCAGTGCCGGGGAGGGGGTGGGGAGAGCTCTATACTCACCCCGATGTGTCCTCTTCGCTGGTCCGCAGCACAATGAAGTCACTGTACTGCGGACCGGCTCATTATATGTGCGCTCAGCCGAACAGCCAATCAGCTGAGCGCACATATAATTCTAAATGTTTCTTCTAATAATGTTATTGTCATAACATAATTAGAAGAAACATTTGATGTTTTCATTAAAGTAAAGTGATGATTAGTACAGAATGCTCTATTGCCGGCATATGAATTACCGGCTAATAGAGCTTTCTGTACTAATTAATATTTCATGAATAAAACACATTTTCGTTTAAATAAATACAGTTTCTTTGTTCAATAATTTAATTCTAACGAATCCATCATTGTGCAATTAAATATACTGTCAAAAAATAAATATATATATAAATATACATTTATTTATATATATATTTATTTTAACAGTATATTTAATTGCAAAATGATGGAATCGTTTACATTTAATTATTGAACAATAAAAGGGACTTTATTAGACAGAAAATGTGTTTTATTAATTCAATATATTAACCATGAGAGACATCGGCTATACTGCAGAGGATCGCAAACCCCGGTAATAGCGATTCATGTAAACTGTGTTCCCTGCTTTCCCAGATGCATCCAGAGGTGTTTCCATCACTTTCTTAACATTTTATTTGTTATTTTTAGTTGAACCAGATTTCCAAGTAAATGACCGTATGTTTTGAGCCGCATGTCTATTTTTTCCCACGGCCGGAGTTTCACCCGCACATTTACAGCCGCATAAAAAATACAGCCGCACAGTTACAGCGTGTGAATCCAGCCTTAAGGGGTATTCCACTAAAACATAACTTTTGATATGTTGCTGCCCATGGTGAGATTAACAATTTATTTCAATACTGGTTATTATCTATTCAGTCTCCTTCCCCCAGTTCTGAGCTGCTGCTTTTTCCCTCTCCCTTACAAGAGTTATGTAAACAAGTCCCTATCTGCAACTTTGTAGCAATGGATCACAGTGAGTTTACCAGCTACTTGACCTCAGAATAAGCTTCTCAGCATTACAACGAAGCTACAAAGTTGCAGTCAAAGTGGACTGCAACTGTACAACTGCTGTCTCAGAAGGCAAGGGGCGGGGGGAGAAAAACTGAATACTATTTCACAAAGACACAAAGAAATACTATTTGAAGTGGTCCAGAAAAGACCACTGTGTGTTAACTATATATATATATATATATATATATATATATTATGCAAGTGGTAATAATAAAAAAAATAAAAGATAGTAGGAATTAGCTCACTTAAAAAAATCATTGATAGCAAACAAGACTTCTTTGGAGGGTGCACAGAGTTGGGCAAGGACTAGTCACCTGGTACTTGAGAAGTGTGAAAATAAGAAATGTCTTGGAAGGAATCCAGGATAACTTTTAGTCCAATGTAAGTGAAAAGGCATTGCATCTTGCCAGTCTGATACACTACTATGGCTTTTAACTTACATGGGATTAAAAGTTAAGGGGGGATAATTCTTTTTGTACCTGGAGGTACAGGGGACTGCAGCAAGTGTCTCGGCTTCTCTATGTGGAGGGGTGTAGGTGGAAGGACTGATCATCAACACTAACCAGCTTCCAACTTCTAGCATGGCATCTTGCTGTGCCCACAAGTGCAGCGATTTTGGAAAGAGGTGAATCATTACATGGAGATACTGTATTTTCCTGCATATAAGACTACTTTTTAACCCAGGAAAATCTTCACAAAAGTCAGGGGTCAACTTATACGCCAGGTGTCGTCTTATAGGGTCCGTGATGGTGGGGGGAGCTCAAAAATTGTCACATCCCCACGGTTTGCAGCAACCGTATGAAGGATAGAGGAAGCTGCAGGCGTCCTGCATATGGAAAAAAAAAGAGATATGGTAGAGTGGCGCTGTGCCTGGAAAAACACACCTCTCTCACCTGTCTGGCCCGTCCTTGTATCCTACCTGTATTTCTGTACCTCCTTCTCTGCCTCTCAGATCTCACTGCTGTCTGATGGTTTTTATTCATTTCTATTTGATGTGCGTTGGAAGAGGGGTAGTCTTATAGGGCGAGTATATCCCAGTTGTCTTATATGCCGGAAAATACGGTAATTGGAAACTGCCTCTCCCACTTGGTGCCATTGTTCTCCTTTTTTTCATAGTATTGATCAAGCATCATTGACCCTCCTGGGGTCTAGTCTTTCCCTATGATAGTTCGCATAATCTTTTGGGTGGCAAAGAGTGTCCTCGGGCAGCAGCACCTGTTGCAGGAGCTACCAGGAGTAGAGGGACGGAGAGACAGGAAATTGATCATCACAAGGAAAAGGGCAGGAGGTCGTTCTTTGAAAAATGGGAGGTATCCTTAAAGAGAACCAATCATGGCCGAAATTCAAAATTTTTTTTTTTGCTAATTAGCTGTACATTTAAATTTTATTAATATTTGCAAATACACTTAATTATTTTTATAACTGTATTTTTGAGATATACACACATTACTTTCCTGTCTCGCGCCGGCTCTTTTCAAAAGAGCCGGCGCGAGACAGGAAGCTCCCGTCATGCAGAGTGGCAGCAATGCCGGGGGCGCCGCCATATTGATGACGTCACTTTGCGTTCCACCGCTGGAACGCAAGTGACTAAATTAAGATGGCGGCGCCCGGCAGCGGACAAGAGGATTGGGTAAGGTATAAGATACAGACTGCAAAGGCAGTCTGTATCTTCATAAATAGACAAAATGAAGATACAGACTGCCTTTGCAGTCTGTATCTTATACTTTACCTCATCCTCTTGTTCGGTACAGTAAGGCCGGCCGCCGCCATCTTGAATACGTCACTTGCGTTCCAGCGGTGGAACGCAAAGTGACGTCATCAAGATGGCGACACCGGCCTTGCTCCACCGGAACAAGTGGATTAGGTAAAGTATAAGATACAGCCTGCAAATGCAGTCTGTATCTTCATAAATAGACTCCATAAAGATACAGACTGCATTTGCAGTCTGTATCTTATACTTTACCTACTCCTTTGTTCCGGTGCAGTAATGCCGGGGCGCCGCCATCTTGATGACGTCACGCTGGAACGCACGTGCGTTCCAGCGTGACGTCATCAAGATGGCGGCGCCCCGGCATTACTACACCGAAGAAGAGGATTAGGTAAAGAATAAGATACAGACTGCAAAGGCAGTCTGTATCTTCAGGAATAGACTTAGGGAGAGAGGACCTTTAATAATAGGGACAGTGATTTTTAGGTGATAGGTTCTCTTTAAGGCTGTATTCCACGGGGCGACTGGAGGAGCAAACAAGCGCTTTCAGTGCTCATTTGCTCCTCCTTTCCTGCAGGTATTACACGAGCAGGTGAGTCCGGGGGGGGGGGTGCTCCGGGGGGCTAGATCGTCCGGGCAGCCCATAGCATATAGCAGCGGTCTCCTGCCGCCGATCCTGTTCCTCAGAGCGACGGTAGCAGATCATTGCTATTGAAAGACAAACAACTGCAACGTTCAGCCGACATCGTTCATGTCGGCTGATCGTTGCTTCCTCTTATGGGACGATTATCGTCCGTAACTGCTGATATCGGCTGAATATGGACAATAATCGTTCCGTGTAATAGGGCCTTTAGAGTCACATTATTCACCTGATCAAATACAAGATGTCTTACACCTTTTCCAATATTCTACCTGGCACCTTCTGTCTGATTTGAGCAGCACACTGGGGCTTCTATAGTTGCCATGAAAAGGTGACAAGGGGCTTGATGCTGCTGTATGTCTAAGGAGAGGCTAGTGAGGCTGGCGACCTTGTTTTTATTATACCCATTGATTGAATTTTCTGTATTTAATTCTGGAAGAAAGTTTTAGGCTAGGTTCCCACACAGTATTTTTGCTCAGTATTTTGCAACCAAAACCAGGAGTGGATTGAAAACACAGAAAGGCTATGTTCACACAATGTTGAAATTGAGTGGATGGCCGCCATATAATGGCAAATAATCAACATGATGCCGAAAGCAGGGAAAGTGTTTGAATCTTGTAATAACTCGGTTCCCCGAAAATTCAAATACTTTCCCTGCTCCCGACATCATGTTGATTCATGATGCCAGGCGGTGATTTATTCCAATACATCGCTTACCCGTCTGTACTTTCCGTGTTTCAGGGAAAACGTGTGAATGCCCACTTACCTTCCATTGTTTTAGATGGCTGTTCCTTTTTTTATCCATGCCTAGCCTCACCTGCTTTTTTTTAACCCCATCCTTATCCCTCCACCTTCTAAATCATAGCTAGGCATTAGAATGATATATTTCGGGGTGCAGTGACATCCAGTATTGTTTACATTCTGCTTGTAATTATAATTACTTCTAAAAAAATTTGTCATGAAAAAAAATGAAGGGAAGAAAAGTTCTGTTTATATTTGTTATATTCTTCGTCTAATATAAATAAAGCTGTTGCCAAACCGTTCCATTAAACTTGTGTGTCTTTTTTAGCTGTATTTGTATTTCGTTTTTATATTTCAGGTATATGTGGTTGGATTTTTTTTGTCCATACCATTTTATTTAAATAACTCCAGTCTATCCCACAGCACAGGGCCACCATCAGGAATGTTCTAGTCCCATACAGCCTTAGGGTCATATTACACGGCCCGATCATAAACTGTAAACGAGCACCGATCTGCTAGATTGAAGCTCGTTGACTGAACAATTAGACGAGCCCACTACTGGATAGCAAGGGCAGTATATATATATATATATATATATATATATATATATATATATAATCTTGTTAGCAATGTCCTTGCAGCCCTTGCCTTTAGGATAAAATAAGAAAGTAATAACTCACCTTACCATATTCCCTGGTGTCCTCAGGCCTTCTCTGGTGTTCTTGGAGGCCTTCCATGGTGTTTGCAGCTCTGCCTTCTCTGCACTGACAGACCGTCGGATGCTCAGCCAATCACAGGCCATGGTCTAGCATTGTGCATTACATTACAATAATAAAATAGTGCCACTTACAGAGGGAACCACCTAATGACTGCAGTAGTGGATTATAACAGGCCCGTTTCGGGCGGTAGCCTGGGGCCCTAAGCTCCTGGGGAGCCCATGGCCACCCAAGAGACATATACTTTCAGAGGTGTATTGTCTCCTGGCTACAGTTCTGCCATGATTTGCAAAAAATTGCAGCTTTTTTACTGCTATTTTGCACAAATCAGAGCAAAACTGTAGCTGGGAGACAATTTAGTAACATTAAAGAACATACTAAAGGACCTTATCATGTGACTGTGATGTCACCACAGGTCCTGTACAGTCTGCACTATGGAGGAGCAATACTAAAGATATAGTTACAGTGGGGTAGGGAGGGCCCAGGCTTGGTGAACAGCCCCGGGCCTATGGTAAAGTTAATCCGCCCCTGAATGACTGAATAAATATACTCTTACCAAATAATGCCCCATGTGAGTGGACCTTGCCTCCTTGCCCTTCCACCGCTGGTACACTTCTGGATACATACGGGGAGACTTATCAAAGGGAGTAAAATTTAGACTGGTGCAAACTACCCACAGCAACCAATCACAGCTCAGCTTTAGGCAGTGCTGAAAGGAAAGCTGAGCTGTGATTGGTTGCTGTGGGCAGTTTGCACCAGTCTAAATTTTACACCCTTTGATAAATCTCCCCCATAGAGTCATATGTAGAGATGAGCAAACTGAGTGTGTAGCAATTGATTGAACGTGGGTGAAAAAGTAGTATGCAGCTCTAAGGCTAGTAAAAAAATTATTTTATTGCAGTGGTGAGATGTCAAAGGGGCGGGGCCTATAGCATCCGTGCCCTAGGCCTGCAGCGCCTCTCTCCCTGCCTTTATTCTTCATTAGCTCGCCCTTCGGCAGACCTAGGGCACAGATGCCTAAGGCCTCATCCCGGAATAAGAGAAGTTTTTTACATGAATAATAGCACCAGGAGACAAGAGAAGCCCAGGACTAGGCATGGATTAAGAAAAGCTAATGAACTGTACTGGGGGTTTGGAGCAGCAATACAGAAACAATTTAAAAACACTCAAAAAGTGAAGAAAGACCAAGGAAGTGGCCATAAGATTTTACTTTGGAATGTACCCCCTACCTTCAAATACTGATGCAGACCTTCATGGCAATGGTATTCCCTAATGTCAGTGACCTCTCAGCAGGATAAGGGGCTTGGCACATGAATAGTATGATGAAAATGGCAAACAGACGAAGGCGTAGACCAGTGATTCTAAGGTGACTCCAACAAGTCGAGTATAGAGGATTTTCTTATTAAAGCACAGATAACTATTTTACTAATGCAATGGTCATTACTAAAGGGTGCTGAAATTTTCTAATATTGTTGAATTTTATTTTCCAGCACATTGCCTCTAGGTGGCAGTAGGACACCAATGTAAATGAATAAAAGTAAAAGAAGACTTCTGGCAGAAACACAACTTTCTATGCTGTCGCCCCTTCACCTGATTGTCACACAATGCTGCTTCAATCAGCATAAACTGCAATTCATGGTGACTGGCCAGGTTCACACTGTGTTTGTGTATGCATTTAACAAATACATTTTATACTCGTATACATTTTAAACTCTTGAAAAGGATAGACATTTATCTTTTGAAGAGATGCTAAAATATCTTCTGCTATATGCCATACAAAACAATCTGTTTCTTGCTGACTTTCATTATCAAACAGCAAAATTCATCATATTGAAATGGAAACAACAAAATGTAAACACAAAAAACTCAGAGATCAACCGATTCAGGACCAAGGATGTAACTATAAAAAAGAGCCATCGGAGCCTTATTCAAGAGTCTCGGAACACAGGACTGTTTTTTGAGTCTCTTGAACGAGGCTCAACGGGCTCTTCTTTTGCATATTCTTGTTTCCCGGGGGGCAATGCACCTAGGATTTCTCTGCATTGAGCGCTTTCACTAGCAGCCGGCAGTGTTATCGTTTGGCTGGTCTCCCTGAGATCAGCGATCTGTTTCTCTTATGTCTTTACTAGGCATTGCTCCCATCTAGCCAGAATCCTGCCCCAAACTGATGAGGGGCAACACTCCAAAACAGCTGTCTGTGGGTGGATACCCGGCCTTGGTTTTTCCCTTGTCATTACATTGACTTATAGGGCCACTCGGTACAGTGGTTTCCATACAGGAGCCACCCCTTGGCTGGGTCCTTTCCGGAGGGATATCTGGCAAGTCCTATGTAACGTACCTGTTATCAGGCAATTAAAGGTGCAATAGTAAAATAAAATGAAAAAAATAAAAAAAAATAAATAACTAAAGTGAAATGAACTCATAATCCCCATATGCCCCAATGCAAATAATAAATGTAGAAAAGTGCACATTTGGTATCACTACGTGTGTCATGATGCACACGCAATGACTGTGGAAAAATTTAAAGTTAGAAAAATGGAAATTTTGCCATTTTTTTCAGGAAATGGGGCATTTTTAACAAGAAAATCATAAGGATATTGGCCAAAATGCATCCCTAACCTAAAATACAAGATCTCTGAATCGCATTTGTGTAAGTTAAAGCGTCACTGAGCTATAACTACATAAAGTTAGACAGGTAAGACTGGTCCTTAAAGGAGAAGTCAGTCAATTTTCAAAACTAGTCAACCGGTGGAAGCAGGGTGGAACATAATAAAAAAAATCACTACTCACCTCTCCCTGTGACTCTGCAGTGTTGGCTCGTTCCTCTGTTCGCCTTTGGCATCTTCTTTGGCTGGAACATCACAACTCGGTTGATGGATGGCCCACTTGGCCAGTCAGTGACTGGGGAGGGACACGGCTGCACTCACTGATTGGCTGATGGGACAATCCATGTGGAAAAATGTCTTCTGGCGGGGTCCTGGAGCCTGCGACCCAGCGCTACGGTGGCACAGGGAGAGGTGAGTAGTGATTGTTTATTTTGCTCCCCCTGCCCCTGGCAGCTGACAAATTTCGACAGACTAATCCTTTGATAAGACTTTTTATTTTTGCGGCACATGCGATCATTTTAGCTCCACTTTTTTGGAGTTTTTTCATTTTTTGGGAATAATAAAGGTTTTTATTGGGAAAGATAATTTTTTTATGCTTAAAGTGGAATTTATTAAAAGTGCCATTTCATATGCTGCTCTAAGCAAAGCAAAGCACAGAAGGAACACCTCTTAGGGACATAGAACCTGCACGTTTGCTGGGCCTTGCAGTGCCACGGCCACTCACAAAAATGTTTGAGGGGATGTAAGACACTTGGGAACCACAGTGTAGGCAAGGATCCCTTTTTTCTCCCAGTGCACTCCATAGAGAAGGCGTCAAGTGTGATGGACACTGGGGTGTCCTTGGTGGTAAAGTGCAGAAAGACAATGCCAGACACAATGGCTTATGATTTATAATGGCCGTCCTCTTAACTTGATCCAATTCAGTAAAGGGATACTCTCAGCCAATCAGGCAATAAATGACAGTAATTCCTTAGAAGTAGGTGACCAAAGCAAAGGAACAAAGGAGATGGAGGTCCCTGTCTTCCTTCTGCAGGTTTACACAATCACAGTCCATTCAGTGTATTACGTACATATAAACCACATGTATACAGTAATACATAGTAACAGTAACAAGTAACAGATACAATGGGGCACACAACCATAAGTACAGTACTTGGGGGTAACTGACAACACTAAGGCAGAATAGATGACACACAGTGGGACACTGCAGTTATTCACCATACACATAGATGCTCAGCCACTCCCACTGGCATAATCGGTCGACACAAATCTCACCTTAATGGACACCTTTTGAGTTTAAATAAAATAAAATAAAATACACCCTACCTTGACAAACTCTCCAAACATATGCAAAATGCAAAATGCATGTAAAGGTCCTTATACACTTTATAATTATGACATACAAGAAATGTAGTCCGGCATGCTCATTATTAGTAAAACATGATCTTCTTGCCATGGCCCGGGATGCTGAGGGTGTTATACAGCAGGTGGGGTCTGGTTTTAGGTAGTTGGAACACTTGTCACGGTGGCCAGGAGCGGTAATACCCACCCACGGGCACATAAGCCCTGCATCTGAAAGGTTAGCACTAGGTGTGAGTCCAGCACTTAAGCAGGAATAGATTTTACTTGTAAACTTAAGTGCAATACAGGAAACAATACTCAGATCTGGACAGGTGCAGGTGACTATAGTATGTGCAGTAGCAGAGAGAGGTAGAAATGAAGTAAGGCTTGACAGTAGAGAAGGTGTAGGGACAGTCTTGGGGGTCTTTGTCCAATGTAGTAGTGTACTCTGCCGGGATTAGTATAGAGGATAATAAAGAAGAAGGATACTCGTACTCACGTATAGATGTCTTACCCCCTTCTGCCCAACCATATCAGAGAGTGCCAGGTTGGGTAATGCAAGCCCCAGACCGTTACAAGTGGGTGTAGCAGACTTCCCAATACTTCCCCTTTACAGCCGTGCAAAACCAGTAAGATACGTCGGCTTTACAGAGCTTTGTCTTACTGAGGAGCAGTCTTTTGACTCCTTTGGACTGTCCTGACTGGTAAAGAGAGATCCCTGCCATGGACAAGGTGGTCCCTATAGGACGGTTAGCCCTTCTGTGGGTTTAGCACTGATTCATAAGAACAGTTTCTCTCTGAAGAAAATCCCTGGCTTTGTCTGTAGTCCCTGACAAGAGCTCTGGCCTAGGCCAGGCCTGGCTTTACTGTAGCAGGAACTGTCTCTTGTCTCAGTCTTTCATCCCACCATCCTCTAACAATAGACCTTCCACCAGGAACTAGCTAGGTTTATATATGGGTGACCGGGTCTTACCTCCTATTGTTGGGGTTGCATAGGAAACAGGAGAAAGAATTTTGGTTGGTGGAGGACCATGTAAAGCACCTGCACCTGATTGGTCAACACAGTAAATGAAACAGTAAATCCTTAACCTTCAGCTGTGCTCATATAGTCTATGTTGCTAAGTACAGCTTTGTCCCCCTCTGTGTGATACCTAACAGAGATACTTTACCTGGGTGGTATAACTTAGTGGACCACCCGTACAGGGACACTACATTCTTTATTACATCCTCTTTAGTGTTGAGAAAACACTAAAATGCTTGAGTGCTTGACTTGAGTAACGAACCCCATTAAAGTCAATGGGAGACCCGAGCATTTAAGCAGCTTCCTTTGGCAGGGGGGAGGGTTTCTGGTTCACCTGAAAACCTTAGAAAAAAAATAAATATATATATTTTTTTTATTATTATTTTTTTTTAAAGCATGTAGGACCCCCTCCTCTTTTCCATAATCATCCAGGTAAAACGCCAAACAGCAGCAGCCTAGTAATACCAGGATGGGAAGGGCTATTTATTTTGGCCCTCCCCAGCCTAATAATACCAGTTGGAGCACAGTCTGGCCCCAGGGGGTTAAGTGAGGTCCACAGCACAGCATATCCAGTCTGACACCCATGGGGTTAAATGTTGGGAGGGAATGGGGTTTTACTTTCCCTCCTCAGCTCCCAACGTGCATTGTTTCTATCTTAATCTGCAATCAGCCAATCGGTGGTTGAGGTGGGACACTGCTATAGCTGCTGATTGGCTGTGCAGAGACTCCTGCAGTGTCTTCTCAGCCAATCAGCAGTGTCCCGACTCCATTGCAGATGAAGGAGAAGATGACGCAGCCTTAAAGTCCGTTTATTGGCCTTTCAACCAGCTTTTTTTTTTTTTAACCAAGCACCACAAGGAGCATTGAGCTCATCACTGTACATTGTACTGGAACAAAATGACCCCCTTCATCTAGCCATTTTTTTAGATCACATAATAAAGAAGGTAATATTTTTTAATGTACTAGATTTTATTTTTTGATACTTGCTTTCTGGTTTAACTCCCAGATATCTGCTGTAACTTCCAGTAGATATTTCCGGGCACGCTTTATGGACTGCACTGCCATAGCCATATACTCCACGTGAGCAGCTGCTAGTAGACTATACTAAAGCGTACAGGCAATGTATCCCACACCAAAGCATTAAATGGTTAATAGATGAAAACCTGTCTGCTCCGGCTCTTTGTCAGTTCACGACTTAACAATTTTTTTCACGCAGAAGGTTTTAAGTCACCAGCAGCTTCTGATCTAATTGGATTATACATTGATATTCTTTTAAATCTTCATTTAATTAAAGAGGCCCCTGGAGTGAAGGAATTTAAAGGATATCAGTCAACGAGAGGGAAAGCAGTTTGTTTTTCAAATTTTTGGATATGATCCTCTACTAGATTACATGATCCTAAGAATTATTGCTACTTAATATAACTAGTGTTATTAAAGTCCAGTGCAGTTGTGAATGACATTTAGTTCTCAGTTTATGGTGTATAAACCTAATAATACTGCCCCATCAGTTCTATTTTTAAGCAAAAATTTTGTGTATAGGTTTCTTTATTAAAAAAAAAATACCATGAAGCATGCATCAGTTCATACACAGTAAACTGAAAATTTACTGTAATGTGTTTCATAAAATCCTTGAAATTTAATAGCACTACTTATATTAAAGGGAACCCGTCACCATGAAAATGCTACCAGAGGGAACTGCTGTCATATTCAGCTCTGCTGCTCCAGCCACCACACACACCAGCTCTGCTCACAATTCTTCAGCAGAGGGTTGTGTGGAGATTAATCAGGTCACTAACCAGCCCAATAAAAATCTACAGTGTGTACAGCAAACACTATGCATGATGTAACAAGAACCCTCGCACTTTATTCAAAAGAAAAAAAAAAACTGAAATTAGGGTTATGCGTAATAAATGTGATTAATCACAGGCCGTTAAAAATCACGGCAAGTAAAAGAGTCTCCTAAATATTTGTTCTATATACAAAAATATTTACAAACAAAAGATCAGCCCGACTGCACGTCCAGGTTATAAATACCCTGTCAAGTTCGGACTGTTGTTATGTTCCATAGTACACATGAAAACCCTTGTCGGTCCGTAGCAAAGAAAAGAACAACTAGGACTCCTGTCAGTCCAAACATATATATTGGCCAGTGTCAGTCCAACAAAAACGACAAATGCATAGCTCAAAAGACCCGTGTCGGTCTAAACGTCTTTAAGTCATTAGATGTTATGACATCAGGGGCAATAAAGAGGTCAGTCCAAAATTATATATATAGGTAATAAACAACACCAAGTTGTTCAATCTTGTAGTGTCAGTATAATTCAATCCTTTCAGGGCAGCTGTATCTGTAACATTACTTAAAGAACCTCTGTGGTTGGGTCAGGACCTCAGTGTAGCAGTGGCTATCACCGATCTAACTCCTGATAGTCCCTGTTGTAATAAGTACTGTGTCTATGTCTGGTAGTGTGCCGGCAGTGCGTCCTGTGTGCCAAGACCTATACGCTCTCACAGCGTGTCCTGTGTATGGAGATGTGTGCGCTTCTGTCCACTCCTCTCAAGCAGCCACAGCCCGCACAGCTCTGGGAGTAGGGTTGTGACATCATCATTTTATCCAGGAAGTGACATCACCATTTTATCTAGGAAGGGACATCACCATGTTATCCAGGAAGTGACATCACCATGTTATCCAGGAAGTGACATCACCATGTTATCCAGGAAGTGACATCATCATTTTATGCAGGAAGTGACATCACCATGTTATCCAGGAAGTGACATCACCATGTTATCCAGGAAGTGAAGCCTTAATGCAGTAGTAAGTGCAGGGAAAAGGCACTTTATAAGCATTTTGCGTAATAAGTGTATATTGGTGATTTGTATAACTTTTGGGGGGAGATACAATACTTTAATATAGGTTTTTGCCGAACTTCTCCTTTAACCCCTTAACGACCGCGGGCTTATATTTATGCCCTGCGACCACCTCGGGGAGTTCAGAGCGAGGTCGCTGTGGTCCCGAGTGTGGCATGTAGCCCGGGACTGCGGCAATTAGCAGGCACGGTCCGATCGCCGTGCCCACTAATTAAGGATTCAGATACAGCTGTCAAATTTGACAGCTACATCTGAATCCTTTATGCAGCCTTATCCCTGGTGTCTAGTGGGGTAGATCGCCCCCCACCCCCCCAGTGATCCACATGTCCGTACCGGCCGGGTGTCTACACCGTAATGGCGCTGATCCCATCTCGGCACTCGATTGCTTCTGGCTGCAGCAGCTGGTAGCAATCGAGTGCCTATCTCATTGATCTATGCTGTACTTATACTAGAAGTCGCCCAGGGGGGAATTACCCTAACCCCAGGGGGAATAACCCTAACGCCAGGGGGAATAACCCTGACCCCAGGGGGGAATAACCCTAACCCCAGGGGGAATAACTCTAACCCCAGGGGGGAATAAGCCTAACCCCAGGGGGAATAACCCTAACCCCAGGGGGGCTTCTAGTATAAGTGTAAAAAAAAAATTGTTGTTATTAATAAAAAGCCCCCTCCCCTAATAAAAGTTTGAATCACCCCCCTTTTCCCATGTTATAAATAAAAATAAATAAATAAACATTTTTTGTCGCATTCGTAATCGCACAAATTATTAATTTATTTCATTCCTGATCTTGCACAGTAAACAATGTAAGCGTAAAAAAATCCCAAAGTGGAAAACTGCGCATTTTTAGGCGCATCAAAAATGTAATAAAACTTGTAAAATGTCATAAAATTGTAAAATTGCAATAAAAAGCAATAAAAAGGTCGCATATGCGCAATCAAGGTACCGATAGAAAGAACACATCATAATGCAAAAAATGACACCTGACACAGCCCCATAGACCAAAGGATAAAAGCGCTATAACCCTGGGAATAGAGCGATTTTAAGGAACATATATTTGTTAACAATGGTTTGAATTTTTTACAGGCCGTCAGATACAATAAAAGTTACATGTTAAATGTTGCTGTAATCGTAACGACTTGAGGAACATATATAACAAGTCAGTTTTACCCCAGGACGAACGGCGTATAAACAAATACCCCCCAAATAAACAGAATGCGGGTTTGTTTTTTTATTTCACCACAAATTTATTTTATTTCTGCTTTTGCAGTGTACTTTATGAAAAAATTCAGCCTGTCATTGCAAAGTACAATTAGTGGCGCAAAAACATAAGGGCTCATATAAATTGGTCTTTAAGGGGTTAAATGACGGCCATCCACTCAATTTCAACAGTGTGTGAACATAACCTTTCTGTGTTTTCAGGATTATTCGGAAAAAAATTTGGAAAAAATTTCACAAAAAATAGTTTAAAAATGTTTAACATAAAAACATTATTTGAACAATAAGTCATTTTCTGATGACACATTCCCTTTAAAGGGGTACTTCACCAAAATAGTTTTTCTTTTTAAATCAACTGGGGCCAGAAAGTGCCAGAGATTTGTAATTAACTTCTAGTAAAACATTTCAAGTCTTCCAGTACATATACCAGGGGTGGGGAACCTCCGGCCCGCGGGCCGCATCCGGCCCCTGAGACCTCCCGATGCGGCCCGCGGCCCGCAGCCCGCAGCTCCCCTGTGATGCGCGCCGCTCTGGAGGAGGAAGAAGCCGGCATACACAGCATCCTCCGGTGTCCGCTGTCTATGCCGGCTTCTTCCCCAGCAGAGCGGCGTGTGTCTTCAGTCTCCTGCGGGCCGCGCGATGACGTCATTTCAGCGCGCGCCGCCTGCAGGAGAAGACCGGTACAGAGGACCTGGGACAGAAGAGGACCTGGCAGGGGTGATTCTAGCCTCTCTGCTGCCCGAGGCGAACTATAGAATGACGCCCCCCCCCCCCCCCCGTCAATCCGCCCACATTATAATCCACTACTGCCCCCCCCCCCCACTGCTGTCCCCAATAAACATAATGTTTGGTCCCTTTCTGCACAGAGGATGTCAGGAGAGGAGGGGGCTAATCCTATAGGTGAGGTCCCAGCAGCACAGAGGATGTCAGGAGAGGAGGGGGCTAATCCTATAGGAGAGGTCCCAGCAGCACAGAGGATGTCAGGAGATGAGGGTGCTAATCCTATAGGAGAGGTCCCAGCAGCACAGAGGATGTCAGGAGAGGAGGGTGCTAATCCTATAGGAGAAGTCCCAGCAGCACAGAGGATGTCAGGAGAGGAGGGTGCTGATCTTTTAGGACAGGTCACAGCAGCACAGAGAATGTCAGGAGAGGAGGGTGCTGATCTTTTAGGAGATGGTCCCCCTCCTCCCCCCTTATAGATGGTCCCCCTCTTCCCCCCCTTATAGATGGTCCCCCCCCCCTTATAGATGGTCCCCCTCTCCCCCCCCCCCTTATAGATAGTCCCCCTCTCCCCCCTCCCTTATAGATGGTCCCCCTCTCCCCCCTCCCTTATAGATGGTCCCCCTCTCCCCCCTCCCTTATAGATGGTCCCCCTCTTTCCCCTCCCTTATAGATGGTCCCCCTCCCCCCTCTTTCCCCCTTATAGATGGTCCCCCTCTTTCCCCTCCCTTATAGATGGTCCCCCTCTCCCCTCTTTCCCCCTTATAGATGGTCCCCCTCTTTCCCCTCCCTTATAGATGGTCCCCCTCTTCCCCCCCCCCTTATAGATGGTCCCCCTCTTCCCTCTCTCCCCCCCCCTTATAGATGGTCCCCCTCTCCCCCCCCCTTATAGATGGTCCCCCTCTTCCCTCTCTCCCCCCCTTATAGATGGTCCCCCTCTCCCCCCCCCCTTATAGATGGTCCCCCTCTTCCCCCCCCTTATAGATGGTCCCCTCTCCCTTATAGATGGTCCCCCTCTCCCTCCCTTATAGATGGTCCCCTCTCCCTTAAAGATGGTCCCCCTCCCCCCCTTATACATGGTCCCCCTCTCCCCCCCTCCCTTATAGATGCCCCCTTATAGATGGTCCCCCTCTTCCCCCCCCCTTATAGATGGTCCCCCTCTTCCCCCCCCCTTATAGACAGTCCCCCTCCCGCCCCTCCCTTATAGATGGTCCCCCTCTTTCCCCCCTCCCTTATAGATGGCCCCCCCTTATAGATGGTCCCCCTCTTTCCCCCCTCCCTTATAGATGGTCCCCTTCCCCCCCCTATAGATGGTCCCCCTCTCCCCCCCCCCCTTATAGACAGTCCCCCTCCCGCCCCTCCCTTATAGATGGCCCCCCTCTTTCCCCCCCCTTATAGATGGTCCCCCCCTTATAGATGGTCCCCCTCTTTCCCCCCTCCCTTATAGATGGTCCCCTTCCCCCCCCCTATAGATGGTCCCCCTCTTCCCTCTCCCCCTCCCTTATAGATGGTCCCCCCTTATAGATCGTCCCCCTCTTCCCCCCCTACCTTATAGATGGTCCCCCTCTTTCCCCCCTCCCTTATAGATGGTCCCCCTCTTCCCCCCCTACCTTATAGATGGTCCCCCTCTTCCCCCCCTACCTTATAGATGGTCCCCCTCTTCCCCCCCTACCTTATATATGGTCCCCCTCTCCCCCCCCCCCCCCTGCACAGCAGATAAAACAAAAACAAAAAACAGCACACAACTCACCTGCCCTCCGTTCCCCCGTCGAGCCTCTCTGGTCTGGTCCCGGCTGATGTGCGGCTGCCCGGGGTGTCCCGTCCTGTCCCCGGCAGCGCGCGCATCAGAGAGCTCCCCGTGTGCCTGTGGCTGTGACTTCCGGCGCACGGGGATCTCTCTGATGCGTGCGCTGCCGGGGACAGGATGGGACACCTCCGGCAGCCGCACATCAGCCGGGGGACTAAGGCTGCATTCCCACGTTCCGTGATCCTGACGGATCACGGACGTGGAATGCATTTACCGGAGTCCCCCCGCGCCCGGACAGCATCTGTAATGAGATGCTGTGAGCGGGGGAGACTGTATTCATAAGCGCCGCGCTGTAGTAACAGCACCGCGCGGCTGATTTATTACAGCGCGGCGCTTATGAATACAGTCTCCCCCGCTCACAGCATCTCATTACAGATGCTGTCCGGGCGCAGGGGGACTCCGGTACATGGTACAATCAGTGGCGGATTATAATGTGGGCGGCCGCCCGAACCGCTCATATTATAGTCTGCCACTGAATGCCGCAGGGCCGTTTTAATACATTGGTGGGCCCAGTGCACAGCCCTCAAGAGTGGGCCCCCCCGTCCCTTTCGGCACATTGTATAATGTACTGAATTTGCCCCCACACTGTATCAAGAGCCCCAATACATACAGTAGTTACCTTATAACACTATTTCCACCATACAGTGATTATATATTACATAAAAACTGCACTAAACAAAACAGAAAGATATCACCAATGATACCATTACATAAAACCGCCACATCATGACCCCTAACACTACAATCCTATAACAGAGTGCAGTTACATCCAGTGACTCACCGGGGGCGTCTTCTCCGATCAGAGTCTGTCACCTTTTCTTTTTCTCTCCATCCAGCCTGGGCCACCTTGAAGTCTTCTCCTGGCTGTGAATCTTCTCTCCAGAATCTGCCAGACAAATATTTTAGGCTCCAACACATACAGTAGTTAGGTCCCTTGTACCTCTATACAGTAGTTACACCCCTCTGTGCCTCCATAGTTTTAAGGTGTCCCTGTAGTATATAGCCCCTCATGTGCTCCTCCAGTTATATACAGCCCTCCTGTGCGCTCCCCCATTAGTATATAGCCCCCCTGTGCACTCTCCCCAGTAGTATATAGCCCCCCCTGTGCTCTCCCACAATAGTATATAGCTCCCCTGTGCTCCCCCATAGTATATAGCCCCCTGTGCTCCCCCATAGTATATAGCCACCTGTGCTCCCCCATAGTATATAGCCCCCTGTGCTCCCCCATAGTATATAGCTCCCCTGTGCTCCCCAGTAGTATATAGCCCCCTGTGCTCCCCAGTAGTATATAGCTCCCCTGTGCTCCCCAGTAATATATAGCTCCCCTGTGCTCCCCCATAGTATATAGCTTCCCTGTGCTCCCCATAGTATATAGACCCCTGTGCTCCCCAGTAGTATATAGTCCCCTGTGCTCCCCCATAGTATATAGCTCCCCTGTGCTCCCCCATAGTATATAGCCCCCTGTGCTCCCCCATAGTATATAGCCCCCTGTGCTCCCCAGTAGTATATAGCCCCCTGTGCTCCCCAGTAGTATATAGCTCCCCTGTGCTCCCCAGTAGTATATAGCTCCCCTGTGCTCCCCCATAGTATATAGCTTCCCTGTGCTCCCCATAGTATATAGACCCCTGTGCTCCCAAGTAGTATATAGCTCCCCTGTGCTCCCCCATAGTATATAGCTCCCCTGTGCTCCCCATAGTATATAGACCCCCTGTGCTCCCCATAGTATATAGACCCCTGTGCTCCCCAGTAGTATATAGTCCCCTGTGCTCCCCCATAGTATATAGCTCCCCTGTGCTCCCCAATAGTATATAGCCCCCTGTCCTCCCCCATAGTATATAGCCCCCTGTGCTCCCCCATAGTATATAGCTCCCCTGTGCTCCCCATAGTATATAGCCCCCTGTCCTCCCCCATAGTATATAGCCCCCTGTGCTCCCCCATAGTATATAGCTCCCCTGTGCTCCCCAGTAGTATATAGCCCCCTGTCCTCCCCCATAGTATATAGCCCCCTGTCCTCCCCAGTAGTATATAGCTCCCTGTGCTCCCCCATAGTATATAGCCCCCTGTTCTCCCCCATAGTATATAGCCCCCTGTGCTCCCCCATAGTATATAGCTTCCCTGTGCTCCCCATAGTATATAGACCCCTGTGCTCCCCAGTAGTATATAGCCCCCTGTGCTCCCCAGTAGTATATAGCTCCCCTGTGCTCCCCAGTAGTATATAGCTCCCCTGTGCTCCCCCATAGTATATAGCTTCCCTGTGCTCCCCAGTAGTATATAGCCCCCTGTGCTCCCCAGTAGTATATAGCCCCCTGTGCTCCCCCATAGTATATAGCCCCCTGTGCTCCCCCATAGTATATAGCCCCCTGTGCTCCCCAGTACTATATAGCCCCCTGTGCTCCCCCATAGTATATAGCTTCCCTGTGCTCCCCATAGTATATAGACCCCTGTGCTCCCCAGTAGTATATAGTCCCCTATGCTCCCCCATAGTATATAGCCCCCTGTGCTCCCCCATAGTATATAGCCCCCGTTCTCCCCCATAGTATATAGCCCCCGTTCTCCCCCATAGTATATAGCCCCCTCTGCCCCCCATAGTATATAGCCCCCTGTGCTCCCCAATAGTATATAGCTCCTCCTCCCATATAACATTGAAAAAAACAAACACTGTTACTCACCTGGGTCCACGCGTTCCTCTTCTCTTCCCTCCTGTGGCCGCACTTCCTGCGGTCACAAGAGGCTGCACTCCCCTTACCCTCGCGCCGACGCTCCAGTGACGTCGGCCGCTAGAGGGAGAGCGCGGCCTCTTGTGACCGCAGGAAGTGCGGCCACAAGAGTGAGTGACTGACAGGGAGGGAGCCAATGGCTCTCTCTCTGTCAGTGTCGCTGCTGCTGCAGCGCGGACGCGCCGCAGCAGCAGCGGGCGGGCGGGGGCAGCGGCGGACGGGGGGGCCCTGCAGGGGGCGCCATGGAGGGGTAAGTAGATTACCCATCCATGGCGCTCCCCCCTGACAGGCTGGTGGCCGGAGCCCTGTGCGACCGCATTGGTCGCACATAGCAACGGCCGGCCTGCTCGGGGGGGCCCCTTTAACCAGTGGGCCCGGTGCACGTGCACCATGTGCCCTCTGGTTAAAGCGGCCCTGGAATGCCGCCCCCATGAAGACAGCTGGTGGCGCCGCCTGAGGCAGACGACTCAGGTCGCCTCATGATTGCGGCGCCCCTGGGACCTGGGCAGCGTGGGAACGGAGGAAAGGTGAGAGGGATGTTTATTTTTTTTATTTGGGGGTTAACTAGGCCACCAGGGACATGCCTGATGGGGGTGATAACTAGGCCACCAGGGACAAGACTGATGGGGGTGATAACTAGGCCACCAGGGACATGCCTGATGGGGGTGATAACTAGGCCACCAGGGACATGCCTGATGGGGGTGATAACTAGGCTACCAGGAACATGCCTGATGGGGGTGATAACTAGGCTACCAGGGAAATGCCTGATGGGGGGGATAACTAGGCTGCCAGGGACAAGACTGATGGGGGTGATAACTAGGCCACCAGGGACATGCCTGATGGGGGTGATAACTAGGCTACCAGGAACATGCCTGATGGGGGTGATAACTAGGCTACCAGGGACATGCCTGATGGGAATAATAACTAGGCCACCAGGGACATGCCTGATGGGGGTGATAACTAGGCCACCAGGGACATGCCTGATGGGGGTGATAACTAGGCTACCAGGAACATGCCTGATGGGGTGATAACTAGGCTACCAGAGACATGCCTGATGGGGGTGATAACTAGGCTACCAGGGACATGCCTGATGGGGGTGATAACTAGGCTACCAGAGACATGCCTGATGGGGGGGGGGGGGATAACTAGACTACCAGAGACATGCCTGATGGGGGTTAACTAGGCTACCAGGAACATGCCTGATGGGGGTGATAACTAGGCTACCAGAGACATGCCTGATGGGGGGGATAACTAGGCTACCAGAGACATGCCTGATGGGGGTGATAACTAGGCTACCAGGAACATGCCTGATGGGGGTGATAACTAGGCTACCAGAGACATGCCTGATGGGGGGGATAACTAGACTACCAGAGACATGCCTGATGGGGGTGATAACTAGGCTACCAGAGACATGCCTGATGGGGGTGATAACTAGACTACCAGGGACATGCCTGATGGGGGTGATAACTAGGCTACCAGGGGCATGCCTGATGGGGGTGATAACTAGGCTACCAGGGACATGCCTGATGGGGGTGATAACTAGGCTACCAGAGACATGCCTGATAGGGGTGATAACTAGGCTACCAGGGACATGCCTGATGGGGGTGATAACTAGGCTACCAGGGACATGCCTGATGGGGGGGATAACTAGGCTACCAGAGACATGCCTGATGGGGGGGATAACTAGGCTACCAGAGACATGCCTGATGGGGGTGATAACTAGGCTACCAGGGACATGCCTGATGGGGGTGATAACTAGGCTACCAGGGACATGCCTGATGGGGGTGATAACTAGGCTACCAGGGACATGCCTGATGGGGGTGATAACTAGGCTACCAGGGACATGCCTGATGGGAGTTAACTAGGCTACCAGAGGCATCACTGGGGGGGTTAACTAGGCTACCAGGGACATGACTTGGGGGTTAACTAGACTACAAGGGGCATCACTGGGGGTTAACTAAAATAGCAGGGGCAATGGGGGAATAATACTTTGCCTTGCCCCATGTGCTGCAAACCCACGCTACTAACTGCCGCGCACAGTATGCGGCCCTCGAATGATTTTATTAATGCCCGACCGGCCCTCGACATGGAAAAGGTTCCCCACCCCTGACATATACTGTAAGCTGCTGTATGTCCTGCAGAAAGTGGTGTATTTCCCATAAAAACCTCTCCTGTGCTAGACAGTTCCTGACATGCACAGAGGTGGCAGTAAAGAAGAACTCCAGCAGGAAAAAAAATTCGAATCAATAGATACCATAAAGTTTTATAGATTTGCTAATTACTTCTATTTAACCCTTTAAGGACGGGGCCCATTTTCGTTTTTGCGTTTTCAGTTTTTCCTCCTTGTGTTTAACCCCTTGCCGAAAAATGACGTTTGGGGAACGTCATGTAAAACAAGTAGTTCCCGCAACATGAAGTTCCCCAAACGTCATGGCTTCCCTGCCTCCCCCCGCTGTCCCTAACAGTGATCGGGCAGCGGGAGGAGGCTATGTCACATAGCATCCTCCCGCTGCCTCTGCCCGGAGGGGAGCCGCGCTCCCTGCGGGCAGTTAACCCCATAAACGCTGCGGTCAATGCGACCGCAGCGTCTATGGGGAGATTCAATGTCCTCCCGCCGATCGGGAGGCGGGAGGAGGCTGCAGAACGTTGCCTCCTCCCACCGCCACTTCTAATGTGTCCTCCCGCCCCCCCCCCCCTCGTCCCCCGATACCGGCGGATCACCGCTATTACCGTTATAGCGGCGATCCGCCGGTAACGGGTATTACCGGCGCTGCCGATCGCTTTCATCTCCCCCCACCGTGAATCCACGGTGGGGGGAGATGAAAATGTATAATTCAGACCCCAGATCAGCCCCCCTAGTGGCCGATCACTAACCCTCCCCGGGCGGCCATCACATCCAAGATGGCCGCCCCCATCCCTGCGAACAAACGATGTTTGTTCGCAGGGATGGAAATTAATAAATGATCAAAGCCCCATGCTCTCCGCCACCGGAGGAAGCGGAGAGCATGGGGCAGTGATCGAGGACCCCCCCGTGTGGTCCCGGAGCAGGCGATCGGCGGTATATACTATATACCGCTGATCGCCTGTTCCCAGTGCAGGGAAGCACTTTTTATCCACTGTCACCATAAATCATTGGTGACAGGGGATAAAAAGTGTCTGTGTGTCGCCCCCCAAGTCGCCTCCCACCCCCCCTGTCACCCCCGTCCCCCAGTCACCCCCCCCCCCCCCCTTCCCCATATACATTACCTGATCCTGGAGCTCCTTCCTCCTCAACGTCCTAGCTGGTTATGAAGTGCGCATGCACTCCACAACCAGCCAGCTCTGAAAATTTTAAGTGACCAATTTGGTCTCTGTCACTGAACTATGATTACTGTGATAGAAAATATCACAGTAATCATAGTAATACAGTGAAAATGAATGTATAAAGTACAAAAAGTGACAAACATACAAAAAAATAAAACACACACTTTTTATTATAGTAATAATTGCAGTTTACTCCCAAATTACTCCTAACCCCCCCCCAGATTACCCGTAACCACCGCAGGTTCCCCATATCCGCCCCAGGTTGGCCATATCCGCCTCAGGTTGCCCGTAATCACGCCAGATTGCACGTAATCACCGCACGTTGCCCATAACCACCGCACATTGCCCATAACCACCGCACGTTGCCCCTAACCACCGCACGTTGCCCCTAACCACCGCACGTTGCCCCTAACCACCGTACGTTGCCCCTAACCACCGCAAGTTGCCTCTAACCATCGCACGTTGCCTCTAACCATCGACGTTGCCTCTAACCACCGCACGTTGCCCATAACCACCGCACGTTACCTATAACCACCGCACGTTGCCCATAACCACCGCACGTTGCCTGTAACCACCACATGTTGACCGTAACCACCCTAAATTGCCAGTGACCCCCTCCAGATGGTGCGTAACCAGACCCGATTGCCTGTAACCCCCCAGATTGCACGTAACCACCGCACGTTGCCGCTGACCACCGCACGTTGCCCATAACCACCGCACGTTGCTCATAACCACCGCACGTTGCCCATAACCACCGCACATTGCCTATAACCACCACACATTACCCATAACCACCGCACGTTGCCCATAATCACCGCACGTTGCCTGTAATCACCACATGTTAACCGTAACCACCCCGAATTGCCAGTGACCCCCTCCAGATGGTGCGTAATCAGCCCTGATTGCCCGTAACCCCCCAGATTGCACGTAATCACCGCACGTTGCCTCTGACCACCGCACGTTGCCTCTAATCACCGCACGTTGCCACTGACCACCGCAGGTTGCCTCTGACCACCGCACGTTGCCTCTGACCACCGCACGTTGCCTCTGACCACAGCACGTTGCCTATAACCACCGCACGTTGCCTCTAACCACCCCAAATTGCCAGTGACCCTCTCCAGATTGCCCATAACCACGCCAGATTGCCTGTAACGACCCCAAATTACAGGTACCCATCCCAGATTACCTATAAGCACTTCAGTTTATCCGTAACCACCCCACGTTGCCCGTTACCACCCTACGTTGCCCGTAACCACCCCACGTTGCCCGTAACCACCCCACGTTGCCCGTAACCACCCCAGATTGTCTGTAACCACCGCAGCTTGCCCATAACCACCCCAGGTTGCCCATAACCACACCAGGTTGCCCGTGACCACCCCAGGTTGCCCATGACCACCCCAGGTTGCCCGTGACCACCTCACATTACCTGTAATCTAATTTTTTATTGTATTTTAGTAACTGCACTATTCTAATAACTATTATTAGCTGCGGTTTTGCTCCAGCAAATTGGCGCTCCTTCCCTTCTGAGCCCTGCTGTGTGCCCATACAGTGGTTTATGCCCACATATGAGGTACCGTTTTACTCAGAAGAAGCTGCGTTACAGATTTTGGGGTACGTTTTTTCTCCCATTCCTCGTGAAATTAAGAAATTTTAAACTAAACGAACATATTATTGGAAAAATTTGAGTTTTTCATTTTTACTGTCTTATTTTGAATACTTTCCTCTAATACCTGTGGGGTCAAACCGCTCACTGCACCCCAAGATGAGTTCTTTGAGGGGTGTACTTTCCTAAATGGGGTGACTTTTGGTGGGGTTCTATTCTGCTGACACTACAGGGGCGCTGCAAACGCGCCTGTCGCTCAGAAACTTCTTCGGAAAAATCGGCACTGAAAATGCTAATTGGCGCTCCTTCCCTTCTGAGCCCGGCTGGGTGCCCATACAGTGGTTTATGCCCACATATGGGGTACCGTTCTACTCAGGAGAACCTGCGTTACAGATTTTGGCATGCAGCTTCTCCCCTGTTCCTCGTGAAATTGAGAAATTTCAAACTAAACGAACATATTATTGGAAAAATTCTAGTTTTTCAATTTTACTGTCTTATTTTGAATACTTTCCTCTAATACCTGTGGGGTCAAAATGATCACCACAAACCAAGATGAATTCTTTGAGGGGTGTACTTTACAAAATGGGGTGACTTTTGGGGGGGTTCTCCTCTGCGGACACTACAGGGGCACTACAAACGCACCTGGCGCTCAGAAACTACTTCAGCAAAATCTGAACTGAAAATGCTAATTGGCGCTCCCTTCCTTCTGAGCCCTCCTGTGTGGCCATACAGTGGTTTATGCCCACATATGGGGTACCGTTGTACTCAGGAGAACCTGCGTTACAAATTTTGGGGTGCGGATTCTCTCATGTTCCTTGTGAAATTGAGAAATTTAAAACTAAACAAACATATTATTGGAAAAATTCAAGTTTTTCATTTTTACTGTCTAATTTTAAATACTTTCCTCTAATACCTGTGGAGTCAAAATGGTCACCACACCCCAAGATGAATTCTTTGAGGGGTGTACTTTCCAAAATGGGGTGACTTTTGAGGGGGGGTCTCTCTTCTGCGGACACTACAGGGGCGCTGCAAACGCACCTGGCGCTCAGAAACTTCTTCAGCAAAATCTGCATTGAAAAAGCTAATTGGCGCTCCCTTCCTTCTGAGCCCGGCTGTGTGCCCATACAGTGGTTTATGCCCACATATGGGGTACCGTTGTATTCAGGAGAACCTGCATTACAAATTTTGGGGTACTTTTTTTCTCTTGTTCCTCGTGAAATTGAGAAATTTCAAACTAAACAAACATATTATTGGAAAAATTCGTGTTTTTAATTTTTACTGTCTAATTTTGAATACTTTCCTCTAATGCATGTGGGGTCAAAATGCTCATCCTACCCCAAAATGTATTCTTTGAGGGGTGTACTTTCGAAAATGGGGTGACTTTTGGGGGGATTCTATTCTGCGGACACTACAGGGGCTCTGCAAACGCACCTGGCGCTCAGAAACTTCTTCAGCAAAATCTGCGTTAAAAAAGCTAATTGGCGCTCCTTCTCTTCTGAGCCCGGCTGTGTGCCCATACAGTGGTTTACGCCCACATATGGGGTACCGTTGTATTCAGGAGAACCTGCGTTACAAATTTTGGCATGCATTTTTCTCATGTTCCTTTTGAAAATGAGAAACTTTAATCTAAACGTATATATTATTTGAAAATTTTAATTTTCGATTTTTTACGGCCTAATTGTGAATACTTTCCTCCAGCCCCTGTAGGGTTAAAATGCTCATTATACCCCTAGATTAATTCTTTAGGTGTCTAGTTTCCAAAATGGGGTCACTTATGGGGGTTTTTCAGTATACAAGCCTTCTAAATCTATTTAAAAAAAGAACTGGTCCCTAAAAAAAATCAGTTTTGGAAATTTTCACAAAATGTGATAATTTGCTAATAAATTTCTAAGCCCTGTAACACCCTAAAAAAGTAAAATATGTTTCCCAAATTATGCCAGAATAAAGAGGACATATTGGTAATGTGATTTAGTAACTAATTTATGTGCTATGACTTCCTTTTTTAGAAGCAGAGAATTTCAGAAGTTCATAAAATTCTATATTTTCAAATTTTTCATGATATTTTTATGTTTTTCACAAAAAATACACAAAGTAGTGACCAAATTTTGCTACTAATATAAAGTGTCATATGTGACGAAAAAACAATCTCAGAATCGCTAGCATACGTTAAAGCATCACTGAGCTATAAGCGCATAAAGTGAGACAGGTCAGATTTTGAAAAATGAGCCTGGTCATTAAGGCCAAAACAGGCTGCGGAGGCAGGGGTTAAAAGGCCATAGCACTTGCATTTTTCCACCTAGAAACCCACATGAGCACTTATTTTTTGCGTCACTAATTGTACTATGCAATGACAGGCTGAATTTTTGCATTAAGTACACTGTGAAACCAGAAAAAAATTCAAAGTGTGGTGAAATTGAAAAAAAAAACGCATTTCTTTTATTTGGGGGAACTGTGTTTTTAAGCCATTCGCCCTGGGGTAAAACTGACTTATTATGCATGTTCCTTGTCGTTACGATTAAAACGATATATAACATGTATAACTTATATTGTATCTGATGGCCTGTAAAAAATTCAAACCATTGTTAACAAATATACGTTCCTTAAAATTGCTCCATTCCCATGCTTATAACGCTTTTATTCTTGGGTCTATGGGGCTGTGTGAGGTGTCATTTTTTGCGCCATGATGTTTACTTTCTATCGGTACCTTGATTGCGCATATACGACTTTTTGATCGCTTTTTATTACATCTTTTCTGGATTTGATGCAACCAAACATGCACAATTTTGCACTTTGGGATTTTTTTGCGCTGACGCCGTTTACCGTGCGAGATCATGAATGTGATTAATTAATAGTTTGGGCGATTACGCACGCGGCGATACCAAACATGTTTATTTATTTATTTGTTTACTTTTATTTAAAACCTGGGAAAAGGAGGGTGATTCGGACTTTTATTAGGGGAGGGGGCTTTTTACTATTAATAACACTTTTTTTTTTTTTACACATATACTAGAAGCCCCAATAGGGGACTTCTAGTTTATATACTTTGATCTCTCATTGAGATCTTTGCTGTATAGATATACAGCAAAGATCAATGAGATCGGCACTCGTTTGCTTTCGGCTGCTGCAGCCGGAAACAAACGAGTGCCGAGCCGGGGACGGCGCCATCTTGGATGAGTCCCCGGCGGCATCAGACAGGGAGATCGCTCCTCCGGGACAATGTCCCGGAGGAGCGATCTCCCCCAGTAGACACAAGGGAACGGTTGCCTCTGGTAATCGGAGGCAGCTGTCAACTTTGACAGCTGCCTCCGATTAGCTAATTAGCGGGCACAGCGATCACGGACACGGCATGACGGATCACGGACGTGGAATGCATGTACCGGAGTCCTTCCTGTGGAGTCAAAATGGTCACCACACCCCAAGATGAATTCTTTGAGGGGTGTACTTTCCAAAATGGGGTGACTTTTGAGGGGGGGTCTCTCTTCTGCGGACACTACAGGGGCGCTGCAAACGCACCTGGCGCTCAGAAACTTCTTCAGCAAAATCTGCATTGAAAAAGCTAATTGGCGCTCCCTTCCTTCTGAGCCCTCCTGTGTGCCCATACAGTGGTTTATGCCCACATATGGGGTACCGTTGTATTCAGGAGAACCTGCATTACAAATTTTGGGGTACTTTTTTTCTCTTGTTCCTCGTGAAATTGAGAAATTTCAAACTAAACAAACATATTATTGGAAAAATTCGTGTTTTTAATTTTTACTGTCTAATTTTGAATACTTTCCTCTAATGCATAGATATACAGCAAAGATCAATGAGATCGGCACTCGTTTGCTTTCGGCTGCTGCAGCCGGAAACAAACGAGTGCCGAGCCGGGGACGGCGCCATCTTGGATGAGTCCCCGGCGGCATCAGACAGGGAGATCGCTCCTCTGGGACAATGTCCCGGAGGAGCGATCTCCCCCAGTAGACACAAGGGAACGGTTGCCTCTGGTAATCGGAGGCAGCTGTCAATTTTGACAGCTGCCTCCGATTAGCTAATTAGCGGGCACAGCGATCACGGACACGGCATGACGGATCACGGACGTGGAATGCATGTACCGGAGTCCTTCCGCTCCCGGACAGCATCTGTAATTAGATGCTGGGAGCGGGGGAGACTGTATTCATAAGTGCCGCACTGTAATGAATCAGCCGCGCGGTGCTGTTACTACAGCGCGGCGCTTATGAATACAGTCTCCTCACATGAATACATATGAATACATCTCATTACAGATGCTGTCCGGGCGCGGGGGAACTCCGATACATGCATTCCACATCCGTGATCCGTCAGGATCACGGAACGTGGGAATGCAGCCTAACTTTTCTTCCAGAGACAGCATTGCTCTTGTCTCCAGTTCAGGTGTGGTTTGCAATTAAAGCTCTATTCAATTCAATGGAACTGACTTGCAAAACCTACACCCAAACTGGAGACAAGAATGGTGCTGTCTCTGAAAGAAAGTGGCCATGTTTTTCTAATGCCGGAAAACTCCTTTAAAGGCCAGTATTTGATCACAAGTAATCATAACTATAGCTATTGCTTAAGGGTACTCCAGTGGGAAAAATTCTTTCAGATCAACTGGTGTCAGAAAGATATACAAATCTGTACATATTTCTATTTAAAAATCCCCAGCCTTTCAGTACTTATCAGCTTCTGTATGTCCTGCAGGAAGTGGTGTATTCTCTCAAATCTGACACAGTGCTCTCTGCTGCCACCTCTGTCCATGTCATGTCAATTACTATTTCAATCATCACACGACACTATTTCCAAATATTCTCTGACTTGTCTTGAGGACCTATACTTTTCTTTTATTCCATGTCAGGAACTGTCCAGAACAGAAGCAAACCCCATAGAAAACCTCTCCTGCCCTGCCCTAATATCGACAGAGGCGGCAGCAGAGAGCACTGTGTCAGACTGGAAAGAATACCCCACTTCCTGCAGGAACTACAGCAGCTGATAAGTACTGGAAGACTGGAGATTTTTTTTAATAGCAATAATTTACAGATCAGTATAACTTTCTGGTACCTGAGCACCCTTTTAATACTCAGCTTTCCTTAGTGCAGATTAGTGGTAATTAAGTACAATCAAATTTTTACAAAGCAAGTCTGTGCTATCCCAAAAGTCTTTCTGAAAGGAGTTAAACATTCAATGAACAGGACATAAAGGATCAAAGCGCAGTGCAATCTATTTATAACAGACTATTGATTCAATTTACTGAGAAATCTGCATTAAATAATCACTAACCTTTCAACAAACATTTCAGGACAAGTTGGCCATTCTTTACATGCAGGCTCCATCTTCATATCCCTGAGGTGGTGGGTGAAGACCGGTTGTTATTATATCTGCACACATCTGCATATTATACTGAACACATACAGAAAATCTGATCCTGCTCACCTCTATGTCTATAGCACATCATCAAAAGCTGTAGAAGACGTTATTGAGCAGTACTATGCAGTGTAAGCTGTGAATCAAGTACTGGATTTCAATATAACACTTACTAGATCACCTCTGTTTACCTCTTTCTCACCTTGCAGCTCCTGAAGACATCTATGTATGGCATATAACGTAGTCTTGCTGGGAGTAGAAAGGTGGGGGTGGAGGATAAAGTGGAGAAAGAGGAGAAAGAGATATTTTTTACTAATAGGAGCTATATTTATGTATATAGATAGAGAAAGACTCAATATCTGCTATTTGCTTGTCCCATTGATTTAAGCAAAGTTTGTTCAAGGTTAATGAACATTTAAAGTGAATGTGGCGCCTAGTTTTTTTTTTTTTGCTGATTAGATCCAGACACTGAAATATTCTTTTTCTAATCTGTTTCTATTTTAAAATTGTAATTTATTTTATTTTAAGTACATTATCATGGGGGCCGCCATATTGCTGATTTTAAAAGCAAGTAACTGCACGCCCCAGGCAAATAGGCACAATGGACTGGTCCAGACCATATTCATTTGTATTGGAGAGGTCTCTTGGCATGATTTGTGACCTAAGCATTCTACAGGGAGGGTGTGAGCAGAAGGAAGCAGCAACACGCACAAGAAAGAACAAAAGTGGGGAGCGATCAACTTCAAAACCAGCTCTATTATGCAATCAAAGGAAAGGGAAAGATAAACCAATGTTCACTCACTTCTCGGAGGGGAGATCGACCTATTCCCCTCCGTTGCCCGGATAGCTTGTATTAAAAAAGGCAATATTCTGCTGCTTGAAGTCCTCCCAGAGTCTTCAGTTGCGGCCTGTGTATTAGAGATATCTGTAGTGATCCTCCCGGGTGAGTTCTCCCTACACCCGGATTGGTGCACACCGTGCTTGGAAGTAAACTGTGAGTATTACTATAACAATTATAAAACTTTATTCTGTCCGACATGTATCAGAACTACAAGTTCCTTCCTCAGGAACGATAATACATATACTGCACACACACATTTAAATATAAGAGGATACCCTCCCTTTTGTGATGTCACTTCCACTTTCACTTTGTTGGAAAACCCTTCCCTTATTAACCCCCTCCTTTCATACTCGTTCTATTGTTTCATTTAGCCCATTTGGTACTAAAGTATTGAGTTTAAATATCCAATAGCTTTCTCTTTTACATAATTTTGCAAATCTGTTCAGTGAGAAATGTATTTGCTCTATTGGGAATACTTTCAGTAGGCTATCGTCAGCATTATGAAATATAGCGAAATGACGGGACACACTATGTTTCCCGTATTTATGTTTAATGTTAAAACGATGTGTATTAAATCTTTTACGTAGCGTTTGACTGGTTCTACCTACGTACTGGAGGCCACACAGGCACTCCAGCATGTAGATCACATATTCTGATCCACAATTTAAGTGATCTTTAATATCTATTTTTTCTTTGGAGATCCTGCTTTCAATGCTTTTCGTATTATTCTCTAAATAGTGACATGTTTTACACATTTTTTTTATTGCATTTAAAGATACCAATATTTTCTTTTTTTGTTTTTACCATATTTATTTGTTTTTTTCTTTTTAACTCTGGGTATGAGGGAGCTATTTTTTGTCCTACTGTTTGTGCTCTCCTATATATCATGCTGGGACTTTTACCTAAACAGTCTTTTAAAAACGGATCCCTCTGTAGAATATTCCAATTTTTCTTTAAAATATTTTTTATTTGAATATGATTAGATGAATATCGAATGATAAAATTAACATCATTCTTTCTATTCTCATGTATGTCATTTTTCTCTCCTTTCTTTTTGAGAAGAGCTATGGAATTAAATAGAAAAGAAGATTTGGGAAAGAAGAAAGAAGACGACAAAAAGAAAGG
The DNA here is from genome assembly GCF_027789765.1 of Dendropsophus ebraccatus. Taxonomy (NCBI): domain Eukaryota; kingdom Metazoa; phylum Chordata; class Amphibia; order Anura; family Hylidae; genus Dendropsophus; species Dendropsophus ebraccatus. The sequence goes on along the minus strand of NC_091464.1, from coordinate 12,661,899 downwards.
AGAGAAAAATTACATACATGAGAATAGAAAGAATGATGTTAATTTTATCATTCGATATTCATCTAATCATATTCAAATAAAAAATATTTTAAAGAAAAATTGGAATATTCTACAGAGGGATCCGTTTTTAAAAGACTGTTTAGGTAAAAGTCCCAGCATGATATATAGGAGAGCACAAACAGTAGGACAAAAAATAGCTCCCTCATACCCAGAGTTAAAAAGAAAAAAACAAATAAATATGGTAAAAACAAAAAAAGAAAATATTGGTATCTTTAACCCCTTAAGGACAGAGCCTGAAATGGCCTTAATGACAGAGACAAATTTTATGAATATGACCAGTGTCACTTTAGTCATTAATAACTTCGGGATGCTTTTACCTATCCGGACGATTCTGAGATTGTTTTCTCGTGACATATTGTACTTTACATTTCTGGTAAATTGGAGTCGATGCTCATAACAAATCTTTATGAAAAAAACCCAAATAATGTGAAAAAATGTGAAAAAATGCATTTTTCCAACTTTGAAACTTTTTTGCGTATACAGAAAGTGGTTATACCACATAAATTATATATTAAATAGCATTAGCAACATGTCTACTTTATGTTGGCGGCATTTATTAAACTATCTTTCATTTTTTTTAGACGATAGGAAGCTTAAAACATTAGCAGCAAATTTCCAAATTTTCAGTAAAATTTCAAAATCAGATATTTTTAGGGACCTGTTCAGGTTTAAAGTGTATTTGAGGGGCCTGTATGTTATAAAGCCCCACAAAGCACCCCATTTCAGAAACTGCACCCCCCAAACTCTGCAAAAGCATATCCAGAAAGTGTTTTAACCCTTTAGGGGAGTCACAGAAATAAAAGCTAAGTGTGTAAGGAATTTGAAAATTTTAATTTTCTGTGCAGAGATTTTATTGTAATCCAATATTTTTCATAATTATAAACCTATTACCAGAGAAATGCACCCCAATAATTATTGCCCCGTTTCTGCAGTTTATAGAAATACCCCATATGTGGCCCTATTGCGCTATTTGACGCAACCACAAGCCTCAGATATAAGGGAGCGCCTAGTGAATTTCAACGCCTCCGTTATATTTGGTCATTTTTGACTGTACCACTTCAGGTTGGCAGAGGCTCTGGGGTGCCAAAACCTAAAAAACACCCCTAAAGTGACACCATTTAGAAAACTACACCCCTCAAGGAATGTAACAAGGGGTGCGGTGAGCATCTGGACCCCACAGGTGCTTCACAGATTTTCCGAACAATATGGCGTGAAAAAAAGAAAAATTTATTTTTTACACTAAAACGTTGTTCTAGCCTTCAATTTTTCATTTTCTTAAAGGGATAAGAGGCAAAAAAAGACAAAAAATGTGTAGCGCAGTTTCTCCCGAGTACAGAAATACCCCACATGTGGCGATAGAGTGCCAGGGGGGCGCAGGACGAGCCTCCAAAGGGAAGGAGCGCCAATTGGCTTTTGGAAGCTGAATTTCACTGAAAAGGATTTCAAGGGCCATGTCGCATTTACAGAGCCCTCGTGCTGCCAAGACACTGGAAACCCCCCACAAGTGATTCCATTCTAGAAACTACACCCCTCAAGGAATCTAACAAGGGGCACAGTGAGCATATGGACCCCACTGGTGACGGGCACAAATGTGGAACAATGTGACGTGAAAGGGAAAAATTTCATTTTTTCACTTTCATGGCACAAATGTGCCCGTCATCAAGGGGTCCATATCCTCACTGCACCCCTTGTTAGATTCCTTGAGGGGTGTAGTTTCCAGAATGGGGTCACTTGTGGGGGGTTTCCAGTGTTTTGGCAGCACGAGGGCTCTGTAAATGCGACATGGCGTTCATCATCCATTCTAGCCAAATCCAACCTCCAAAATCCAAATGGCGCTCCTTCCCTTCGGAGGCTTGCCCTGCGCCCACATGGCGCTTTATGTCCACATGTGGGGTATTTACGGACTCGGGGGAAATTGCTCTACACATATTGTGTGTTTTTTTCTCTTTTAACCCCTTGTGAAAATGATAAATTCAAGGCTAAACCAACATTATAGTGTAAAAAATGTAATATTTCATTTTCACGCCACATTGTTCCACATTTGTGCCCGTCACCAGTGGGGTCCATATGCTCACTACACCCCTTGTTACATTCCTTGAGGGGTGTAGTTTCCATAATGGGGTCACTTGTGGGGGGTTTCAACTGTCTTGGCAACACAGGGGCCTTTTGAATGCAACATGGCCCCTCGAAATCCATTCCATCCAAATCCAGCCTTCAAAAACCAAATGGCGCTTCTTCCCTTCGGAGGCTTACCCTGCACCCGCATGGCGCTTTATGTCCACATGTGGGGTATTTCCGTACTCAGGGGAAATTGCTCTACACAATAAATGTTTTTTTTTATCTTTTAACCCCTTGTGAAAATGAAAAAACATGACAAGATTAATGATTTAGAGTAAAAATTTTACAAAAATTACACTAAATGTTGGTCTAGCCTTGATTTTTTTCCATTTCCACAAGGGGTTAAAAAAGAAAATGAACACAAAACGTGTAGGGTAGTGTCCCCTGAGTACGAAAATACCCCACATGTGGGCATAATGTGCCATATGGGCACAGGGCAAGTCACCAAAGGGACAGAGCGCCATTTAGAGGCTGGAATGGAGGATGGAGGCCATGTCGCAATTACAAAGCTCCTGTGCTGCCAGGACAGTAGAAACCCCCGACAAGTGACCCCATTCTGGAAACTACACCCCATAAGGAATCTAACAAGGGGTGCAGTGAGCATATGGACCCCACTGGTGACGGGCACTTACGTAGAACATGTGCCGAGAAAATAAAAAATACAATTTTTTTCATTTTCACGTCCCAAATGTGGCCGTCACCAGGGGGCCATATCCCCGCTGCCCCCCTTGTTAGATTCCTTATGGGGTGTAGTTTCCAGAATGGGGTCACTTGTGGGGGGTTTCTACTGTCCTGGCCGCACAGAGGCTTTGTAATTGCATCATGGCATCCTCTAATGGGAATGGCGGCCATACCTATTTAGCTGGGGAAAAGGGACAATTCTAATTTATTTGGGGGTATTAGGGCAATTATTAGTTTATAAGGTTGGAAATGACAGGTGTCCATCAAATTCAACCTGTGTTGATCCAGAGGAAGGCAAAAAAAAACCCTCGTAAGGCAGACGACAGTAGCCTCATCACAGGGGAAAAATTCCTTCCTGACTCCATAATGGCGATCAGAATAATCCCTGGATCAACGTGACCCCTGAAATAGGAATAAGGGACAGAATTTAGATAATGTAGAACCCCAGTGACGTGTGGTGCGCCTTGGAGCGATCCAGTATGCAGAGGCCGGGGTGATCAGGACAGGTGTCACACTGGAAAATGGCGTCCTTCCTGATCCCCCTGTTACCCCACACTCTGCACTTCTTCTGGGGTCTCCTGTTCTCCAGTGTGGGGGACGTCACCTGGAAAATGTGGTCCTGGTGCGATACGGGGTCCTTCATATCCAGAAGCGCTGGGTCCGCTCCATGGCTGCTAAATATTAGGGCTCTATTACTACTTCTGATATGTTCGGATCGTGCCGCAAGCTACAGTAGCTCGGGCAGCGAGGGACCGGAAGAGGGGGTGCTGGTATAAAAGTTATCCCCGTACAGGTGGTGACCGTTATCCAGCAGTGGGAAGATCAGTTCCCGGACGATCTCCCCACTAACTCGGAGGATGGGGGGGGGAGGGGGCATCTGGGGGCTGGATTCGAGTGTCCCTTCCTTCATACACTCTAAGGGTACGTGCACACTGCGGAATCGCAACAGATAACCCTTCGTGCATTCCGCAGCTGGCACCCACCGGCGGACTGATGCAGGCGCACCTCTCCGTCCGTGTCATAGACTCCATTCTATGCACGGGCGGATTCCGCTCTCCGTCCAATGTGTTCATTCTTTGGATGGACGACGGATTCCGCCCGTGCATAGAATGGAGTCTATGACACGGGTGGAGACATGCGCCTCCATCAGTCCGCCGGTGGGTGCCAGCTGCGGAATGCACAAAGGGTTATCCTTCGCCATTCCGCAGTGTGCACGTACCCTGGATCTGTAAGTGTACCCAGAGGTACGCTCACACAGTTTGTAGAATTTCACACCATACCGTCATCTCTTATTGGGACGGTACTGGCGGAAAAGACGTGTCTGGGGGGCAGCGTACGCTACGCTACCCCCAGACACGTCACTGGATGATGAGGATGAATGGAGGAAAGAACGATCCCCCCATTCATCCTCACTGGCTGTTTCGGTGTCGGAGGTAATAATAACGTATCCCTCTGACGCCGAAAACACCCTGGGGGCCGTCTTTATACGGGGATTGGTATATGGGGTATATAGTGGTGTAGTGTCAAACTTTATTCAATGTAGTGTGGTGTAATGTAGTGTTTTTTACGTGTTTTTTTACAGTAAGTATAAAAAAAAAACCTACGCCAACAAAGGAGTTGCTGCTAAATGCCGCACTTATGTGCGGCACTTATAAGCAGACCGTGGCAGTAGGATATAGAAAAAAAACACCCTACGCCAAAAAGGAGGAGTTGCTGATTAGCAGCGCACTTTCGTGCGATGCTGATCAACACTCAGCGGCGATAGGGTGCGGAAAATAGAAAAAAAAAAATTTGGGAAAAAAAAAAAAAAAAATTCTACATTCTCAATATCCCTGTAGCTGCTGATAAGTGTATTACACATATCAGCCGCTAGGGGGCAGCAGAGCGCAAAATACGGAAAGAGCCGACGCTGGAGCCGAAAATAGCCGAGAGAAGCCGAACGTGACGTCACGGAAGAAGCCGAAGACCCGAACGAAGACGAGAACGCCGCGAACCCGGAAGACGCCGATCAGGAGCCCGGGACAGGTGAGTAATGTACAAATACCTGCTCTGGACCCCTCGGCTACCTAGCTGAGGGGTCCAGGGCAGGTATTTACTATTTTGTGGGACTCTGATCGCCGTGCCACCGGCCCGATCGCCGTGAACGGCCGGCCGGCCGTTCACGGCGATCGGGCCGGTGGCACGGCGATCACCATTACTTTTTACAGTAATGGCGGTCGGTGCCGTCCTCGGACAGCACCGACCGCCATTTTTTTCCGGGTCATCGGGTCGCCGATGACCCGGAAAGGTTCCGATCGCCGCTATTGGCTGATCTGAATTGATCAGCCAATAGCGGCGATCGTAAGCACGGGGGGTGTTAACCACCCCCCGTGCCGTGAAGCTAAGATGGCCTGCTATGATTTATAGCAGGCCATCTTCCCCGACCGCTGTGTGTGAACACGCAGCGATCGGGGAAACATCGGGCGTAAATTTACGCCCTGATGCGCCAAGTACCAGGGCGCGAGGGCGTAAGTTTACGCCCGATGTCGTTAAGGGGTTAAATGCAATAAAAAAAATGTGTAAAACATGTCACTATTTAGAGAATAATACGAAAAGCATTGAAAGCAGGATCTCCAAAGAAAAAATAGATATTAAAGATCACTTAAATTGTGGATCAGAATATGTGATCTACGTGCTGGAGTGCCCGTGTGGCCTCCAGTACGTAGGTAGAACCAGTCAAACGCTACGTAAAAGATTTAATACACATCGTTTTAACATTAAACATAAATACGGGAAACATAGTGTGTCCCGTCATTTCGCTATATTTCATAATGCTGACGATAGCCTACTGAAAGTATTCCCAATAGAGCAAATACATTTCTCACTGAACAGATTTGCAAAATTATGTAAAAGAGAAAGCTATTGGATATTTAAACTCAATACTTTAGTACCAAATGGGCTAAATGAAACAATAGAACGAGTATGAAAGGAGGGGGTTAATAAGGGAAGGGTTTTCCAACAAAGTGAAAGTGGAAGTGACATCACAAAAGGGAGGGTATCCTCTTATATTTAAATGTGTGTGTGCAGTATATGTATTATCGTCCCTGAGGAAGGAACTTGTAGTTCTGATACGCGTCGGACAGAATAAAGTTTTATAATTGTCATAGTAATACTCACAGTTTACTTCCAAGCACGGTGTGCACCAATCCGGGTGTAGAGAGATCTCACCCGGGAGGATCACTACAGATATCTCTAATACACAGGCCGCAACTGAAGACTCTGGGAGGACTTCAAGCAGCAGAATATTGCCTTTCTTAATATAAGCTATCCGGGCAACGGAGGGGAGTAGGTCGATCTCCCCTCCGAGAAGTGAGTGAACATTGGTTTTATCTTTACCTTTCCTTTGATTGCATAATAGAGCTGGTTTTGAAGTTGATCGCTCCCCACTTTTGTTCTTTCTTGTGCGTGTTGCCGCTTCCTTCTGCTTATATGAGCCGGAGCTCTTATCAGTGTCCGGAGGGTGCAGCGATCCCGGCGGAAATCATCAGATCCATGTATATGGCCGTTGTATCTTTGTGAGTGGTGTTTGCACCACTCACCAAGTGTAAGTGTGTTTCTTTTTTCTTTGGTTCCTTTTTTTGTTGGGTTTTCATTGTTAAGGACCTAGCCGCTCCCGCAGTATTTTTTCTTCTTTTTATCCAGTACAGGGAGGGTGTATGTCTGCTTCTTTCATCCTTCCCTCCCCATGATTGCCATTGAAAGCAAGTAAAGCAAATTACACAGACTGCAGCTCTGGGGTGAGTACAGCTTTCTCTCTGTTCATGTAAATTCTACAGGGAGGTTGTAATTAGAGATGAGCGAACCTCGAGCCATCCGAACCCGAACTTTCGTCATTTGCTTTCGGCTGCTGAAGTTAGATAAAGCCCTAAGGCTATGTGGAAAACATGGATATAGTCATTGGCTGTATCCATGTTTTCCAGACAACCTTAGAGGCTTTATCCAAGTTCAGCAGCCACCGCTAATCAAATGCCGATCGTTCGGGTTCGTATGGACTCGAACCCGAACCTGGTTCGCTCATCTCTAGTTGTAATGTCTGGAGTAATGGATCCGCTGAACCGCCACTAGTGATGGCTAAGCCACACCAGGGAGCAAAGTCTAAGGGCCCTATTACATGGGCCGATTATCGTGCGAAAAATCGTTATATCGTTCGAATTTAAATGATAATCGTTCTGTGTAATTGCAGGCAACGATTGAAAAATCGCTCATATGTCGTTGATCGTTGATTTAGATCTGAACCTAAAACTAGTGTTAATCGTTCGTTATTCGTTGCTGTAATTCCACATTCGTTCGCTCAAGTTCCGCATTTGTTCACTAATTGTTTAGTGTAATTGCACATTGTTCATTGTTTTGCTGGGACTAACTAACGACCATCGTTCTGTGTAATATGGTGAATGATTTCAACGTTTATGATGAACGATCGTTTATGGTTAGTCGTTAATCGTTAAAAATAGCTCCTTGTAATAGGACCATAAGCAGAGTCTAAGGGTACTATTAGATGGGCCGTAGGGACCCGATAATAAAAGTAAACAAGCGGCGATGGGCTCTCGTTTACTTGGCCTATTACACGGCCCAATAATCGTTTAACAAGGGCTGCAGGGACATCATTACCAATGTCCTTGCAGCCCTTGCTAAACTGGTATACATTACCTACGCCGGGTTCAGGGCTCCTCCTGCTCCTCTTCTCCCCGGGTCCTGCGCGCTGCAGCTTCAGAGCGGTCTGTCTTAGCTGACAGGCCACTCAGCCAATCACTGGCCGCGGCGGTCGCGGCCTGTGATTGGCTAAGCAGCCATCAGCTATGACATGCAGCTTTGACATGCAGCTTTGAAGCTGCAGCGCGCGGGACCCGGGGAGAAGAGGAGCAGGAGGAGCCCTGGACCATGGATAGGTAATGTATTCTTTTTCAAATCGTTAGCCGCTGGTCGCGCACCGCTATTACACGTAGCGGTGTGCGGTCGGTGGCAAACAATTATAGGTCTGAACCTATATCAACGATCAGCCGATGACAACGATCACACGGAACGATAACTGGCCGGATAGGGCCAATTCGGCCGATTATCATTCAGTGTAATAGTACCCTAAGGGGTTTTCACCAGTGCCCATTGCAAGGTGGGTTGGACTTACTGTGGCAGGTGACCCCCAGGCCGCTACCACTGGCTTGGCTGCTAGTGGCGGCGGGTGAGGTGCAGCTGATTACATGCAGGTGGCAGGCAGGAACACAGCAAGACTCACGGCCAGAAATGCAGATAGCAGACGGGCTGGAACCACAGAAGAGCTGGGACCAAATGCTAGGGTAGCAATGCAGAGGCACCAACATGAGAGCCAGGGCAAGGTTGCACGCTGGCCCTTTAAATTAAAGCAGAGCCAGTGCCTCCCCCCCCCCCCAGGGGACGGGGATGTGTGCCAGCTTTAGGGAAAGCAGGAGGAGGCGGCGCCACCAGAGAGAGGAGGAAGAGAGGCGGGGAGCAGCGCAGGCGCGGCTGTAACAGTTTCCCCACTTGGCCTCCCCTTCTTTTTTGCCTGTAGGAGTTCCTGGTCCAAAATGTTGACTTCTGGCTCCCAGGGGCTCTCTTCAAAACCAAAACCCTTCCAGTTCACCAAGAAGAACCCTCTAACTGTCTTTATGGCCAGGATGTCTTTTACAGTGTAGATGTTAGACAAGAATGCTTGCGGAAAAGGAGAGATTGGCTGCCTGGAAAAATGGTTAAGTACTACTGGCTTTAGAAAAGAGACGTGGAAGGAGTTCAGGATCCGCTCAGTGGGAAGCAGACAGAGCTTATAGGTAACTGAATTGATGCGTTTCAGCACCGTGAATGGGCCAAGAAACCGTGGCCCCAACTTGTAGCTCAGGATTTTTAACCGTACAGACCTGGTGGACCGGGACTTTACCTGACCAGTGGCATGCATCAGGGATTGGCTTGTCTGTTCCCATATCAAAGCAAAATCTTTGACAAATTTTTCCATGGCATGTACCTCAGATGCAACAGAGGACAAGGGTGTTGACTGTAGACAATGAAGAATGGTAACTTGCCAGTGGAAGTCAAGTCCAGATGGTTATAGGAGAACTCTGCCCAGGGAAGCAGACTAGACCAGTTGTCCAGGCGAACAAAAACAAAATGACAGAGATAAGAGTTTCCCAGAAACTGGTTGACTCTTGACTCTATCACCTCGTTGGTCTTGGGGTGATAGGATGAAGAAAAGTCCAACTTCACCTGGACCTGGGAACAAAAAGCACAACAAACCCTGGAATAAAACAGAGGTTCCCTGTGCAAAACAATGTGGTGGGGTAGGCCGTTTAAGCAGAATATATCCTGGAAGAAAAGGCTAGCCAGTCGAGGAGCAGAAGGCAAACCGAGAAGAGGCAAGAAATGGGACGTTTTGAAAAAACGGTCCAAAACCACCCAGATGACTCTTACCCGCGGAAGGAGGAAGGCCGGTAAAGAAGTCCATGGCAATATGTGCCCAAGGATGATCTGGAATGTGCAGAGGGTGAAGAATACCAACTGCCTTTAGGCGGAAGACTTGTTTTGGGCACAAACGGAACAAGAGGCCACAAAGTCCTTGACATCCCTAGAAAGACTTAGCCACCCGTAGTGTCGTGGGATTAAATGTCTGGTCTTTTGGACTTCAGGATGTCCAGCGATCAAGGAGGAATGACCCCATTTTAAAATTCTTCTTCTGAGTGCTGGAGGCACATAGGCCTTGCCAGGAAGGAGGTTTGAAAAACTGAGGTGGCTACTGGCATCAGAAGTTCAGGTGTTAAGATGTGGCAGGGAGTGCCATCCTTACCAAGTACATCAGTTGGCTCTCACAGTCTTTTCTGCTGGTCTAATTGCCAGTAAATCTCAATCTCCTATGGTATGGAAAAGGTTTTAAAAAAGAAGCTGCACATTTTATTCTTCCCTGACAAGTCCTTCTTGGTAAGGATGGCCCCGACTCCCACTGAAGAGGCATCCAATTCAAGGGAGAATGCCCTGGTAGAGTTTGGACGAGACGGCAAACTGCCTATAGCAAACTGCCTATAATAGTTGGCAAACCACAGTAAACCCTGGCTTGAAGTCGAACGGGCGTGGCCACTCAAAAACTGCTGATAGCTTAGCCATTCTGCAGACCACGGTCAGAAATGATGTTCCTCAGAAATGGAGGGTTGGACTGCTGGAACACACACTTGGCATTAAAGCGATTGGCTCTTAAGCGCTGCTACACCGGGTGTATATGGCTGAAATTGGTCTGCAGATCAGGTGACTAGATTAGCATGTCATCCAAGTACACAATGACACAGGTGAACATCAGGTCCTGGAAGATATTGTTGACTCCTGGAAGACTGCCAAGCATTGCGTAACTCAAAGGGCATGACCAGACATTCGAAATGCACATCTCTGGTGTTGAAGTCTTCCATTTTTCGCCCTCACGAATCCTGATCAAGATGTAGGAGCCCCTGAGATCAAGCTTTGAGAAGATTCTAGCTCCACAAAGTACCATGGTTATCGGTTCTGTACTGTCACCTTGTTAAGACCCCGGTAGTTAATATATCGGCGGATGGACATGTCCTTATTCTAGACAAAGAACTCAGCGAAGGCAGGAGAGGAAGACTTGTGGACAAAACCTTTCCGCAAGTTCTCTTTGATGAAAGTGGACATGCCATCAGTCTCCGGGACCAGGTACAGGATGCATTCACACCTAGGGAGGCCTCTCCTACCGGATCTAGGTGCTAGAGTTTCTCAGGGCGCTGTGGACACTGAGGGCAATTCAGACAGAATTGATCAAGGCTGGCACAGTAGAGGCAGATTCTGCTCCCAACTATGAGTCCTCTCTTAAGGCGTCAGGCGAACTCTTACCACCTACATGGTCTATTCATGGTAAAAACAGAAAAGCGATGTGCCGCAGGTACATTCGCTTTAAGCCACCTCCATTTTACCAAATATACACATTGCTAAATTTATCCCATGGAATGATAAATTCCCTCTATTCTTCTCACAGTCTTACAAGTTCAGAAGGAAAAGAAGGATGAGGAGATAAAATGAATGCCTAAGGGAACATATAAAGAAAGAATGCCCTATACAATACAAGATGATACTTGTGGGTTTAAACCATGCCTGTCCATGCTCGCCTGACGACCGGCCCCAATAATAGAAGGGCCAATCAACCAATAAGAGAGCATGAGGGCCAGATCAATCAAATGTAGTGATTGTGTGCTTCTGCCCGTCACTAGACTTCATATTGTTCTGGTTCTGACTTCTGCCCCTGGTTTTCGGTTTGGATTCTGCGTGACCTCCTGGGTTGACCGGGCCTGTAATCTGGCATTTTCTTCTGTTGAAGTTCTTCTCTTGTTTTTGACCTTTAGTGTGTTTTGTGACTTAATTGACTTGTTTTGACTTGGACTATTGGACCTGACTGCCCCATGAGGTCTGCAACCGTGGACTGTCAGAAGTTGGGGGTTGCCATTTAGGACAACCTTCCAAGCAGGAGGGACAGACAGAGATGTGACAGTTGGGTTATTTTATTATATATCTTTATGAGGGCTTCATATCTATGTGTAGCCCTACAGAGATCTTGTAAAATTGTGGCTGCCCCTTTAAACTTTTTATGCTGTATGGATGACACATCTGTTATTTACTCCTGTACATAATAACATGTCATTCATAGTGACAGCATTCTGAATAAATTGGTCCCATGACTAGGTATATAGTGATACGTTGAGTTCTTACACGAATACAATAATTGCCCCTTATCAGTCATCAAGAATAAACTCATTTCTATTCAACATCCACCAGTCAATAGTTATTTATCACTCTGGATGTAAAAATCTATTGGGAATTGAGAGTTAATGAGAGATATTTACAGTAAACAAGAATTTACAATCTCCTTTTTTGTACTATGAATGGTTTATTACTATGGCTACATGAGATTGTATTGATCACTACCCCTTACCCACATCATTTATCTGATCACTCCACCTTATCTAAATGAATGTCTTTCAGAAAGTAGTCACAAATCCTCAGGTGTAGTTAGCTTTTTTACATTAAAAACAATGTAGATGTTTTTACACTCCATGGGTGCCGAGTGCCCGGCCTACAGAGTGTAAAGAGCGATGCAGTAAGTAGCGATGCATCTTGCACCTCTACTTACTATAAAGGAGCACTCTAAACGATTGTTCCTGAAGATGGGTGAAGGCAGCTGGGGCTGGCTGTCGGCAGCAGGATCAGTTGTAGGGAGGGAGGCCACCGCAGGAGCAAGGGCGCCGGCGGACCAGAGAAGGGTCTACAGACAGGGGAAGGCTGGAGGAGCTGTTTCCCAGGGCGAGGTGAAGATGACACAGCAAGTTTAAACAGCAGCCCGCTCCTGCCTCCTTCTGCAGGGATTCCCGTCATTATGATGGGAGTCACCACTCCTGTAAACTTGGTGTTCCCAAGCGCCTCAATAACTGTAACTAACTATGGTTCAGCTGATAGTTATCTCCCCTGATTTTGCTTGGAAACCAAACAATGTTCAAGTACTGAACAGAACTTCAGAAGGTAATTTTGTTGGAATGCCGAGGTGTTCGGGAACCAAGGTATTATTGTACCTCTTTTCTATTGAATACTATCCACACAAACATTTTTGGCTGGTGTATGATCCTGAGGTACCAGAAAAGCAGACTTATATAATGCTGCAGCCACTTATTGGCTGAGCAGAGACTTCTGCATTTTCAGCTCAGCCAATCGGCAGCTGCAGTGGTGTCCCACCTCAGCCACTGATTGGCTGCGTTTCTGGGGTCACCTTAAAAGTACTTTCTATAAATACTTTATGGGTTAGTATATGCTTTTGAATTGCCAGAGTAATTTTTCCCAGTCAAGTGGAAGTAGACTAAGGTATAAAAGGATCTTTACATTCTCAAAATAAGTCTGCGACCCCTGACTGCCTACTGAGTTGACAGCACCACTGGGTAGATATCAATGAAAGAATTCAGAAAATACCTGTCGGCTGTTCTTCAGTGGCTTTATTGGCCTCCGGGTCATTGAACACTTTCTGGGATTTCCCAATTATTACCACTAGAGATGAGCGAATCACTCTTCTAAACGAAGTGAAGTGCTTCATTTGATCAGCGATTTGCTCATCAAGCTTTCAGACATCAGGGAGCACAGAGAGGTACGTAAAAGTTTATTATTTTTTTGTTTTCAGTCATCAGCCGTCGGCCCCACATAACTATTAGTAGCGATGCATGGTCAGCAGCCAGTAATTTTAGGTCAGGAACTAAAGACACAATGAGCCGATAATCATTGTCTTTATTACACGGAGCGATGAACGGCCTGATTTGGCAGATTATCGTTCCGTGTAATAGCGCCCTTAATCCCAGACAAGCCAGATGGTGCCTTTTCTTTTCCAAGTTAAATTTCTTCTTGCACTTTCATCCGGCTGACAAGAACATTAAATCCAGTGCCCTTTTTCGTGCTTCAGATATCCTTGAACAGGAATCCGCGCCCTACCACATTGTGCCACCTGAGCGCTTTATTACCATAGCCTCCGTTGACCTCCAACATGTTCCTCCTGAGAAGACCAGGAAGAGTTTACTGGGGTCATTCTTTCTGGTGGCTGAGCACACGCCAGATTGGTCAGCTAATCTCCGTCACTGTTGGTGGCCAAGTTTTGTCAAGAACCTAAGTTAATTTCTGTACCTCCATAATAAGTCATCCCAACTTAAACCCGTTGGTCAGCTTCAACCATTGCCTTTACCAAATAATCCATGGGTTCATATTGTAATTGACTTAATCACGATCTGCCTTCTTCCGCTGGTACCGCCATTTGGGTGGTCCAGTACCTTGGCTGCTTTCTACTCCACGCTTCGCCAGTCTCTTCTTCCAGCTCATCTTTTACCTGCATGTCTCCAATTGAGGATCTCAGTTCATCTCAAAGTTTTGGCGAACACTATACTCTCAACTGCAGGTGAAAATGAGCTTTTCTCCAGCATACTACCTCCAAACCAATGGTCAAGTCAAGAAAGTCAATCAGGTCCTGGGTAATTACCTGTGCCATTTTGCACGCCAAGACAACTGGTCTAGCTTGCTGTCCTGGGCTATTTGGGTCCACTGGTGCTTCTCCTTTTTATATTATCTTCTCCCAAGTAGAGAAGGATAGAAGGCCTTCTTTAACCTTCGCACCTGGAGATGTGGCTGTGTGCAAAGTATACTCGTTTGAAGATTCCCAGCTCTTAAGTTGCTGAAATGAATCAACCCTGTTGCCTACTAACTTTGTCTTCCTTCCTCTATGCGTATCCTGAACTCCTTCTGTGTTTCCCTTCTGAAGCCATATTGTAAAAGAGACTCTTGCTAGGAAGACAGTTAGTGGAAGATAACACTTTCTAGTTGACTGGAAGGGATTCGGGCCAGAGAGGCACAGAGGTTCTGGGAACCTGAGGCCAACATCCTGGATCAGGATCTACTCAAGAGATTCCTACAGGCAAGTAAGAGGGGAAGGCCAAATAGGGGGGTGCTGTTGGGGCTACAGCCACGACCCGCACCTCGGGCTGTGGCCGCTCTCGTACTTCCCCCATGAGTGGCACCGTATTCCGGATGCCTGGTATGGATGCATTTGTTGGCCCAGCCCTTTAGTCATCCTATTGGTTGCTGGTCACTGATCCCAGCTTTATAGCAAGCCTCTTCCTTTTCTTTCCTGATGGATCTTTAGTGCCTTGCCTATAGAAAAATGTCCCGTTAGCTTGTTCCTGCCTGTTCCTGCCACACTGTGTATCTCTTTATGTGTGACTCCTTGCTTAGTTCCTGACTAGTGATGAGCGAGTACTAAAATGCTCGGGTTCTCGGTACTCGAGACGAATATTTCCTGATGCTCGGGTGCTCGTTTCGAGTAACGAACCCCATTGAAGTCAATGGGAAACTCGAGCATTTTTGCAACATGTCAACCTCAGAAAATGATGGAAACACCACGGAAATGGACAGGTAACAGCAGGGGCAGCAGACTCTATACAACAACCTCCATAGATTATTGTATAGAGTCTGTGTGTAAGTGCTATGGTGTATGCCACCTCTTACACAGGACAATGAGCAGTGAGGTTGTATATGGCTGCACTAACAAAAGAAAGCAACCCTGCAGACTGGCTGCAGATGACAACAGATACTGGCCAGACTAGTTTTTGGATGTTGTCGTATACAGTCTGTGTGTAAGTGGTGCTTTATGGTGTATGCCACCTGTTACACGGGACAATGAGGTTCTATGCAGCTATACTACAAATCACAGCAATACAATGTACAACAGCAGCAGCACCAGCAACAAAAAAATTAGTAGTACTGAGGACTTCTTTGGGGTCTGTATGCACCACGTGCTGTCCCCTTTCTGCCAGCAGTCAATTACCACAGTGTGCAGTTAAGATCATGGTAGCTGCACTGCAAGTCCCAGCCAGCAGCCTGGAGTACTCCAAACAAAATAAACATTTTAAGCCCTTACAAGGGCTGTTGGGTTCTTTGTCTAGTTTTCCTGCCTACAGGAACGCTAATTCTCTCCCTAACGCTCTCCCTGACCATCAGCAGCTCTGTCCCTATTCGCTTCCAGCATGCATGTTAGGCGAGCACCGCCGGCTCAGATTCTTATATGCCCGGGTCATCTGATCTGACCAATTGCTGCTATAGACATGTATGGGTCCAACGTCATCGCAGGATGTACCAAAGAGTCTCCTGCATGTTTATTGGCTGAGAAATTGCACCCAAACTTGCAGGAAAAGAATAATGCCATTTTCTCGAGTATTGCGAGATGCTCGTCCGAGCATCACGCACCTTCAAGTACCTTAATACTCGAACGAGTTCCAAGCTCAGACGAGCATGCTCGCTCATCACTATTCCTGACATTTTCCTGCCACCAGCCCTGATGTTTCTGCCTGTCTCTGACTACGAGTTTGTTCCATGATGCTGTATTGCACTATAACTCGGCCGCCTCTGCAAGCAAGTGTAAGTATAAATTGTGTTAATCTATACTGATAAATCTGATACCTAATAAAGCTGCACTTTGTCTACTATGGTTGTGGGACAAATAACTCCACTTTGACACTTCATTACAGTAGAAGACATGAGTTTGTGTATAATCCACTGCACTGACAAATTACCAAAAAGCACCATGCTCACTAGGGGACTGCCAGCTACAGCACACTGTCAGCACCTTAGGTAGGGCCCAGGAGCTGACAGATTCCCTTTAATACAAGATGCCTTTCTAAATGTGTAAAGCTAACCTGCTGAAGCACAATACTAAAACCACCTTTAAGTTATATTCACACAGATAATTTTGGGCTAAAAAAATTGACCAAAAGCAAAAGCTTAATTTTTTCCAGCCATTTTTTTTTTACATTTTTGACCCCTTTTTGAGCAGCCTAAAATGAGACTCTAAAAACGTCAATTTTTATTTAACTCCTTCAAGTCAGGAATACGTGAAAATGTTCCAACTGCTGATGCTTCAGAGTGAGCAGCACTGCACACATTAATGTGCCAGGAGCCGACGGTAGTGACAGACAGCTGTGATCACACTGCTGCCTGCCAATAACAGCATAAATTGTGGTGTTTAAGGGTTTCTGTGACAGGAGCCACACCTGATGAGCCTCACTGACTGGAACCCCCGCAGTGTGACTGGGGGGTCACAATCAGTTTTCCTAACAGAGGAAGGTATAGTACCTACCGTCCATCCTATTGGATGTGTGACCTGCAAAATCTACTGTGATAGGACATGTGCAATACAGCTGCGTCATATCTCCTGTGCTGTTCATGTCCGAAATAGCCTCAGACTCGGCAGAATTATATCAGTCATGGGCAGTACAGCAAAGATAGGAAGCAGCTGTACTGCGCATGTCCACCAGACGTGGCCACGCACTGCCAGGCCTGCCCGCTTGATGACAATTACTTGACTAAGAGCTGGGAATCACAACCATAGAGGCGTGATTACACCCAGCCCCTGGACCACGACTAGTTGGACCCAAAGAAACACCCAGATGACTACATGTAAGAAATTAGCATACAGTGCGGGAATCGATATAAGATAAGTATGTTTTCTCTGTATACCTGGCAACCAGATATCCTATACAAATATACAGATTTGCAAAGTGTGTTATGTGATGTATTACATATGATTAAAGGGGTATTCAACTCAAACATTACTTTTGATATGTTGCTGCCCATGGTGAGACTAACTATTCCTTCCAAACTTGTTATGATCTATTCAGTCTCCTTCCCCCTAGTTCTCAGCTGCTGCTTTCTGCTGAAGATACAAAAATCAGATTTTCTCTCCGTCTCCCCTGCTCCCCCTTCCCTTCATAGATGGCTGACGTAAACAAACTAAAAAGTGCACAAATTTCAGAAAAAAATTAAAACTTATAGTTATCAGGTTTTTATGCCTCCTTGAAAAATAATGTGTAGTAGATACTTGCAATAAACTTTCA
The DNA here is from genome assembly GCF_027789765.1 of Dendropsophus ebraccatus. Classification (NCBI taxonomy): domain Eukaryota; kingdom Metazoa; phylum Chordata; class Amphibia; order Anura; family Hylidae; genus Dendropsophus; species Dendropsophus ebraccatus. The sequence continues at coordinate 12,644,593 of NC_091464.1, read as the reverse complement.
GCAGATGTGTTCGGTAAATCTACAATAACAGAATGTAAAACTGTCTGGTATATACATATATTTATCCTCAGATAATAAGAAAGGTATATAAGGGACGGACTAGATGGACCAGGGGGGCTTTTTCTGCCGACATTCTTCTATGTCTTTATTATGTTATTACACAACTTGCCATTAATACAGAGAATATCTGTCTGGTTACTGTTGTATTCATGATTAATGAAGAGGGAACGTGAAATCCTCGTTACCAATATATGGCTCCTCTCTCTTCTTATCTCTATTCCTCTCTAATTCATCAAAACCAGTCATTTAATGCAATAAAACCCAACAAACACCGCACTTTATTAGTGGGTATTATTTATAGCTACGGCTACTGTTTTGGATGTATTCCTAATGCCTCCATCTGTAATACCTGATGGCAAGAATATCCAAATGCCGCATTATTTGTGCTGTCAAAGCAATGGAAGCCATGACAGCACCCAGTCAGTAGGCTATGCTGAGTATTGTGGGTAAGTTCTAAACCACCCCCACCCCTACCAACGCCTCTCAAGAAAAAAGAAAGCCAGGGCTCTAGGGTCTAAAGAAGTACTTTTGGTTATGGGTGAAGGTGAAGCTCATTGAGGAGGCAGGGTTGTCTGGTTAACATAATTTTTGTGGGTATATCCATAAGAATTTGGCTCTCACACTGTCAAAATGACGTCCGTTGTTGTTGCATGGCTATCATTTAACAGCCATTGTTTAAAATGACAGTCGTTATTTGTCATTAAATGATAACCATCCAACTAAAACGGTCATTATTGGATTGTGTGTGAACACAGACTGTGGCTATGTTCCCACTATGGGTACATAGTGTGGCTGTGATTAAAACAAGATGCCCACCTTTTCCCACTAAGTGGGAACATAACGTTGGAGTAATGGATACCAGTTCTGTACGGGCGCCCTGCAGATCACATCACTGATTACAAAACAGTTACATCCAGCAGCATTCTCTTCATCATATACTCCACACCCCAATGGCAATTTCTCTTACAGCCAAAATATTATTAACCCCCTGCCACCATTCTCAGCTTGTATGTCAGCACACATATTCAGGCCCCAGATCCTTTTCAAATCAATAGGAGACATATTTATTGACATTTTTAAAATATACTGTATTTTCATCAGCTGAATTGTTTATTTTTATTAGAAAAATAGGTTTCTACACTGTCCACTGTGTCACGGCTGCAGCGGCATCCTGTGCTCCAGGCCGTACCTTAACTTGTTTGCTGTCAAAAAGCTTTCTCTCTTAAAGGGGTTAAAGGGGTAGTGCGGCGCTAAAAAATTATTCACAGAATAACACACATTACAAAGTTATACAACTTTGTAATGTATGTTATGTCTGTGAATAGCCCCCTTTCCCGTGTCCCACCACCCCCACCCGTGTACCCGGAAGTGTTGGTGCATTATACATTACCTGATCCGTGTCGAGGGCCGTCCGCCATTTTGTGCCAAACGTCATCTTCGGACGGACGGCCAGGTCGCTGCTGCCAGTTCCCCCTCCGCCGTGTCACAACTGTGCTCAGCCGCGATTGGCTGAGCACAGTTATGCTCAGCCAATCGCGGCTGAGCATCGGATGACGCTGCAGAGGGCGTCCGGCATTCGGAACAGACGGAGCTGTTCGCCGGCCGGCCGAAGAAGACGTCACTGAATGAAGATCGGAGACGGTTGTCGGCACGTGACAGGTGAGTATAGCGCACCACACTTCCGGGTACATGGGTGGGGGTGGTGGGACACGGGGAAGGGGGCGATTCACAGACATAACATACATTACAAAGCTGTATAACTTTGTAATGTGTGTTATTCTGTGAATAGTTCTTTACCGCTGCACTACCCCTTTAAGTAGTGATGAAGTATTCTGAAGTTTAGCCACTAGGTGTGAGTGTTTTCTATATGTCTATGTATTGCACAGCTGAAGTCAGTGTTGGGTTAGTGTTTTATGTATGCCATGTGTTTGTAGCTAACCCATAGGAGGTGCACTTTTCTTTTTAGCCTATTATCCTTTTGTTTTCTCCTGCACACACTCGCCCCCACCAGTCACAGAGAGGCACACTGTAGGTCACTGTGGGAGGAGTTACATGGTGGAGGAAGGGCAGTTCAGTCCCTACCAGGTGCTCAGAAAAGAAAGACACAGAAACTACTGTTCCTGCTGTAGTTAAAGGGGTACTCCAGTGGGGGGCACTTTTTGGCTGGGACCGGGGAGGAGTGACGTCTCAGGTCCACTCAGCCACTCAGTGAAGGAGGCGGGATCTGTTTCAAGTCCGCTCCGATCCCACCTCCTTCACTGAGTGGCTGAGCGGACCTGAGATGTCACGTCTCGGGCCCACGTCAGTCACCTGGAAGCGGACGGGAACCGGAGAGGTGAGTGGACGTCTTTTCCCTTGGCCACCTCCTCCCCGGTCCCAGCCAAAAAGTGCCCCCCCCCCCCCCCCGCTGGAGTACCCCTTTAAGCCAGGGCCTGGCTGATGCCAGGACCCCTGTCAGGGACAACAAAGTCAGTCTAGTCTAGACACAAGTGTGTATAGATGCAGGCAGAGAGAAACAGTTCTTTTATTATTTCTACCATGTTTAGTATGCAGTGCTAAACACTTTAAAGGGAGAGGTAACCATGGAACAACCTGACAATGCCAAGAACATGTCTATACAGAACAGGGAAGTATCCTGAAACAAGAGAAACCAGCCTTGATAGGACAAAGCAGCCAGTACTGGAGGCCTACGTATCTGATCGTGCAGTGCAGGTAACTGGGACATCCCGGACACTTAACTACACCCAGATAACCACAGCTGGGGCTTGTATTACCCTGACAGGACGGGTAGCTCACAACTGTAGGGCAGAAGGTAGTCAGACCAACTTCTATACACAAATTCAAGTCAACACATCACTACAAATTATTTCTCCAGGTTCCGGCAGAGTACACAGCTACACTGGGTTGGGGCTCCTTTGGCCAACTCCTCTCCTCTACTCTTCAAGCACCGCGACAACTACCTCTCTTTCTTTTGCTACTCTCAAGCACCCCCGCAAGCACAAAACGTGTTACCAAGGAACACCCTGACCCATGCCAAGAACACGTCTATACAGAACAGGGAAGTATCCTGAAACAAGAGAAACTAGCCTCGATAGGACAAAGCAGCCAGTACTGGAGGCCTACGTATCCGATCGTACAGTGCAGGTAACTGGGACATCCCGGACACTTAGCTACACCCAGATAACCACGGCTGGGGCTTGTATTACCCTGAAAGGATGGGTAGCTCACAACTGTAGGGCAGAAGGTAGTCAGACCAACGTCTATACACAAATTCAAGTCAACACGTCACTACTAATTATTTCTCCAGGTTCCGGCAGAGTACACAGCTACACTGGGTTGGGGCTCCTTTGGCCAACTCCTCTCCTCTACTCTTCAAGCACCGCTACAACTACCTCTCTTTCTTCTGTTACTTTCAAGCACCCCCGTGAGCACAAAACGTGTAACCAAGGAACACCCTGACCCATGCCAAGAACACGTCTATACAGAACAGGGAAGTATCCTGAAACAAGAGAAACTAGCCTTGATAGGACAAAGCAGCCAGTACTGGAGGCCTACGTATCCGATCGTGCAGTGCAGGTAACTGGGACATCCCGGACACTTAGCTACACCCAGATAACCACGGCTGGGGCTTGTATTACCCTGACAGGATGGGTAGCTCACAACTGTAGGGCAGAAGGTGGTCAGACCAACTTCTATACACAAATTCAAGTCAACACATCACTACAAATTTTTTCTCCAGGTTCCGGCAGAGTACACAGCTACACTGGGTTGGGGCTACTTTGGCCAACTCCTCTCCTCTACTCTTCAAGCACCGCTACAACTACCTCTCTTTCTTCTGCTACTCTCAAGCACCTCCGCAATCACAACAAGGTCAAGCACTAAAGTCTGTGTAAAGTTTTATCTATTTTATAAAACGTGTACTGTTATACAGTAAAACTGTTCTATTTTTATATAGCCGGGACTCTGTCATCTTCTGTAAGCACCAGCACTGTACACCTTGGGTAATTTTTTCCCTTACTGTGGGTGGCGGTACCGACAGTCCGGGTGGGTCAGTTGCCACTCAGGACTACCGTGAGAAGAGCGCAAGGGACCCACTACAAACCGGCAGGTTACTGACCATTTAGGAAACACAGCCAGCCACACAAACAAACAGGTATCAACATCAAACCTTTGTGCTGGACAAGAACTGGCATCACGACTATAGTAGTACTGTGCTCTGCCAGAACTTTAGAGGTAGAATAAGTAGAATACTTGAAAGTAAAGAGAATACTTGTGCCCGTGTTTTGACTCCTTGGTCGTTGCACCACCTATTGCCCACCAGTGTCGTGTGACCCGACCTAGACGGGGACACAAGCCCCAGACCTGGGATGAGCAGAGTGGTCAGAGTTCTCTGATTACACCCGCCCTCTGAGATTAGAGTGCTTAGGCTTATAGCAACTTTACTTTATCTGGATCAGTTCCTTTACTTCTTGTGGATACTGTACTGCACTGTGTTAAGATGTCCACGGCGTGGGTTGAGATGATCCCTGACTTGTCCTCTCTGGTAGTGACTTAACACTGCATAGTGTGTAATAAGGTTGCTTGAGGAAAAACTGTGTCTAGGTCTCGCATATACATGTGCTCTGCTCAATGTCTAGACTAAAGATGAGCGGAACTTTCGGACTTTCGGTCCGAAAACCACTCACTCCAGTGCGATGCCTGCGATCCCCGATGTATAGTTGCGCTCCTGGGAATCTACGGCCGGGATCTTCCAGGGAATTCACGATACATTCCCTGGAAATCCAGGGAATGTATCTTGAATTCCCTGGAAGATCCTGCCCGCAGATTTCCGGGATCGCAACTATGCACCCGGGATCGCAGGCATAGTAATTGAGCGAAGATGCTGTTGGACCAAAAGTCCGACGGTTCACTCATCCCTAGTCTAGACCACTACAATCCGGACTGGGGACCTGGCAGGAGCCAGGGCCCAACTTGACTGCTGTAGGGAGCGTCCTATCTTGCGTCCTTCCTCTAAAGAATCTAAGGCAAGAAGACCTCACACTTCCTCTACCCCTGTGACTTCCTTCCTACAGACAGTAGTGGATTATAATAGGGGCGTTCCAGGCGGCAGCCCGGGGCCCTGAGCTCCTGGGGGGCCCATGACCACCCAAAAAGACTTATACTTTCAGTGGCGCACTGTCTCCTGGCTACACTTCCGCCATGATTTGCAAAAAATCACAGGTTTTTTTTTATGGCAATTTTGCACAAATCAGGACATCATGACATTATCTATACTGTACTATGAACGCCAGGCTAGTGCCTCCATAGTTACAGTGAGGTGGGGGGGCCCAGGCTAGGTGAACAGCCCGGGGCCTATGGTAAAGTTAAAACGCCCCTGCCTACAGAATATGTAAACTGTGCTGTGAGTGTGTGTGTAAGATGTAAGATGTAAAGAGAAAGGTGATAGGTTTGAAGAAGAAAGAGCTCTCATTGGTGTACACATCCATGTGGTACATAAAAAAAACAATAACCCTTTAGTTCCTACTGCTGTGCAATATCTGGACACAAATACTTGTAACAATGACATCTAGTTGTAAAACTTTGGTACTGCTACATTACCACTTACTCTTTTAAGTACAGACTTTTGCGAAGGGTGTAACCAATGGCAACATCTGTGGTGGGACACCACATTTGCAGAACCTGGGAAGCCCACTGAGCCACCTAGTGCTGAAAATGATGACAGCTCTTTGGTGGAAGAAGGGAAAATAATTCACTACTGAACAGGATAATGGGATGTGCAAAGGTTTTGATAGCGAGAAGAGTGGAAGGGTTGGTTAGTAAGGTGAAGAAATATGAGGAGATAATGGCAAGGAGTTCTAATAAAGCAACCTTAAGGTTCCAGAAGCTCTGGAAACGTTGGAAAGATTGATGGGGTTTTTTTTTTTCTCTCTCCTTCCGTGCTGTGGGTGGGTGGGGTGGGTATCTGGGAGGGGGGGATAATATATTGTGAATTGTGATACTTTTCTTTTACTATGAAATCAATAAAAAAAAATTGGAGTTAAAAAAAAAAAATGATGACAGCTCAGGGTCCAGTGTATTGCAGGAGCGGGCAGCGAGGCCCCCTGATGCAGCAGGCCCCATAGCAGCCGCTATGTCCTCTACAGTGTTAGTTACACCCTGGTTGCTCTACCTTAAAGGGAACCTGTTAGCCTGGTCAGCCCCCTCCCCCGAACCCACCTCCAGACAGGGCTGGGAATACATACCTGCGCCTGCGCTTCCCGCTCCTGGTCCCATCAAGGAGATATGGCCGTCAGCTCATCTGCGCACTCAATATGCAGATGAGCTGAGATGAGTCAAATGGCCATAGTTAATCATTGGAACAGTTATATCCTATGGCCATTGGACTCATCTCAGCTCATCTGCAAATTGACGTGCAGATGAACCGACGGCCATATCTCTGCGGCAAGACTGAGACTGGGAGCACGAAGTGCAGGAGCCAGTATGTATGCCGGGCCCTGTCCGGGGGGTGAGATGGGCTAGAGGGGGCTAACCTGGCTGACAGGTTTCCTTTGAGAGGCCTAAGTTACATTATAATGCTATGTACACATAGTGCAATCGGCAACAACGGCCATACTTTGTACGCCCAGACACCCTGCATGTTTTTCTATGGGATCCGGCCGGAGCGTATACACAGTATGACATGTCAGTTTTCTGCGGCCGCTAATCATTGAATAGCGCCTGCAGAAAATCATGTCAGTGCACACTATGAAGCGAGTGGCTCCGGCCGCTTGCTTCATACTGTACAGTGGGAAGTTCTGATGCGCATCGCCTGCATCAGAACTCTACGGCCATAAAGATCATCCGGTTGGTACTGCAGTACTGTCCGGGATGATCTTTTTAGAGACCGGCCGGGTCACAGAAAGGCCGGCCTCATACGCCATGTGAACATGGCCTAAACAAATATGCCACAATGCATGCATTAGTTTAATTGAACTGAAAAGCAAGTAAAGCATAGGTGTTCTGCCAAACTAGAATAATGAACAGGAAGCAAAATGACTGTTATTAATTACCGTGGGTGGTCTCATTAGGGAACTTCCTCTTTTCTGATACTGATTTGGCAATTAATACAATAAAACCCGGGATAAATAGTTTCAGGTTAAAATTAATGGTGTTTACCTAAAGATATAGCTCACCTATAGAGTTCAGGAACCTCCGAAAACTTCTGCTTTCTAAACTGATGAGACTTATCAGTAATTAATAGTCAGGCATTAGGATTATAAATGAGGAGATTCATGGGATATTATTAGGAAGAGCTTGAGTCACATGTAATAATTTAGCAGGTACGTCAACAAGCACTCTGGACGTTTGTCTTTGCTGAGAACACATTAATCTTCCTCCGAATTGCACTTTCCTAAGTAGAAAACGGCATGTCACAATATAGTCCGACTTTGCAGAGTTCCCAGGGTAAATAAATGATTTCTGTAACACCGTAACCCGTTGGGATTTATTCCTCTTAATTCGTTCTCCTAAAATTGGAAAGTGTGAAGATCAATTTAAAGAAACAATTCTTAGAATTTTACATTCTAAGGAAATTATTGGTGATGTTTACATTGCCATTAACACCAACCTTACTATTTACTTACTTCTCTACCTGTACAAACTGTATTTGTGGTAGTTACTCTAAAGTAGGGCCGTATTTACCACTAGGCACCCATGGTCCCGTGCCTAGGGCAGTACCTCGCAGGGGGGCCGCACCAGGGAGAGCAGGGGGGAAGAAAACAACTTTTTTTGTTTTTACTTTTTTAGTCTCCCAAATCCCTTTCCTACTTGTCAGTAAATCCGGCGTCTTTACAGGAGGGAGGTGGGCTGGTGTTGAGGTCACAAGCGTGAAAAGAGAGAGGGAGACTGGTATGATGGTGTAATCCAGTCACAGCATGGTGGTGTTATCCAGTCACAGTATGGTGGTGTTATCCAGTCGTTGTATGGCGGTGTTATCCAGTCACAGTATGGTGCTGTTATCCAGTCACAGTATGGTGCTGTTATCCAGTCACTGCATGGCTGTGTTATCCAGTCACAGTATGGTGGTGTTTTTCAGTCACAGTATGGTGGTGTTATCCAGTCACAGTAAGGCAATGTTATCCAGGCACAGTAAGGCAATGTTAACCAGTCACAGTAAGGCAATGTAAACCAGTCACAGTATGGTGGTTTTATCCAGTCACAGTATGGTGGTGTTATCCAGTCACAGTATGGTGGTGTTATCCAGTCACAGTATGGTGGTGTTATCCAGTCACAGTATGGTGGTGTTATCCAGTCACAGTAAGGCAATGTTATCCAGGCACAGTAAGGCAATGTTAACCAGTCACAGTAAGGCAATGTTAACCAGTCACAGTAAGGCAATGTTAACTAGTCACAGTATGGTGGTGTTATCCAGTCACAGTATGGTGGTGTTTTTCAGTCACAGTATGGTGGTGTTATCCAGTCACAGTATGGTGGTGTTTTTCAGTCACAGTATGGTGGTGTTAACCAGTCACAGTATGGTGGTGTTTTTCAGTCACAGTATGGTGGTGTTTTTCAGTCACAGTATGGTGGTGTTATCCAGTCACAGTATGGTGGTGTTATCCAGTCACAGTATGGTGGTGTTAACCAGTCACTGTATGGTGGTGTTAACTAGTCACTGTATGGTGGTGTTAACCAGTCACAGTATGGTGGTGTGATCCAGTCACAGTATGGTGGTGTTAACCAGTCACAGTATGGTGGTGTTATCCAGTCACTGTAAGGTTGTGTTATCCAGTTACAGTATGGTGGTGTTATTCAGTCACAGTATGGTGGTGTTAACCAGTCACTATATGGTGGTGTTAACCAGTCACAGTATGGTGGTGTCATCCAGTCACAGTACGGTGGTGTTATTCAGTCACAGTATGGTGGTGTTAACCAGTCACAGTATGGTGGCGTTAACCAGTCACAGTATGGTGGTGTTATTCAGTCACAGTATGTTGTGTTATTCAGTCACTGTATGGAGGTGCTTTTCAGTCACAATATGGTGGTGTTATCCAGTCACAGTATGGTGGTGTTATCCAGTAACAGTATGGTGGTGTTAACCAGTAACAGTATGGTGGTGTTAACCAGTCACATTATGGTGATGTTGAGCTGTTACAGTACGGTGGTGTTATTCAGTCACAGTATGGTGGTGTTAACCAGTCACAGTATGGTGGCGTTAACCAGTCACAGTATGGTGGTGTTATTCAGTCACAGTGTGGTGATGTTATCCAGTCAAAGTATGGAGTTGTTATCCAGTCACAGTATGGTGGTGTTATGCAGTCACAGTATGGTGGTGTTAACCAGTAACTGTATGGTGGTGTTATACAGTCACAGTATGGTGGTTTTGGTTAAGTCTGTTATGGCATTGTTACCCAGTGATAGTATGGTAATATTGGTCTGGTCTGGCATGGCTGTGTTATCCAGTCACAGTATGGTGGTATTGGTCAGGTCTGGTGTGGCTGTGTTTTCCAGGCACAGTATGGTGGTATTGGTCAGGTCTGGTGTGGCGGTGTTATCCAGTCACAGTATGGTGGTATTGGTCAGGTCTGGTGTGGCGGTGGTAAGTGTGATGCCTGGAGCTACCAATTACCTACCAATCTACCAATCCTGTGGTGAGAATTCCCTCAGACAATATGCAGACGGCTCTAATCGTTGATTCAATGTGGAAATTTCTTTATGTTTTAAGCCGGTAAAAACCATGAAAAACACAATTCAGCCAATGTTTCTACATGTAGAGAAATGCATGTGGCTGAAACCACATTCTCATTTCTTCCCCAGTAGTCATGTGCTGTTACCAGGATTATTGGTTATACGCCTATTGGTTACCACATGAGGGTCTGGCATCTGCTGCATGCGGTGACATCAGTAGTGGATTACAATAGGGGCATTTCGGGCGGCAGCCCGGGGCCCTGAGCTCCTGGGGGGCCCATGACCACCCAAAAAGACTTATACTTTCAGTGGTGTACTGTCTGCTGGCTATACTTCTGCCATGATTTGCAAAAATCACAGTTTTTTTATGGCAATTTTGCACAAATCAGGACATCATGACATTATCTGCCCTGTACTATGAACGCCAGGCTAGTGCTGCCATAGTTACAGTGGGGCTTGGTGAACAGCCCGGGGCCAATGGTAAAGTTAATCCGCCCCTGGGTGATATACAGTAAATGTGGGAATGCGGCCTTAGACTGATCAGATATCAATATGATGTTCAGAAACTAGAAAATCATGATGCTAATTGGTGAGTGAACATGGTGGGTCTGCAGGTTTAGTGTCTAGGGCAGCAGAAGCTGGTAATACCCCATCTAGAGCAGGGATGGGAATCTTCTGCCCTCTAGCTGTTGCAAAATTACAATATCCATCATGCCTGGACAGCCAAAGCATCAGCAGGCAAAACCAGACATCAGAGCATCAGGTCACATTGTGTACCCTTATATTGTGATGGGCAAGAGTAAAGCCAGTGGATTTAAAAAAAAATTGGTTTCTGGCATTGCCTAATTTTATCCTACATAAATCCATTGAAAAATGTAGCTCGGTTAATTTCATTTAGTGAGAAGATCCATCAGCTCTATTTTATAGGATCCTAATCTCACTGATCACCTGGAATATACCCCCCCCCCCCCCCATATTATTATGTCTCACTAGTGCCATTTGCAGTCTGTGTCAGAGGAATAGCTAATGGTGAACATAGAAGTCATACCTGGCCCTGGTATCTAGGGGGGGGTTAAAGTTCTCTAGCACGTAAAAAGACACCCATATAAATGAGGGGTACTCATAGACTTTACAATTAGGCCTCTGGGGCAAACAAGTGAATAATATTACAGTATGTCTGTACTAAAGAGGTTGTCCAAGTAAGTAGAGATCGCAGGGAATTCCAACCTCTGTACCCCCCCACTGATCTCCATATTAGGCCCCCAGCTTCCTTGTTATGAATATAGGTGCGGGTACGGCACGTGGCCCATAGCTCTATGTATTCCTATAGAGCCGCCGGAAAGAGCCAAGAAAGCACTTTTCAGCTTATTCGTATTGTATTCATAACAAAGAAGCCAGGGGCCCGATACAGCGATCAGACGTCTGTTTCTGCGGCAATTTACTTTACTTTAATGCATTGAGGTCAATGGGATGACGGACGTCCAATGCACACAATGTATAAAATGACGGACGTTATCTGCATGAATGTCAAAATAATGATCATGTCAATTATTTTAGGAAGACAAACAGCAGATGTTATTTATTTTTATTTTTCACCATCCTTTTTTCGTTTTAACCTCAAAATGACAGACAAATGTTTAAACGGAGGAAAAAATGTTGTGTGAACATAGGCTTACTTTAATGTTTCATTAGAAAAGAAATCTGCAAGCGACCTTGTAAAATCACTTCAAAAACCAACATGACATATTTTGCAATTTTCACCAGGTTCCATGTTCAGTACCTATGAATCTTATCCATTGTACAGCGGGGTATAAGCAACTTCTCTGACCCTTGTTGTGCATTAATAAGCTATACATTTACAGAGTAATGTCTCCCATGATACAGCAGAAATTGTCCAGAAAAGAGGCTCATGAAAACTTTTTATGGTTTTGACCTTGAAACTCCCCAGATTCCAATTTCTTTGAGTCAGGGATGTTCTGAAAAAACAAACCAAATAAATTGTTTCCAAGTAGAGATAAGCGAGCATGCTCGTCCGAGCTTGGTACTCACTCGAGTATTAGGGTACTCGATGACACTCCTTACTCGAACGAGCATCTCATGATACTCGATACAATGGCATCTTCTTCTTCCTGCATGTTTGGCGGCTTTTTCTCAGCCAATCATCATGCAGGAGAGTTTTTGGGTGCTTGTAGCATCACGTGGGAACCCGACATGACAATAGCAGCGATTGGCCGGCCAGATCAGATGACCTGGGCATATAAGAATCAGGTCTCGCGATGCTCGTGTCAGACGTAGGCTGGATGAGCATAGGGAGAGAGCTGCTGTCTGTCAGGGAGAGTGTTAGGGTTGGAATAATAGTGTCTGGTAGGCAGTAATCATCCACAAAGAACCCAAAAGTCCTTCTAAGGGCTACAACTACATTTTTTTGACCTCCTCTTGGCTGCTGGCTGGGACTTGTAGTGCAGCTACCGCCATCTTGGCTGCACACTGTGCAAAGCGACTGTTGCCAGAAAGGGGACAGCACGTGGTCCACAAAGACCCCAAAGAAATTGCCCAAAGTCCTCTCAGTATTCATTTTTGCTGCTGCTGTACCTTGGCTTCCTGGGACCTTTAGTGCAGCTACACCTATCCTGGCTCTGCAGTGTGCAGTGTATCGGGTGCTCTAAAACAAACAACACCTGGTACCTGGTACACACAGACTCCATAGACTAAACCAAAAGTCCCCCCAGTTCTCATTTTTGCCGCAGCATCTTGGCTTGTTGGGACCTGTAGTGCAGCTACATCTATTCTGGCTGTGCAAACGGTGCTTTAAAACAAAAAGCATCTGGTACCTGGTACACAGAGACTCCATAGACTACACCAAAAGTCCTCCCAGTTGCACCTAGTTGTGTGCTTACCTAACATGTGCCTTGCCCATCTTGGTCTGGGTCAGCAAAATTGTATTGAGGGCCACCACCCAGCTGTTGCCCATAATTTGGTGTAATGCTGCGATTAGGCAGCCCCAGAGGTGACCATGCATGCTGCCCCTGCTGTTTCCTGTCCATTTCCGTGGTGTTTCTATCATTTTCTGAGGTTTCCTGGTTTTCAGGCAACTTTCCCTGTGCAGAGCTTTGGTCCCCTGCAAAAATGCTCGAATTTCCCATTGACCTCAATGGGGTTCGTTACTCGAAACGAGCATCTGAGCATTGGGAAATATTTGTCTCGTGTATCGAGCACCCGAGCATTTTAGTACTCGCTCATCACTAGTTCCAAGAAGATCCCATCCTGCAACTTTAATGCCCCTGTCACCATAATAAAAGTCAAGTCAAAATTGTTGGTCAGTCAAGACACAGACTTGACTAGATGTGACCTGTCAATGAACTATGGGGGAGATTTATCAAACTGGTGTAAAGTGAGACTGGCTCAGTTGCCCCTAGCAACCAATCAGATTACACTTTACATTCCTCACAGACTCTTTGGAAAATGAAAGGTGGAATCTGATTGGTTGCTAGGGGCAACTGAGACAATTCTACTTTACACCATGTTTGATAAATCTCCCCCCTGTTCTCGTACGTATATAACATGGCAGGAGCTTTCTATAATGACACAGATAACCTTTTAATGGACTTAAAGGACTGCTGCTCACATCTTGAGAACTGTAGGAGATCTAGTGGCGTCTGTACCGTGACAGGTCAGAACTATTTCGGCCTCATGAGGGGGTTTTAATGTTATGGCTGGTCAATGTAAGTTAGTCTGATCACACATTGTATGAATTTGGTATTGATAAATTTATTGCATTTCTATATTAGGTTATTGATATTATATGGAGAAGACCATGGTGACTGTGCCAGCCTTAGTGGGTTGTGTAAGGAGAGCAGCTGATCCCCAGCATCATGCCTTGTGTATGTGACAGGGCTGAGGGGTGGTCTGACCACAAAACTTTCTTTCGGAAGTTGTAGACAAGAAGATGAACATCAAGTGTATTCACGGCCAGGCGAGGGAGGGGGGGGGGGGCTAGTTGACAGCACCCCCTCTAAGCCTTTCTCCCTACTGCTCTCTCTCTTTACATGGAGTTCAATTCTTGGGAAACCTTTGGAGCGTTCAATGTGGTCTATTGTCCTAGAATGTATTTAGGAAATTTCAGAATCAGATCAAGGCAGAAAAGGAAGCAAAAGGGGTGGGAGGGCTGATGTAAGAACAAAAAGAGGGCTGTTCTGTTCTCCCCACTGCCCCCTCCATTCACCAGCCCACCCCCTTCTCTTCTTATCAGTTTTTCCTATCACCTGGCTTAAGCCCTGTTATACCTAATCACTTGTCCTGGGCAGCCAATCCTCAGCTGCTCGCTCACTACCCCCTCCCCATTTGCCACTGTTTATAAATGAGTCAGTGGAGATCAGAGAGGTGAGCGCCTGCATTTACTTTCTCCCTCTACTTCAAGTACCTCCACTTCAGTCGCCTCTAGCACACCTGGGTGAGATCACACTCTGGATACCTGGCTGCCAGGTAAGTGCTTACCGCTCCGTCATGGCGACCGCTAGATGGACATTTATAACCCGTATTATTTACTTCTTTTTATTAGTTTTCTTTTATTCTCTCTGCATTTGTATTGTTTAATCCATTTGGCATATACAAAGATGATATCATATTATATTAATTGCATCTATCTATCTATCTATTCTCTATTATCTATCTATTTATCTATCTATCATCTATCTATCGTCTATTTATCTATCTATCTATCGTCTATTTATCTATCTATCTATCTATCTATCTATCTATCTATTCTCTATTATCTATCTATCGTCTATCTATATATCTATCTATCTATCTATCTATCTATCTATCTATTATCTATCTATCTCCTATCTATAATCAATCTATCTATCTCTCTATCTATCTATCTATCTATCTATCTATCTATCTATTTCTACAAATTACACTGATATATGGAATTGACCCAATGATGTGAATATACTGGTATTTGTAGAGTTCTGGCTATCTATCTATCTATCTATCTATCTATGTATCTATCTATCTATCTATCTATCTATCTATCTATCTATCTATTATCTATCTATCTATCTATCTATCTATCTATCTATCTATCTATCTGTTATCTATCTATCTATAATCAATCTCTCTATCTCTCTATCTATCTATCTATCTATCTATCTATCTATCTATCTATCTATCTATTTCTACAAATTACACTGATACATGGGATTGACCCAATGATGTGAATATACTGGTATTTGTAGAGTTCTGCCACATATAATTATTAGGCTCGGGCTATAAATGCAGAGGTTGTAATGATGTATAAAGGAAAATGAGCCGTGCAGAAAGGAATGATTTTGCACAGATAATTTATATGGCAAACATGAAGATTAACATCACAGACACCTATCTGTTTCCTCTAGACCTTTATATACCAGTCCTTTGCTATACATAGATAGAGTCAAGGCATCATTACTTCTCTGCTGCATAAACTTAAAATTATATGGAAGTTTTCATTAAGTTTATATTAAATGATTTCAGGAAACATTCTAGAACTTTGCTTTCCGTGTACATAGAAAATGTCAGAATTTTAATAAAGAGCACCTCTCCTTTCAGCTTCTCTATTAAATTTCAATAGACTCATTAGATTTCATGACTATTGTATGTTCTCAAAGGCTCTTCTAGTAACTCCAACCAGGTCCATGCCAGGCACAAGGTTATATAGATGATCATTATTATGGGACGCCTTTGCCCCATAAGTTTTCCAAAGTGGGAAAATAGCCTGAGGGTCCTATTACACGGAACGATTATCGTATGGAAAATCGTTAGATCGTTCGAATTTAAATGAAAATCGTCCTGTTGCAGGCAACGAGCGAAAAATCGTTGGTGTGTCACTGATTTAAATCTGACCCTAAAATCATTGTTAATCGTTCGCTGTAATTCCACATTTGTTCCTCTTTTTTTGCTGGGATCAGTTGAATTAAACGATCGTAGTAACTAGCGACTATCGTTCTGTGCAATATGGTGAACGATTTCAGGTTAATGATAAACAATCTAGTTTGTGATCGTTTATCGTTAATCAGTACACATCGCTTTGTCTAATAAATAGAGATGAGCGAACCTCGAGCATGCTGGAGTCCATCCGAACCCGAACTTTCGGCATTTGATTAGCGGTGGCTGCTGAAGTTGGATAAAGCCCTAAGGCTATGTGGAAAACATGCATATAGTCATTGGCTGTATCCACGTTTTCCAGACAACCTTAGAGCTTTATCCAAGTTCAGCAGCCCCTGCTAATCAAATACCGAACGATCGGGTTCATATAGACTCAAGCATGCTCGAGGATCTCTACTAATAGACCCTAAAACAGCTGTACACTATAGTTATATTTAGCCATTGCAGACCTAATAAAAAAAGTCTGGGAAGGTGATTAAAACATTAAAAAAACGTATGGCTCTCAGTGTACTTGCCTCTTATCACATCCTAATACCTAGACGTCAGGTTATCTCTGTCTCACCTCCAGCAGTCACATGTTCCAGCACATTCCAAGTTTTTCCAGGCTTTAAGCTTTCATTGGCTATGAGGGCGCCTTCCACTAACAAACGACCGCCATATATAATCATCATTATTTACAATCGCCATGATAAAATAACGTCCTTTTCCCTAAAGAGACCCAGTGGTAACATAGACAATACTGTCACACAGACAGACACATACAGAAAGATTTAATAAACATGGTGTAAAGTGAAACTGGCCCAGTTGCCCCTAGCAACCAATCAGATTCCACCTTTAATTTTCCAAAGAGTCTGTGAGGAATGAAAGGTGGAATCTGATTGGTTGCTAGGGGCAACTGCGCCAGTTTCACTTGTTTCACCATGTTTGATAAATCTCCCCCATACTGTCAAAATTTACCAGCAAATAACAGTCCTTATTTTAAAAATAATGGCCGTTATTTGCCAGTAAATGCAAGCTGTCTAATAAAAAACAGTTGTCATATTGACGGTATGTGAGCATAACCTTGAAATAACCATAACCATTAATTACTTGTAGTAAGACTATGTTCACTTACATTGGAGTTTCAGTGCAGTACTGTCACAGTCCTCCAGCATCTTCACAGAAATGATGCAGTACTGCAAATAAACTGTTATGTGCGAACACAACCTAAAGGAATAATGGGTGTGGACTAGAGATGAGCGAACCGGGTTTGGGTTCGAGTCGATCCGTACCCAAACGATCGGCATTTGATTAGCGGGGGCTGCTGAACTTGGATAAAGCTCTAAGGTTGTCTGGAAAACATGGATACAGCCAATGACTATATCCATGATTTCCACATAGCCTTAGGGCTTTATCTAACTTCAGCAGCCACCACTAATCAAATGCCAAAAGTTTGGGTTCGGATCGACTTGAGCATGCTCCAGGTTCGCTCATCTCTAGTGTGGACACCAAAGAAGACATTTGACTTTGAGGCTATGTTCATGCACAGTAAAATAAAAGCAAAATACGGCAGTAAAATAGGTATAAAATGTGGTCATATATTGGATCTAATAATGTGCTATATTACAGTCTAAGGAAAAGAAAATGTTAGTTTTTACAATGTGTTCAGATACTGACATTTATCCATAGACTTTAATGGAGCACATTATTAGGTGCCCGTTTTTCTAAGGGCCACTCCAACGAAAAAAATATGTTTTCAATTCAACTGGTGCCAGAAAGTTATATAAAGATTTGTTTAATTATTTATTAAATTATAATTATAATTAAAAATAAATGGGAAAAAAAAACTCCAGTCATCCAGAACTTACCAGCGGCTTTATGTCCTGCAGGAAGTGGTGTATGCTTTCCAGTCTGACACAGTGCTCTCCTCTATCCATGTCAGGAACTGTCCAGAGCAGGAGAGGTTTTCTATTGAGATTTGCTGCTGCTCTGGACAGTTCCTGACATGGACAGAGGTGGCAGCAAAGAGCACTGTGTCAGACTGGAAAGAATACACCACTTCCTGCAGAATATACAGCAGCTGATAAGTACTAGAAGACTGGAGATTTTTAAATAGAAATAATATACACATCTGTATAATTTTTTGACACTAGTTAATTCAAAAGCTAGTTTTCTTCTCTGGAGTGCTCCTTTAATGTCAACAACGCACTCCATTAAGGTAGTGAGTGCAGACTGGAGAAAATACTGGTCATAATGCTTTTATATATACAAGGGGGGTTTACAGTGACCCATTACTAATAGGACCACAGAAGTCCGATGTCTTACATCATAATACACGGATTAGAACACGGACCTTATGGGTTTCCTTTATACCCTTTTCAGCAGTTAATGGGTTAGTGAAAATATTTTCTAGGAAGGACTCTCTCAAAGTGACTTCTAAACATGACTCAACCTTATCAAAGAGAAAAACACTCATAGAACTGTGGAAAAAGTGATACAGGACTGATATGGTATGTAAAGGAAGTGTTAACTCTTCGGTGCCTTCATTATTGCTTTTGTGAGGTCATTTTATTTTGGAAGGAGAAACCATAATTAGGCTATGTTCCCACAACGTCTGAGAATGACGGCTGTAAACAAGGATATGATCCTTACCTCATTGTAATATAATGGCCGTTATTTTGCAGAAGAAGACGTTGTGTGAACGTAGCCTTATGCTGTTTGTATTGGGATGCCAGGTTGTTGGATACTGCAAGGATAAAGCTTCCAGTGTTTTGTTTCAGGCAAATGTACCAGCAGGCACACCACTTTAAGATTTTTACATCAATAAATCGGCGCCGCCACAGGGATGCCGGAGACGCGGTCTTTTTTTTTACTGCAGCCTGGTTCCTGTGCACGGCACTGGTCTATTCCCAGTCAACGGCCCAGCATAAAGAACTTGAGGTGGGCCCACCCCAGTGTGACGTTCTCCACTCCACTCTGTGACGCGGCTCCATAAGAATCAATGGAGCCACGTCACAGCGGGGAGTGGTTTCAGCACACTGGGGGCCGGCGGGCCCACCTCCAGTTCTTTAGGCAGGGCCGGAGACCGGGAATAGACCAGTGCCGTGCACAGGAACCAGGCTGCACTTTAAAAGAAGGACCCCGCCATAGGCATCCCCACACCGGCGCCAATCTATTTATGGATCTGCTGGTACATTCGCTTTAATAGTATACATTCCATGGAGGAAGTATGGATCTGATGACATATAAGCCAAGTGCGGCTGATCATCGCTCTGTGTAATAGGGCCTTTAGGCTGGAATCACACATGGCAGTTTTTGGTTCCAAAACCAGAAGTGGATCCAACAGGAAAGAGGAAGTAAATACTCTCTCTTTATATTTTCCGTCCCCTTTGAATCCACTTCTGGCACATAAACTGCAGGGTCAGTTTTCCATAAAGCTGTCATGTGGGTTTCCAGCCTTAGCATAAAAAGGTAAGCCAAGCAATGACATTACATTACAACACATTCTCATAAATAGGTAATACTTTTATATAAAGTATTTGAACAGATTTGTCACCATTCCCAAAATGGTCCATATGAAAAGACTGAGCCCCTTCCAAAGCACCTCACATTGCAGGGAGCGCTGCCCCTTCCTAATGTGTATGGAGAGGGACCAAAGGAATTACAGGATTACTGTCATATTTTTGCTTCTTGTCATACAGACATTCCCAAACAAGAGGTATTCCAAGAGCACAACTCCTATAGAAACCAATGGCAGGGAGCTGAAGAGGATGCACCTGAGATGCCAACTACCCCAGTAGAAGGCTTCTAGACATAAATCCAAAGAAAGTGCTCTTGGACTCTCTTTGGATTTATGTCGTGTAGAAATGTCCAAAGCTTCAATTGGTCAGGGTCTTAATGCTGAGCCCCCTATCACCTCTAGATATAGCTGAGTGAATCATGCGGCTGTAGGCATGGTCGTACACTTCACCTGGTTAGATCTATACATCAGCGTGGAGACCCTGACCAGTCAAAACTTCCGACATGTCTCTATTTATTAAATAACGTTGACTTATACCCATATGAAAATTCTTTATCGCCATATCAGTTATATCAAATCAAGAGGTAAATATAAATAACAAGTGTAGTATTATATAACAACATAGCACAGGATCATAAGATAGGTTATAGGCTGTATCCATGTTTTCCTGGGCAGCCCTAAGGCAGCATCCAACTTCTCCAGCCACCGCAAGTCAAATGCTGCACGTTCAGGTTGGAAGAATGTTGCCGAACCTTGATTATTTCAGAACCCGACCCGAGTGTGACAAGTTCACCCAACACTATTTATAATACAGCACAAGTAAAATAAAATGTAAAAGACAGCTTGGACTGTATTGGGCACACACAGTCCCTATTCAATTACAAAATCACTTACTGAGGGCGGCTAAAGTCCAATATGACATAATAGCAGGAGGAATTTTCTTTCAGGAGTTATTTAAAGAGTAAACAGTCTTTAAGATGCACTGGTGTTTCCTACAAGAATTGCATCAATCCCTAAGTACATACGCTTTCTTTAAAAATTATATTTAACTATGCTGCTGGGGCTGGGGGGGAGATGACAGGAACATATACTTACCTGTCCTGCTCCACTGCCATTGCTGGGCCACCCACTCTCCACCACCAGCGATTTCAAAACATCTGATGATCCGCCATTCCTGCCGAAAATGGAAGCTCAGTATAGACTATACTGGATATACTGAGCTTCCATTTCCAGTGGGAATGGCGGCCCTGGAGTCGTCATGAGCGGCAGAGCAGGGCAGGTAAGTATACTGTATGTCCTCCGGAAGCATAGTAAAATATAATTTTATCATTAAATCATTTAAATTTTAGTGCTAATCTTCTAGTGTAAATGCGGCAATGATCAAACAACAAACAATAGTTTGTTTATCGTTGATCATCTTTTGAGCTGACCTCAAAATTACCGTTAATCGTTCTCAAGTCTGTCAAGTCTCAATATTCACAGTCCATAGATACGAACACGCAGCACAAATCGGTGTGGCGGGCACCGCATATCACAAATATAATAGTAGAGGTGCAAAAGAGACTAGCCAAAAAACAATATGGATACACAGAAAAGAAACAGCGGCTAGACTAATAAAGGATAATGCACACCCAAAAAGGTCAAAAAAATATCAACAATATTTTATTAACAACAAACAAAAACATGAATATTAAAACCACTTAAAACAGGCCTAATAGGCCAAGATGTAACTACACAAGTGCCCTCCAGACAGGGGTGATTCTAGCCTCTCTGCTGCCCGAGGCGAACTATAGGATGACAGAATACTTAGGGCAACAAGTAATGTGCCAGGTGGGGTAACACCCTCACAATAGATGTACAATATACAATATTAAATCACATGAATCAATGCAAACAATAGAAAAGGAGAAAGATAAAGTATATACATGAGAAAAATCTGAGTCAAAGTATACCAAAATAACCTAGTCCATAATGTAAACACAAGACCTATAGCAATAGCAGGATCCCCTGGCACACAGCAGTGTAGGTTACTTTTCATAGAAATTTTAACTTCTTGTCTAAACGTTTTTTGTTTTAAAGAAAAATCATTGCTTGTTGTTTACTTAATGAGCAGATCACGTCAGGCTTTGGCAGTTTTGGTTAGGGCAGTTTCTGTAAAATGGTGGGGACAGAAGTCAGACTGTAGATGGTCCAAAAGCAGGTTGGATAACAAGTGGGGGAACATTTCTAGGTAGACATGTTCAAGTTTATACGCCAGCTTTTTTGTCTCTTTTCTTTTAACATTGCATTGGAACCATTGCATAGAGTCTTCACTATATCGATGTATAGGAGAAAGAGATCATTTTCACATAGTTTCCTGATTACATGCTATTTTTAACACTGCCCGAACATAATTTGTAAGGGGTACTACAAGCCTTGTCAGACTTTGGATAATTTTTGGGTTATAAAGTTAAAGGGGTATTCCGGGGAAAATGTACATTTCCTCTACCCACAGCATAGGGGAAATCCCGGGGGGGTCCAACCCCTGAACCCCCCAGCTATCTTCATATCGGACCCCTGCTGCTCTGCTCATTCCTATTGAGCAACGAAAAGAGCCAAGAACAGCACTCTTCTGGCGTACTTGGTTCTTTCAATCGCTCCATAGGAATGAATAGAGCCGCAGGTCTATTTATAGCAGAGCCAGCGGGGTCAGATGCAGAGATCGCTGGGGGGGTTCAGGGGTTGGACCTCCCATGATCTACTCTTACCCTATTCTGTAGATAGGGGAAAAGTAAATTTTTCCCAGAATACCTCTTTAGGGTGCGTTCACACCTACCGCATCCGCAGCTTATTTTTCCGCGGAAATCCGCAGGTCTGGTAGTGCAGATTTCAACCTGCGAGAAATCCGCGTATGTGTGCGTTTTGCGGTTTTTCTGCATTAAGTTTATCGCAACTGAAATGTCAGTTTAAAATGTCTCTCATTCTAAATGAAAAAATAAGCTGCGTATGCGGTAGGTGTGAACGCACCCTTAGGGTGCAAACCCACTTGCCGGATCTGCAGCGAGTCTCCTTGCTGCATTTTTGCAGCGAGACTCGCTGCAGATCCCAGCCCTATACTTTCATTAGCAGAGAAACTTGCAGCAGGGATGTACATCCCTGCTGCGATTTTGTCTGCAGCCCTCCCCATTAACCCCCTAGCCGCCGGACATTATACATTACCGGGTCCCCGTTCCTGCTTGCTTCGGGGCTCCCGGTGCCTTCACGGCCCGCCCGGCCAATCAGTGTGCTGCGGCGGGGCAGCGCACTGATTGGCCGGGCGGAACGTGCCGGGAGCCGCCGAAGCAAGCAGGAGCGAGGACCTGGTAATGTATATCCTGCCCGCCCCCCCTGCAGCCCCGATCGCCCCCGGCCGCATGATCGCCCCCCCCCCCCCCCCACCGGTGTCTTCACAGCCCACCCGGCCAATCAGTGCGCTGCCCCGCCGCAGCGCACTGATTGGCCGGGTGGCCCGTGAAGACACCGGGAGCCCCGAAGCAAGCAGGAACGGGGACCCGGTAATGTATAATGTCCTGCGGCTATGGGGTTAATGGGGAGGGCTGCAGAGTTTCTCTGCTAATGAAAGTATAGGGCTGGGATCTGCAGCGAGTCTCGCTGCAAAAATGCAGCAAGGAGACTCGCTGCAGATCCGGCAAGTGGGTTTGTACCCTTAATGTCTCCAGGTGCCAACAACTTTTTTGCGTCTTATCACATCACAAGCCCATTAGAAACCCCCCAGGTGTTAGCTGAAAAAGATTTTGTTACCTATTAAGGTATTAAAAAAGCCAGATCCCCATCTGACCTCTATAAATTATACCCCGCTGAATAGACAATCATACAGGAATTGAATAGTTAAGCAAGCCGACCTTATTGCTGTTTGGCCGGGCACATTTATTTAAGGTGATCTGCTACACAAGCTTGTTGCTTTCTCTTCAGACAAACCCAGACCCATATGGCACCCAAAAAACCCAACCAGCATTTACCCCTCAATGCCTATAAAAAAAAATTGTTCCACTTTAGAGCTTGATAAGAAACTAAGTGACCCAAACAATTTGAGTTTTGTTACATAGCAACTATGGCCAATTACCAGGTTATACCAAAGGAATGTCAAACATTAAAGGAAATCTTCACAACCCCTAAAGGGGTACTTCGGCCAAGTTTAAAAGTCCAGGGAGGGCAGGTGTCGTAGAAACATAATACAGAAGTTATACTTACCTGTCCCCATGCTCCTGCAGTGCTGTGACTGAGGCTGGATATCTCTGCAGTCACTCACTGGCCACACAGCCACACAGTTACTGCCAGGTCGTGATGACACAGGAAGCCGGGAGAAACAGGAGATCAGAGGCTGACAGTGAGCTGCTAGTGCCGTGGCTGCATGGGAGCAGGTAAGTATGACTTTTTACTATGTACTCACCACCCTCTGGCTGCTCTGCATTTTTACATTTGGCCGAAGAACCCCTTTAAAAACCTAATGATCTTATATACACCATAAAGAAAAGTCAACAAAGCCTTTGTAAAAAATAGAGATAGTTCATAGAAAGTTGTTGAAGAGAGGAGGCAGTAAGTTAAGTAGGGTTCTATATAGGGGTATGTATTGTTCGGTATACACAATCCTATTCTATACTTACTAAAAGTAAATCTCTTTAGGGAAACGCCTATATGATGTAGTTTTTAGTCTCTTCCTTGACTCTACTAGATTTGTTAATTCTTTGTTGGATTTGCTATGGTTATGTTAAAAACAGTACATTCTTCTTTGATCCTCTCTGTATATTACTCACTATTTTTGCAATTATTCCAAGCATTTATTTAGTCCATGACATGTATAGGTCTTTTCTGTTTGGATACTCTATGGGCCCTTTTCCATGAAAAGATTAGCGTTCGGATAATCGTTAAATTGTTCGGAATGAAGCAATAATCGTTCGTTATAATAGCAGTTAACGACTGCTGTTAATCGACAAACAAGGAATCGTTGATCGCTTAATGAGACCTAGACCTATTTTTATTGTTGCTCATTCACAAATCGTTCGTATGGAATAAGACGTCGTTCACAGTAGCGACGAACACAATAGCAGCGACAAGACGACAGCAAGAACGATCATACGTAACGATCATCGTTCCGTATAAATGGGTGAACGATTTCAGGTCGTTCGCAATAGCAGGTCGTTTGAGATCGTTTATCGTTAACGATTATGCGAATGATAATCATCCCATAGAATAGGGCCCTATCTTTCTAATACATTGGTACCTCGATTCTTGAACTGCTCCAAATTCAAGTAATTCGGTTCCTAATTTTCGAAGAGATTTTACATTGGAGCTTTGGAGCCACTTGCTCTATTCTCAACCTCTTGTTCAACATCCAGTCTTATAGTTTGTGTAAAACCATGGTGGAACACACACAGTGACACTGCTGTTGGAATCACTGTGTGGCTGCACTGCTTTGAGTTGCCGCTTGTTTGCCGCCTTCTCCTTTAGTCTCCTCGCTTTATTGTATTGTGAGCACTGTCTGTCTCCTCCTGCTGACACTATGCGACTCCCCAGAAAAAAATAGGGTGTGAGGGTCCCTGTGTGCACCTTGTTAGTTAGTTATAATCATAGTACTGTAGTGATTAAGGGGGTTATCCAGAAAAAAATCTTTTTTTTTTTTTTCAAATCAACTGGTTTCAAAAAGTCACAGAGATTTGTAATTTACTTCTATTTAAAAATCTTAAGTCTTCCAGTACTTATCAGCTGCTGTATGCCCTGCAGGAAATGTTGATTCCTTTCCAGTCTGCTGCCCCCTCTGTCCATGTCAGGAACTGTCCAGAGCAGTAGCAAGTCCCCATAGAAATCCTCTCCTGCTCTGGACAGTTCCTGACATGGCCAGAGGTGGCAGCAGAGAGCACTGTGTCAGACTGAAAAGAATACACCACTTCCTGCAGGACATACAGCAGCTGATAAGTACTGGACGACTGATGATTTTTAAATAGAAGTAAATTACAAATCTTTATAACTTGATTTGACAGTTGATTTGACACCAGTTTTCCCGGAGACCCCCTTTAATGCATACATTAGATTATATACCCTTCTTTCTTGGGTTGAGATCGGTATTAGCGTTATAAATAATAAACACATTGATGCTCCAGTATGTAAATAAATGTCATCTGTAACTGGATATCAGGATATTAGTTATTAAGCTCTCATGTCGGATGGAGCTTGTTATTGAAGCGATAATTTATCCTTAAGGTATTTCTCTTGGACAAGTATCCATTGAATACCTGAAGTCTTGGTACTGTACTTTATGTGTAAATGAAGGGCTAACGTCATCGAGTTAGGAGAGCCGGTTACAAGAGGACACTTGTGTTATATTGGGAAACATTTCAGTAATCCAGAAATAGGAGCCGCTCCCAGGAGACTATAACGTCGGGATGCACACCAAACAAAAAGACAAGCAAAAGGCTTTTTATGCACCGTGGAAACTTAATCTTTGTTGTGCAAAATAGAACATCAAAAAACGTGCCAGGTAGGCAGGCAAATAAAGAAATGTGTTCTACAAGGAACACACTAAATGGGGTAGAAGGTTGGGGAAGACTAATGTACTGTGTGCCAAAAATACACACAAAAACAATAAAAACTATTTTTTTTTTTAAAAAGGGACTTTGGAACTCAAGTTCTTTGGCACATACTCTTCATAGGTCCCAACCATTGGGATCTATTGACCAACCATGGACCAGGCAGAGGGAAGTCCCCATTATTTCCATATGTAGCAGGGGCCTTGGTGTCTGTGTCATCAGCAGCAGGTATCGTAAATCCACATAAACGGAACATAAACCTGCCTGGGATACACATATATCTATCCTAAAATAATAAAAAAGGAAATACTAAAAGGTCAGACTAGATGTTTCTACATCAGCTGTAATGTCATATAAACACGTTTGAAAGCCATCCTGTATGATTGCAACCAATGCACCAGAAGAAGATTGCAGAAAAACAGCGCTGACGATGTAGGTAACAAAACAACCGTCATCCTCAGTGTCCCCAGCCCTACAGGAACATAATGATGGGTTAGCATAGGGTCTTTCCCTTTATCACCTTACAAATGGGTTTAGCAGTCATGTCACCATGAAGAGCGCACTGTATCATGTGCAGCCAGGGATTATGGCTATTAATTAAGCATTTAAATGTTAGTAAAAAGCCTAGTGGGGGGGATCGGCTTCCCACAATGTGATCGTGTTAAGACAATACATTATACTCACCGACTGTGGCCTAAGCGATGCTCTTTAGCAGTTACTAGCAATAAAGCCCTACCAACACAGGTCAATACAGTACATATGTACTGCATTGATCTCTATACCCATGCAGTTCACTGCTCATAGGAGTCCCCTGCCCCCGCCCCCCCCCCCCAATTAGAAAAACTTTTTCCATAAATATAAAGTCCCATCCCATAATAAAATGTTAAATCACCCCCCTTTTACTAATTTTTAAATAAAAATATATAAGCAAAAAAATTATAAATAAATTTGCTATGGCGATGTGGGGAATCATCCAAACTATTAAATGGTTACATCCCTGATCTCACCTGGTAAACTGCATAAGTGCAAAAAACTAGCAAAGTGCAAAATTGCAGATAACATCAAGGAAATTTTGCATTTACGCAAGTAAGGTACTGAAAAAAAAGTACAGATCATGGTGCAAAAAATGGCACCTCACACAGCCCCATAGACCAAAAAAGCAAATAAAGCAGAAAATCATACTGACTTGAGGAACATTGGTAACTTGTCAGTTTTCCACAGGGCAAACCGCGTCAAGACGAACCCCCCCCCCCCCCCCCATACACTTTTTTTCACGATTTTGCAGCAGATTTTATAAAGAAATTAAGTGTTTCAGGGTACAAACCCACTTGACGTATTTGCTGCGTGAATCAAAATAAGCAGGCAAAACACAGGTTGGCTTTATACAATTGTTCTGCGTTAAAATACGCAATTGCGTATTTTTGAAGCGTGAAGCTACATGCGTTTTTCGCACAGGTTGTTAACAACTGATGCTTTGCTAACAACAAGCTTCACGCTTCAAAAATACGCAATTGCGTATTTTAATGCAGAACAATCATATAAAGCCAACCTGCGTTTTGTCTGCTTATTTTTAAGACTGATTCACGCAGCAAATACGTCAAGTGGGTTTGTACCCTCATAGTACAATTGGTGTTGCAATAAGGGCTCATATGAACCTGTAGCTGCAAAAATACAAGTGCTATGGCCTATCACTAAACTAAAGTGCAAACATGAAAATCGGCCTGGTCCCTAAGTTTGTTGCCAGCTGCAATTCACATCCCAAACTGCTGACGCGGTTAGATAGCAGGGAGCAGGGAGACACATTATATATCGTTCTGTGCTTCCAGAATGCAAAAAATGTACAAAGCGTGAAAGTGGCCTCCTCACCCCCATCCATCCCAATCCTTTCCTATATCAAGTCCTCAGCATTATAGTGACTTGGGACTGCCTCTTTGCACCAGAGAAAAATGCCTTTTCTCAGAGTCCACGCGATTCACCATCCGTTCCGCCAAACGATACGCCGAAAACCTACTCCAGTCCTCAGCTGTCGTAGGTTTTCGGCGGTGCGCACCAGAGCGCATGGGATTTATGTAGAGGCAGTCCGCCTCTACATAAATCCCCGTAGCGCCGGAGATGCGGGGACATTTATAAGTCCGGCTTAAAAAACGCCGGACTTAATAAATGTCCCCCTAAGTGTGTCGGGCAGGACATCAATTAAGGCAGAATGGGCATAATATGGTGACTAGTCATCCTTAATACTGTGACTAGTCATCCCTACTGCAATGCCCATAATAGTAGTTTTATAGTTATTTTCTCTCTCCATGTAAAACGGACATGTTTACAGAGGTATATACAAACAGAGCAGCATGCCCATGGTTTAATAACCCCAAATCTGCTGACAACTTCCCATTAACCGGAATTATTATGTGCCCCAGTGTATCACAGCACGCAGCAAAACGAAGGTCAACAACTGAAAAAACTACTATACTAAGTTGTTACTATCGAATCCCCTGTAATCCAGTGACTAAGATGAATGCTTTCCAGCAGTGAAGGAGTTAAGAACTGCTGGTTGCACCAAGTTTGCTGCTGTTCAGAAGATTAGGAATTTAACATTAGATTAATGCATGGAGATACAGTATGACGTGGTCGGGGAGATAATCCTCAGCAGGACAATGTTTGGACAACTTGTTAGAACAAGTGTAAACCTGCGATTTGAGGGTCATACCGTTTAACTAGAATCTTCGGGTTAAAGGGGTACTCCAGCTAAATTTGTTTTCTTTCAGATCAACTGATGTCAGAAAGTGCCAGAGATTTATCATTTACTTCTATAAAAAAATATTAAGTCTTTCAGTACTTATCAGCTGCTGTATGTCCTACAGGAAGTGGTGCATTCTTTCCAGTCTGACACAGTGCTCTCTGCTGCCCCCTCTGTCCATGTCAGGAACTGTCCAGAGCAGCAGCAAATCCCTATAGAAAACCTCTCCTGTTCTGGACAGTTCCTGACATGGACAGAGGTGGCAGCAGAGAGCACTGTGTCAGACTGGAAATAAAACACCACATACAGCAGCTGATAAGTACTGGAAGACTGAAGATTTTTTAAATATAATTAAAATACAAATCTATATACCTTTTTGACACCAGTTGATTTGAAAGGAAACCATTTTCACTGGAATTCCCCTTGTAATGTTATTATTGTGTATGTTATATGCATGGAATATCTAGAGTGAATAAGATCAGCCTGGGACAGGTATCGGACAGACGATGAGGTGTCTTGTTTTCTCTTCTATTGTCCACATCTTATATAATTACTTCATCTGTTTGCAGAAGTCGAAATTTAATTTGCTGCCTATTTTTTCATTGTTTGCTCTCCGTGTTTATTTTTATCATTTTCCTTTCTACCAATACTTTAAACGCAGATTTACACAGTGCTCCTACGGGCTAGAACATGTACAAAGTATTGCTGTGCACCGCATATATGATAGGTGACAGTGACCGATGAATCCGACTGCTTACAGGGTTTTTATATTTATATAGAGTTTGTGCTGTTTATATATTTGTCTGGAGACGAGACTAGACAAGAGCCGGACATTCAGCCTGTATCAGATGCACTACTACATATGGGAAACCTTATTTCTAGTATCCTTAGCTTTAGATTTGTAGTCATGTTGATAAGGTCCACAGAATATGTATACCCTCCATGTAGAAGTAAGGCTAGGATCACACAACTTCTTTTTGTTGTCCTTTCTGATTTAAGGTATCTTAACACACACTGTATTGCAGTGAATTACGCAGCAGATTTGATGTAATCTGCAACTTCAAATCTGCGCCATCAAATCTGCTGCAGATCCTGTACATATGAACGCACCCTAAGTATTTTACAATTGTGATCATATTAGGCTGGGTTCACACTGTGTTCTTGCTTTCCATTTAACAGATACATGGTCAACTTACATTAGTGTAAGTCAATGGGGAACAGATCCTAATAGATGGCAAACAACTGCATCTGTTTTTGCATGCGTTTTTTCCCCATAAGGGTGCTAACACACACGACCGATGCGCAGCAGATCTGCAGCAGATTTGATGGTGCAGATTTGATGCTGTGTTCAGTTATTTACATTAAATCTGCTGCGTATCTTCTGCGTATCTGCTGCGTTTTCACAGCAGAAAATTCACTGCGATATGGTGTGTGTGAAGCTACCCTTAAAGCGAATGTACCACTAGGTATATTGCTTTGTGTTTTGCACATGCACAGACCAGCACTGGAGAGGGGATGCCCGCCACCACCAGTGTGGTGAAACCACCTCCCCTCTATTAGAATCCACGAAGCCACGTCAAAGAGGGGAGATAGTCACACAGGGGGCCGAGACCTGCTGTTATTTTCCTTTTAAAGGGATTGTCCAGTAATAAACGAAAATAGTTGTTGGGTGGCATAAAAAATGGCATACTCACCACTCCTGAGTACCCACAGCTGTAACACTAACATTTCTGCTGTCCACCACTTCCTGGCATCTGAGGACACATAGTCTCTGCAGGAATTGCCCCCCTCAGTGATTGGCTGAGCTGGGGGCCTCTTGCAGGAATGATGCCTCATCAGCTACCAGGAAGCAGAGCTGGGGTGTTGGCACTGCAGCTGTGGGAGCTTGGGAGTGGTGAGTATGCTCTCTTTTACCCTTGGCATAGAAACATTTGTAATACATTTAGTGATTGCTATGTGATTTGGACATTATTTGAGTATAAGTTTTGTTTGGATCAGAGTGATAGCATGCAGAGGCTGGCCCATCAGAGTACAGCCTCAAGTAAGCCTAGGTTCGGAAGAGCGGACCTGTCAAACTCTTTGGGTTAGGCAATGTTCTCCAAACTCGAAACTCGAAACTCCAAACTTTGACATTGAATTCCCCAACAGCTGCAGAAGTTGAAGTCCTTGAAAACATGGATACAGCCTAAGTCCTATGGCTGTATGCATGTTTTCCTGACAGGCCTAGGGCTGCATCCAGCTTCTGCAGCTGCGGAGAATCAAATGCTGAGTGTACGGGTACAGAGGACGTTGCCGAACCCGAACTATTGGACAGGTTCGCTCAACACTAGGTCTGAACAAAGCAGGCCCCCTACTATAAGAAGGGGCCTATGTACAATGATACATACAATGATGATACTTGGGCATGATTTCTATAGCTTTAAGGCCCTATTACACAGAAAGATAATCGGACAAATCAGCCCTGTCAGGGCCGATTATCGCTCTGTGTAATAAACACAACGATCAGCCGATGACAGCGATCATCGGCTGATCGTTGTTATAGGTTTGGACCTATAATTGTCGAGCACTGACCGCGTATCGCTACGTGCAATAGCGGTGCGCGGTTGGCTATTTCCAAACTCTATACATTACCTATCCATGCTGCAGGGCTCCTCTTGCGCTCTGCTTGTCACCAGGTCCCATGCTGCAGCTCCAGAGTGGCCTGTCTGAGCTGACAGGCTGCTCAACCTCAGGCAGTGATTGGCTGAGCGGCCTGTCATCTCAGACAGGCCACTCTGGAGCTGCAGCGTGCAGGACCCTGTGAGAAGCAGAGCGCAAGAGGAGCCCTGCAGCCTGGATAGGTAATGTATAGAGTTTAAGCAAGGGCTGCAAAGACATCGGTAACGATGTCCATGCAGCCCTTGTTAAACGATTATCAGGCCATGTAATAGGCCCAGTAAGCGAGCGCCGATCTAGCAGATGGGTGCTCGCTTACAGTTATTATCGTGCCCCCATCGGCCTGTGTAATAGTACCCTTAGGGTGGTCCCTGGGGAGAACCTGTTATTTACTTATTTTAAAAAGGTTAACCTAAGGATCTTCAAAGCATAGTAAGAGATATCATAGATGTGGCAAGAACTGGACACAAAGGCCATAAGAATTTTTAAATAATTGTTTTGAAGACATGAGTTTTTAGCTGAGTATCTCTTTGTTGCCACCAATTAGATTGTAAGCTCCAGCGCACAAAGGTTTGATTGTTCGGATGAGCACAGAAAACGTGCCAGGAATTGATAGAGATAAAGTACTGTTATTATTGTCATGTATCTTTGTCATCAATCACATCAGCCGAACCCTGCATGCCTCCACTACCCAGGTGCCAGACAGAGGGAGAGCAGTCATTGCTAGAACTTCTGTCTGTTCTTTGTGTAGTGCAGAAAGCTTAGAGACACTAAGCTGTCAAACACTGGCCAGATAACATGGGCAGGTGACTAGAGACAGTGTATGTCCTGACTGTGGAACAAGAACGTGGCATACCATGGGGTTCAGGGCAAGGTAAGAGTTGTTGACAATACTTTGTGTTATATGGTTTCTGTAGCAAAACCTTATTGGCCTAAACCTTAAAACTTATATGTACTGTATACTGGTGGGTTCACACCTGCGTTTGTCTCGTACATGAACGGATCTGTGCATATTAAATGGAAAAAAAAATAAAAAAAACAGATGAGCACAAACCAATGAGCAAACTGATTGCAAAATGATCATTTTTGTTAAGGGTCCGGTTGCAGTTTGCCTTTTATCCATCCATTTGCTTAAGTCGGCATACGATTTCCATACCTAACTGGTTTCTCACTTCTTCTGCACATGCTCAGTAAAAAAAAAACCTGATGATGATGGATAAGACTGAGTTCACACTACATTTTATTTTTTCAGATGGAAAAACAAAGGCATTTGTGTGCCTCTGTTTTGATCCGTTTTTTCACTGACTTCCATTATAACAAAAAAACTTAGCTGTGCTTTGTTCCTTTTTTATTATAAAGGAAGAAACGGAGGTACACAAATGCATGTTTTTCCATCCGTTTTCCATCTTCTTTTTGCAAAACAGAGAAAGAGAAAATATAGTTTGAACCCAGCCTAACTTACAAATAGACGTGAGCGGAAACACCTTCCGTTTAGATCTGTTATTATTGACTATAATGTAAAAAAAAAAATAAATAAATAAATACGGATGTGCACTTTCCGTTCTTGTTCTGTTTTTTTGAACAAACAAAAAATTTGTGCAAGGACAAATTTTATGTCCGTCCAAAAAAAAAAACGCAAAACAGAGCACAACTCTGACAAACTAAGCAAAATAAAAACCAATTGAAATGAATAGGGAGTATGATGGGCCCGCTATGTTCTGTTTCTCGATTATCAAAACGTGAAAGAAAAATGTAATTGTGGCGGAAGGTAAAACACTGGTGTGAACTGAGCCTTATTTCTGCTTGAAATGGTCATCGATAAATTCGGAGACAACTTGTGGCTTAATAACTACAAGTGGTTATTGGACTGCCCTAGACGTACCATGTAATTTTATTACACAGCCTTGGTCCGATGCTCATGACCTAGTCATGTCTGAATAGATTTTGTCTTTTAATATCCTATGCGGCTGAACACCACTCATCATAATTTTTTTAGGTAGGGAAACTGTAACGTGAAAAAAGTAAAAAAACAGGTCATACGTGGAATCCATGAGAAAAATCCAAAAAATTTATACCATCAGTGCCATCATCCTTGTCGTCTTCCTTGCTGCGAAAAAATAGGACAGGTCATAGTGTGGATGACGGCCTCCCCACGCTCCTGTCACCTGCTCCCATTTCCCCTGCTCCAGTCACTGCTCCTGTCTCCCCCCCGCTCCCCCCCCCCACTCCTGTCACCACTCCTGTCTTTCCCGCTCCCATATCCACCACTCCTGTCTCTCCCCACTCCCATCTCCCCCGCTCCTGTCACCCGCTACCATCTCCCCCGCTTCTGTCACCGCTCCTGTCTCTCCCTGCACCCATCTCCCCCACTCCTGTCTCTCCTGCTCCTATTTCCCCCACAGCTGCAACCACTCCTGACTCTCCCCGCTACCGTGACCGCTCCTGTCTCTTCCCACTCCTGTCACGCTCCCGTCTTTTGCCACTTCCATCCCCCCACTCCTGTCACCGCTCCTGTCTCTTCCCGCTCCCGTCACCGCTCCTATCTCTCCCCACTCCCATCACCACTCCTGTCTCCCCCCCCCCCCCCCCCCCCACACTCTGCCCCGGACAAAACCAGCACCTCCCCATTCCCAACCTAGCTTTTTTTCATTCTTTAACATGCTTTAATCTTCTCATAAGAATCTGGTCTGAATTACTTTAGATGTCAGCCAACATACTTGCTTCCATTGAAAGTTTGGGTGCCCTACCTCAAAAGTAATGTGCACGCCTGTTAGTTATTGGCCTTACTTTGCCCAGGGTGACAGCTGTAAAATCGCATGTGTCTTCAGTTACAATAAGAAGAGACACAAACCTTTAGATTTCATTATAAAGAAATACAAAGCTTTAGTGCAAATATATTCTGCAGCAAGAAACATTTGGCCTCATCCCCATCACCCGGCTGTGCCACACCATACTTTGCTGACTTCTGAGTTCCTCTTCTCCTATGTTTTGTAAAGAGGGCCTCCTATTGGAAGTTTGGCATTACTTATACATGATGGAGCACATCCCTCTTATTTAATTATGAATTGTTTTGACTTTGGGAAATGCAAATGGATGATACTTCAGTCTTGTTGTTTTTTTTATTTCTTTGCATTTTTTTTTCCATTGAAGCCCATTGATGTTGTTACTTTACAATAGTTGGGCTATTTGGGTTCCTATTGGATCCAGGAACCAGTAGTGTGCATCTGTCTTAGCAAGTTATCTAATCACCTTGTTACCTATGTTACCACAACACCTGTTTATGGCTGTTTTATAGCCGCCTTTTTGGGTTGCCACCATTTTGGCACCAAGACATGGCCGTATTATGCAAATTATTATAATATTTTTCATGATACCGACTTTTTTGGGACCTGAAATGACAACCATCCAAAAACGATGTTGTGTGAACATAGCATAGAGCCAAGTACATTGAGCAAAGTACAGACACCTGGCACTACCTGAGGACTTATGGGATTGCAGAGCTCTCTACCTTTGCACTCTGGTGGTTGTGCTCATTGGACATAGCATGAGCCAGTCTAAATAAAGTTATACTTACCTCTGGTGTCCTGCTGCCTTTTCCCTGCTCACTGCAGCTGCTACTGAAACTTCTGAAGCCATCTCTGAAGTGACAGGCCGCTCAACCAATCACTGACTGTGAAGAGACAGTGTTTGGTTGAGTGACCAGACCCTTTAGAGAGGTGTAGAAGCTTCAGTGAAGGCTGTGGTGAGCAGGGAAAATGCATAAAAACACAGGGAAGCCTGGACAGGTTTGTATAATCTTTATTATTTTCTTTACATTGTCATCAGCCATTGGCCGCTATTACACATTGGATCACTATTACACTTAGCAATGCACAGTCAGCGGCTGATGATTTTTTAAAAATGTTTAAAGACAACGATCAGCCGATGATCAGTTCCTGGGCTGATTGTTCTCTTAACTACATGGAGCGATTTCTGCCCAAATTGGCCTAATTCTGCAAATAATTGCTCCATATAATTGGGCCGTATATTCCAACAACATTTTTGGGGGCCGCTTTATAACCATCTTTTTAAAGTGGCAACATAGCCTAAAGTTGTAAAGTATAACTGGGCGAGCAGTATTTATGTCCAGGTAAGTTTAGTTTCTGGCAGGTTGATTCACAGCAGAAAATTTAGCATAGCAGGTACCTCATGAGGTATTTAGTACATATTACTACTTATTATTACGTTACTAATGATTATTGTTATATTCCTAGTAAGGGGGCACTGGGTGATTTGAGTCATGCCATGATTTAAAGGAGTATTCCACTCAAACATAACTCTTCATGTGTCGCTGCCCATGGTGAGACTAACAATTCATTCTATAGTTGTTATTATATATTCCTCCTTCCCTCAGTGCTGCGTTGCTGCTCTCTGCTGAAGACACAAAAAAACGTTGTGTGAGCTTTTTTCTCCATCTTACCTCCTCCGCCCTCCCTTACAAGTCCCTGTCTGCAACTTTGTAGCTTCTGGAAGGGTTAATTTGAGACCAAGTTGCTGAAGAACTCAATATGATTATCCTTCCTGGCATTACAAAGTTGCTACAAAGTTGCAAATAGGGACTTGTTTACATAAGTCGTCTCAGAAGGGAGGGGGAGGAGGGGTAGACGGAGTGAAAAGCTCACATATAGTTTTTATGTGTCTTTAGCAGAAAGCAGCAGCTCAGAACTGGGGCAAGGAGATAGAACAGATAATAACAAACATGGAAGGAATTGTTAGTCTAACCATGGACAGCAACATATGAAAATTATGTTTGAGTGGAATACCCCTTTAACCTCTAGGCGACCTAGGATGTACCGGTACGCCATGGGTGACTGTCCCCATAACGGTACGTCCTGAGCTATGAAGGGTGCTCCGGAGCGGAGCGCGCTTCATAGGAGGTGGGGGCCGGCTGCAGTGAGCAGGCGGCCCTCACTGTTAATGACAGGCTGCAGCGATCGCGCTGCAGAGTGTCGTTAACCCCTTAAACACCACAATCGCGACACGACCACGTCATTTAAGTGTAAGTGACAGGGGCAGTGCCCTATCACTTACCGATCGGGACCCCCGCAGTGTGATCGGCCACAGGCAGGCTCAATGAGCAGAATGCCTTTAACACTGATCAATGCTATGCCTATGGCGTAGCATTGTACAGTGTTTGCAATCAAAGTATTGCAGGTAGAAGTCGCCCAGGGGGACTTAAAATGTGTAAAAAAAAAAAAAAAAAAAAAGTAAAAATGTTTTTATAAATACCTCAAAGCCCTTTCACATTATATAAATAAAGCTTATAAAAATAAACATAAAATATACCGTAGCGTGCGTAATTGTCCGATCTGTTAAAATATAGCAATCATCATCGCTAACAGAAAACGGCATAAACGAAAAGAGTGAAAAAAGCGTCAGGACTACCGATTTTTTTTACATTATATAAAAAAAAAAAAAAAAGTGATCAAAACGTCCGATCTTCACAAATATGGTATTAATAAAAACTAGAGATCTTGGCACACATAAAGACACCACATACAGCCCCGTAGGTGGAAAACTAAAACCGTTATAAGCATCATAATAGGCCCCTTTTATTAATAATTAATTGCAAAAAAAAAGATTTAATTAAAAAAAATATATAACATTAGAGAATCTGTGTAACCTGCATGTGGTTGTGTTCGGACTGACCTATAGAGTAATAGTATCATGTCACTTTTACCATATAGTGCATTATGTAGACACAGGAACCCCCCAAACGTTACCATACTGCATTCTTTTTTACGATTACACCAATTTATATCTTCATAAATAATAATTTTGGGATTCCTTCATACATGTAGAATGAAAGACGCCATTACACAGTACAACTATTCCTGTAAAAAACAACAAGCCCTCACATGGCCCTGTAGATAGAAAACTGAAAGTGCTAGAGTTCTTATTAGGGGATGAGGAAAAAACGAAAACGCAAAAATGAAAATTTGCGCGGTCCACTGGGTCATTTTGGGCCTGTTCCTCAAAGGGTTAATTACAAGCTTGTAAGCAGTAGGGATAACATAGGATCGCTAATATTTGTCAGGAATGTCTCTAATGAACCCATCAGCTAAAAGAATGGTAATTTTGACTACAAGAAGTTACTTTTTATTGTATAGAGTTAAAACCAGTTAGAAATAACTTTTAAATAAGATGAAGTTCTCCTGTTCGGCC
Source organism: Dendropsophus ebraccatus (assembly GCF_027789765.1). NCBI lineage: Eukaryota > Metazoa > Chordata > Amphibia > Anura > Hylidae > Dendropsophus > Dendropsophus ebraccatus. The sequence continues at coordinate 12,607,287 of NC_091464.1, read as the reverse complement.
GTACTGTGAGATGTAATTGAATAACACTGTAAAGGGAACCATTGCCCAGGTGTAAAATAAGCCGAAACGGAGCCTTTTAATCAACACTAAACCATAACATAAAAGTGACACAATGATTTCTGTCTCCACTTCAGTCCAGTTACAGCAGCTATATTCCAGTATTAACCAACCCTGCACACACTAAAGCTCTGTCACCACATCCTAACAGGGTATTAAACATACACACGCCCGTGTATATAAACACAATAGGACAGGCACAGTACCCTCTCAAAATCTCAAGCAAATACTGCCACTTTTTCCAGACTGATATCCGCTCAGGATATGGTGCAACCTGAAAGACTGAAGCTCTCCTTGGCTTCTCAAGCCTGTTTGTTCAGACTCTTCACATAGTCATTCTGCCAAAAACAGCCGCTGATGTTCTCACTGTGTCTCTTGTGTTCAGCCGGTAATATTTTAGATGCTCAGTACTATTGCTGAGCCACTAAATGCACTTCTGTGCTTTCCTCATTCTCTCTGAAGGAGCAGTGACTAGTTATAGTGCTTCACAAATCTGTATATTGTTTATTCTTCTTCTTCATCTTCTTGTTCCAGTTTCTTTCCTAATTTTCTGCCATTGACAGGTGACAGGTGTGCTAAGTATTTTTGGATTCAATCAGATTTGTCCAAATTGCCCATAGAAATGAAAGACAGAATGTTCAGAAATTCAAATATCGCACAGCACAGCACTAACCAGCCAATCGCAGCACAGATGCAAATAGCTGAAATGTAGCAGCCAATAGAAATTCATAAGTCCTTCACTCAATTACTGACAACATCCACGCAGTCACATGGTGCCTATTGGACAATAAAAGTTGGCAAGTCCTTACGATTTTGCCTCACTGACATAAATACAGATTGTCACAGTAACCAAGCAATTTTCTTTACTAATATAAGGTTGCTGTGGTTGTTAGGGGGGACTTCTATATACACAGCACTGATCCCCCTGGGGGACTTCTATATACACAGCACTGAACTCCCATTGAGATGAATGCTGTGTATATAATACAGCACTGATCTAACAGATCAGTACTCTATGACTCTGGGCTGCAGCAGACCAGATACATTGATTGCTGAGCCGGGATCAGTGTCATTTCAAAGCTGAGTCCCGGCCCGGCCAGTAAAATGGATCCCCCCTCCGTGTTCGAATTGCATTCAATCTGGCCACTAGACACCAGGGAGAGGGGGGTAAGGGCTTTTAAATGCAGCCGTCATGTTTTACAGCTGCATTTAACTGTACTAATTAGTGGGTGCAGCGATCTGCTGCACCCGCTGATAGCCGTGTTCCCGGGCTGCAGAAAGCAGCCAGGATCATGGCGGTTCAGAGCAGGGTTGCACCGTGACCCGTCTCTTAACCTCCCCACCCGCAGCAGGACATACCGGTACGTCCTTCTGCGGGAAGGAGTTAAAGGGTCAGCACCAAACAGGGTTCTCTTATAGGGCCGATATCAACATTACTCCTAAAGGGCCAGTACTGAACTCACTCTTAAAGGGTCGGTACCAAAGTCACATAAAAGTTGCTTTTACAAGGTCCAGTACCAAAGTCACTCTTTAAGAGCTGTCCTATCTCAGGGTAGCATAAACAAGTGACAGAGAAGCTGAACAGAACCGTGAGTATATGCTCTGGCCGGGATTCCATTCACTCAAATAAAATGTATGTTTTGTATAAATCGCGGCCATTGTTGCAAATTGCAACAACAGCTGTGATTTATACAAAACATTTGTTGTGAAAACATGGCCTAAGATTGATGGAGTGTATATACAGTACAGTAGTAATACAGTCAGTGCACCACCATCTCCCATCCTGTACTGTATAAGACTGCTGGAGTGCATATACAGTACAGTAGTAGTACAGACAGTGCACCACCATCTCCCATCCTGTACTGTATAAGACTGCTGGAGTGCATATACAGTACAGTAGTAGTACAGTCAGTGCACCACCGTCTCCCATCCTGTACTGTATAAGACTGCTGGAGTGCATATACAGTACAGTAGTAGTAAAGGCAGTACACCACCATCTCCCATCCTGTACTGTATAAGACTGCTGGAGTGCATATACAGTACAGTAGTAGTACAGGCAGTGCAGATCCATCTCTCATCCTGTACAGTACAGTATAAGATTGCTGGAGTGCAAACTTCCTTCCTAAACCAATTAAGTTAGAAAACCTTGGTAAACTGTATATATACTGTGTATAGGCAGACAGCTGTCAATCATCATTTGGAGGGGGGAGGGAGTGGTGCAACACAAAGCCCACTTTCCTGCATATCAGGAGAACAGATGAACAGTATGATGTATGATGGACTAAATTGGACTGTTACATTACATCTTAAGATGAGTGAACCTGGAGCATGCTCGAGTCCATCCAAACCCGAACCTTCAGCATTTGATTAGCGGTGGCTGCTGAACTTGGATAAAGCCCTAAGGCTATGTGGAAAACATGGATATAGTCATTGGCTGTATCCATGTTTTCCAGACAACCTAAGAGCTTTATCCAACTTCAGCAGCTGCCACTAATCAAATGCCGAACGTTCGGGTTCGGATGGACTCGAACCCGAACCTGGTTCGCTCATCTCTAATTTTAACCTTACTATAGTTTTTAATTTATTTTTAAATCTTTGGATAGATTTATGTTTATCTCATGACATGTTTATATGGGCACCATCACTTTAAACATTTTTAACATGTCATAGAGGCTTGTCAACACTTTTGAGCAGTTGAGGTCGGGGTGTTCAGAACCTGACTAATCGCTAGAATGAGCCCTGAGGGTCCGTAGTGGGAAAGCAAAGTTGAGCCCCTAATACACAGTCCCCAACCAATTAAAACTTTTGACATATCCAAAAAGGTACAGGTACATTTTTTAAATTCACTTACTGTGGACCTATATATTAAATCACTGCTAAATAAACAGAAGAAGTTGGATGCCGCCCTAGGGTGTCCTGGTGGATACAGCCATAGCCCATAGGATGTATCCATGTTTTCCAGAACTCCTTAGGGCTGCATCCAACTACTTCTGCCACCGGTGTTGAAATGCCGAATGATCGGACTCGAGCATGCTTGAGTTGTGTGCATCTCTAATACCAACAGACAGCATAATGACACACTCTTCTATCTCTTATATATTAGGTTATTAAAAGACAACTTGCCACAGCAAGTCTTAAGAACCCAACCATGAATAAGGCTCGGCCTCGATACATCGTTGATCGATCTACGTACTCTCTTGACTTTTTCAATGAAGAATATGAGAAAAAAAATCGCAGTTACCCAGTGGGTGGAAAAGCAAGGAAATTATTCAGGTAATGGCTAGAAACTATATTATGTATATTATTCTATAATCCTTTTCGGATTATTGACCCTTTGCCTGACCCCTTCTTTGGCCACCAGCTATCTCCCCTGATTCCCCCTTTAATATGTTTAGAATTGGATGGCCTGATTCCAGCATTGTTTCTATTTTGTTGGTTTGCCCCCTCTTCCCCTTCATTCCCCCAAGCTTTTTACACAGTAGAGGGGCCTTTAATTCCCCTCAGGCAATAGGGACCAGGTGGAACTGCTAATGGCCCTATTATACGGTATGATTATCATATGATTTATCCTTAGAATTTAAGGGGAACCTGTCACCCCCCCGTGCTGGGACAGAGCCCAGCCAACCCTTTATACTTACCCCGTGCACGAAGTCCCGCTCCTGGAGCCGCTCCCGCCGCCGAGATATCACCGTTGGAAGCCCAGCGTGCGCACATCAGAGATGAGTCCGGCGCTAATAGAGAATGAATGGAGCCGTCATTCTCCATGAGCGTCGAACTCATCTCTGATGCGCGCGCTGGACTTCCGGCAGTGATATCTCAGCGGCGGGAGCGGCTGAGATATCACTTAGATATCATTTATCGATTATCGTTAAAAAAACATTTAGTCTAATAGGACCCTAACTCTCTATTGCTATAAACCCATATTGCAGAGAATCATTATTTACTTGAACGACTGATTTATACAAACAAGCATAAATGGTAGAGATGAGTGAGCAACATTGAAAACAATGGGAGACTTGAGTATTTAACCAGGTGCCCCATGCTCGGCAGAGCGGTGGGTACTTGGTAAATCTGAAAATAACAGTCAGGTCAACTTAACCCCCTGGTGGCAGACAGTGCTGTGTTGGTGGGGAGGGGAGTGGGGAAAGTATATTTACCACTCTGTCTTCTATCTGTCTCCAGGATCCCTACTTGACCAGTCTGCGGCTGCAGTCCCATCTCAGCCGCTGCAGCGTGTAGTACTCGCCTGAGTATAGAGTACTTTCCAGTAGCCTGATACTCGAGCGAATATTATACTCAATAAAGCTCTCTCATCTTTAAAGGGGAACTAGAGGAATATAACCTGCTGATAGCCCCCTATAGTGCCCGGGATGCTGAGGAGGAAGGTATGTGTCTTACCTTCCTCCTCGTTGCTGGTCCCACACTGTTAGTCACAAATCTCCCGCTGGGAGCATTGTTAGGAACACAGCGCCATCCAGCCCACCCGCTCCACTGATTATACATGGAGCGGGCTGGCCGGATGACGCTGTGGGGCGGGGCAGTCCTCCTAACATTGCTTCCAGCAGAAGAATAGCGTGGGACCAGCACCGAGGAAGAAGGTAAGACACCTACCTCCCTCCTCAGCATCCCGGCTGCTATAGGAGCTATCAGCAGCTTATATTACTTTAACCTGCTGACAGTTCACCTTTAATAAATGGCAATAAGTAGGCTTTTTGATTTGTATTAATTTTGAAGCCCTTCTTTTATTCCGTTTATGTATGTGTTTCTTGCAGTTGGACACCAGCAAAATTCAAAGCTCTAATTTTTGGTCTCTTCCCAATTCTTACTTGGGTACCCAAATATAACTTAAAAGAATATGCTCTCCCAGATGTGCTGGGTGGTGTTAGCGCTGGCACCATCCAGGTCCCACAAGGTGAGTTATGACTATGTTTGGTAAAAGCATATACTTACCTGTCCACTCCAGCAGACGGTGTTAGTTGATCCTCTCCTTTATGGTTCCAGGCATGGCCTTTGCTCTTCTTGCCAACCTCCCACCTGTTAATGGACTCTACTCTTCCTTCTTTCCCCTTGTGATTTACTTCTTCCTGGGAGGAATTCCACAGATGGTACCTGGTAAGGATTTCTAGTGGATTTAGTATCTGGACTGTGATTTTGTGTCATTCCCCGTAACATGATGCCTTCGTTCATTATAGGGACGTTTGCTGTCATTAGTATAATAGTGGGCAATGTGTGTATGCAGCTGGCTCCAGAGTCCGATTTTCAGAAAGTGAATGAGACCACAAATATCACTGTAACAGATATAGAGAAGATGAATCAAGCTCGGCTACAGGTTTCAGCAACCCTGGCGTGTCTGACAGCGATCATACAGGTTGGCACATACTAACTTAGTGCTACGAATTAGTTCGAACTACTAGTACTAATTACTATGTTACTGTGCTTAGGCTGGGTTCACACTGCGTTTTTTGCTTTTGTTTAACCTGCTTAAAGGGGTACTCCGGCCCGGGGGTATTTTTAGCCTATGGCCGGGGAGGGGGTGGTTATGGACGGCGGAGGTCACTTACCTCCCTGGTTCCATCGCCAGGTCCCGGATTGCGCCGCCTGGTACACCCATCCCGCGTCCGCTTCCTGGATTGAGCTGCCGCATGAGACGTGACTTCTCAAGGCAGCTCAGCCTTTCAGCAGGCGTAGCGGAGTGCTGCCTCGGCCGCTGAATGGCTGAGCTGCCTTGAGACATCAAGTCTCATGCGGCAGCTTAAAGGAAAAAATTGGATAAAAAAACGGGTGCATTTGTGTACATCCATTTGGATCCGTTTTTCGAAGGACTTCATCTGTATTTCCATTAAACGACCAGCAAATATGCAGTGTGAACCCGGCCTTACAGGATGGGAATAGTTAGAGGTGTGTATTATTTAGCAGGTGAATAGTTCAGTATATATCACCGTTTATCATTCCTTATTGTCCTCTCTTTAAGATCGCTCTGGGCTTCGTACAGTTTGGCTTTGTCGCCATATATCTGTCCGAATCCTTCATCCGTGGTTTCATGACGGCAGCTGGCTTACAAATTCTTATATCTGTGCTCAAGTATATATTTGGAGTCACGGTGCCACCCTACAGCGGTCCTCTGGCCATCGTTTATGTAAGTACGTATAACCAGCCTTAGATTGAACCTTCCATCTATAAAACCTAACCTCTGTACATTGCTTCTTGTAGACCTTCATAGACATCTGCAAGAACCTCCCACACACCAACGTGGCCTCCTTGGTCTTTGCTCTGGTCAGCACGGTGCTGCTTATTGTCGTCAAAGAGCTGAACCTCAAGTATATGCATAAGATTCGCTTCCCCATTCCTATGGAGATTATCATTGTATGTATCATTCTCCCTTTGGATATATGCTGTATACTTATTTTTAGAGATGAGCGCAGCTGGAGCATTTGAATACCAGCGGCTGAAGAAGTTGGATGCAGCCCCAGGGAGTCATAGGCCATATCCATGTTTTCCAGACAGCTTCAGGGCTGCTTCCAACTTCTCCAGCCTTGGTTTTTGGCTCGAGTCGCACCAGTGTCGGACTGGGGTATCTGGGGCCCGCTAGAGGAAATGATCCTGGCAGCACACCAATGAAGAACCAGTGAGAAACTACATGTGAGTCAGTGTTTGCACAGGTTCTAAAGCTGGAGGCCCACCGGAGGATTCTTTGGTCCTCCAATGGGCCAGTCCGACACTGAGTCGCGCTTATCTCTCCTTATGTTGCGTTCCTTTTACGTTCCACTTCTTTCAGGGAATATTGGCAATCCCTGTCTTTTCTTTCAGGTGATAATTGCTACGGCTGTCTCTGGCAGTTTTAACCTTCCTGAGAAATATCATATGAACATAGTGGGGCAAATACCTTTAGGGTAAGTAGTTAAGAAGTAAATCTGCTAGCAAAAAAACTGTCTAATTCTTAGTGTGAACTAGCAACTAGACAATCTAAGAATGCACTAGATTTATCAACATGTATCGTGGACTAAAGGGCTTTTTACACAGGCAATTATCGGCTGGGGGGGTTGGTAGAAACGCTCCTTTAGCCGATAATCGGCCCGTGTAAAAGTGATAGCGAACAGCTGAGAACCAAGAAAGCGTCCGATGCATGGCTGATCAGATCTTCAGAGCAGGCTTTAAAATATCATTATCGGTTGCACATCTTCTTGTGTAAACAGGCAATATACAGCTGATAACAATAAAGGGAAACTGACAGCACAGATATGAATACATTGGGGTCTGGGATATGTGTATATCTGTGCTGTCAGTTTCCAGATCACAAGCAGGAGTATATAAGCAGTATATACTTACCATCCATGCTGCTTTTGATCCAGCATCCCGCTCTCCGGCTCTCCCATCCTCCGGCTGCTGCTGTATCTTCAGACTCCATTTCCACCACATTTATTGACAGCCAGAGGAGGCGGGGCTTAAAGTTACAGGACAAGAGAGCCAGTAGAGCGGGATGCCGGATCACAAGCAGCGTGAATAGTAAGTATGCACTGCTCCATGTGATCTGGAAACTGACAATATATCCCAGAACCCAGTATATACATATCTGTGCTGTCACTTTCCATGACTGCATGAACAATACAAGGATTGTTCACACAGCCCGGCTGCTTGATTTGTCATGCTGTATAAGGGCAATGAAAATGAGCGCCTTTGCGCCTGCTTGCGGCCCAGGTGACACTGTCCACCGATTAAATGAATGGAGAATAAGGAGGGTGACAGTATAACTTTAGGGAATTTAGTAAAAATACAAATTATCCATCTAATATATATATATTTTAGATTGTGAGGCTTGACATCTTTCTTTTAGTTTATGATTGTGGTTACTTTCATGCACCTTAAATACTGTACATGTATAGCCTGATAGTAAGTGATTGTCTGTCACTTTATTTTCAGCTTTCCTAAACCTTCATTACCTACTGTAAGTCAATGGGGCGATATGATTGGCACAGCCTTCTCCCTGGCTATTGTTGGCTACGTGATTAACCTCGCTATGGGCAGAACTTTAGGGGCAAAACATGGCTATGATGTTGACCCAAACCAAGTAAGACATTCATTAATACAGTTTTTTTCTTATTTAACTTAATTTAAAGGTGGTTCAAACATTCTTGGGGACATTTATGAAAGTTCCGGAGAAAGCATAGATTCGCCCCTTGTCCCTGGCGTACGCCTGCCTTATCCTCCACTCACCTGATGGGAAGGCAGGGGGGACTCGGCAAAGCGGGGGGAGGGGGAGTCATGGCCTCCTGCCATGTCTCATTTTTCATGATTTATGCCTGCTCGCAAGCTTAAACCATTATTCTAATCTACAGGCGTAGATTTGGTGCGCCAGGCGCAGGGTCGGACACCTGCCTGGCCGGTTTTACTAAGAGGTGTGCACCTTTTAGTGAATCTGGCGAGAAAAAAGGGTGTATGGCCTAATTTAAGACACCCCCCTACCCAGTTTCTGAGACTAAATGGGTACTCTTACCTCAATTAATACAGTTATACTTGTAGGGCTTATCAGGTTAAAGGGGAACTTTCAGCAGGTTAGATGACTCCACCTGCTGATGTGTCCCTATTGCACAGGAGACGCCGAGGAGGAAAAAATGTCTCTTACTTTCATCCTATGTGCCATTACGGTGCAGTTAGTAGTTTGCTCCACGGTCCAGTAATACCATTAAGAGCACTGGGGCACCCGTCAGGAGCACTGTCCGTCCCCATAGCTCACTGATCCGGCCTGCTCCATTGATTTTAATTAGAGAGGAGGGTGGATGAGCGCTATGGGGACTCATCTGGGGGTGACAGCCTGCTGAGCCAATCACTGGCTGCAGCAGTGTCCCATCTCAGACTGTGATTGGCTTGTCATCCTCAGATAGGTCCATCTTGGAAGTCGAGGCGGGATCACTCAGCCAGGGACCAAAGAGACAGGTCTATTCTGTTTCTTATGTTATGCCCATGGAATGAACATATGAAAAGTTATTTTTGAGCAGAATATGCCTTTAAATGCTGTGCAGAAATATTACTGTACTAAAAATTGAATAAAAAATGTATAAACTGAAAATATAAACAGATTGAAAAAATGTAGATATTTTAGTATCTGGTTCTAATCATTGACAGAATGAAATAAAAAGCACTACGTGACACTTTCCCTTTAAATGCATGTGCGTGGCCGCCCTATATTGCCAGACACAGCCCATGGACAAGAATGATTCTTTTTTACTTCTAATGAGAACATTGTTGTAGTGTTTTGTTACGTGTTCATCCAATATAACCAAAGCTTTCTCTGCAGGAAATGTTGGCCCTTGGTTGCAGTAATTTCTTTGGATCATTTTTCTTCATTCATGTGATTTGCTGCGCTTTATCTGTAACTCTGGCAGTGGACGGAGCTGGAGGAAAGTCACAGGTGGGTGGGAATGTAGATGCTTGATAACAGTTCCTTAGTAGGGTATGTTCACACTGAGGAATAGGCGAGGAATTAAAGAGGACAGTTTTCTGCTTGAAATTTCCTTTTCTTCAGATCTGGGCAAATATGTGCAGAATTCGAGCAGAAAGCAGAAATTCAAAGCCCCAATTACTTCTGATGTATTTCTCTAGCGGAATCCGTCCAAAGTGGACCCGCGGTGGAACGTTCCGTGCGTAAATTTCGCTGTGTGAAGAACAGAGCAGAAATCCCATTGAACACAATGGGATATTGCTTTGTACATTTTTTTTATTTTAAGCAGAATAAAGGTAAAATTAAGTGCGGATTCTGCTTGAAATTCCTCACCTGTTCCTCAGTGTGAACATACCCTTACAGTTTATGACTTTCACTGAGACAAGGTCATCTTGGATCAATTCAGGGTGGCCATGAAGGTCCCCATATACCTTATACTTCAGTTGTCTGCTGGTAGTCTCCCGACTGACCATCCACAGATGATGTCAGTGGAGATAAGGGTCAGGCCCTTTGTTCTGGGAGATATAAGCTGCAGTCATCGCTCTCTGGCTGCGGCTTAGACGCCCCATAGAGAACAGAGGAATGCTCGGCTGTGCTGAACGTTCCTGTATATGGGGAGGACAGTCGCCAGTCGGGAGACATAACTGGTGAAGGAATGATCATTCAGCCATCAGTTATTGATCGTGTCCTATGCAGCATTTTTCTAAAAACAAGTGAAAGGTGGCCCGACTTTTATATATACTGTTTATTAAAAGTAAAATAGCTACATAGATTATTTTTTTTAGAAAAGCTCCTTTAAATTTTGTATTGGGAAAGAGTTTTATCATGTTTATTGGGCTGCTATGAGCAGCTTTGGTTCTACTATACTGTATTTATGCCTTCTTTTATGTTATCCTTGATGATATATTTTATTGCTCCATATTTTTATATAAGAGATAATAATTTGTAGGAGTCCCCTAAAAGACCCCTGTTCTATTACCACCTAGTAACAGAACAGGGGTCCCATGACTTACATTTGCCAATTTAAGGACGCTACTTTCCCTATAGATGTCAATGTAGATATAGCAGCAAAGAGGTGTTCCCGGGACCCTGAGGGGTGGAATGCCTCCTTGCTCCCTCTCCCATCCCTATCCCTGTTTGCCTGATTGACAGTCAGTCCTGCTTCTAAATCTCACACCTGAGCACAAATTGTATACACTGATACACTAATCTAAAGGGGATGTAGACCTGGGGAGAGACATATAAATTAAAAAAAAATCTTAAGACTATAATTTTAAGAAATTGGCGCTATCTTACCACGACTTTGTTAGTATTAAAATGACACCACTTTAAAGGGGAACTACATTAACAAAACTTTAAAATTAACTGTTTTTAGAAAGTTATACAGATTTGTAATATACTTCTTTTTAAAAATCTTAAACCTTCCAGTACTTATTAGCTGCTGTATGTCCTACAGGAAGTGGTGTATTTTCTCCAGTCTGACACAGTGCTCTCTGCTGCCACCTCTGTCCATGTCAGGAACTGTCCAGAGCAGGAGAGGTTTTCTATGGGGATTTTCTCCTACTCTGGACAGTTCCTGACATGGACAGAGGAAGCAGCACAGAGCAGTGTGCCACTAGCAGGGGTGATTCTAGCCTCTCTGCTGCCCGAGGCGAACTATAGAATGACGCCCCCCCCCCCCCCCCGTCAATCCGCCCACATTATAATCCACTACTGCCCCCCCCCCCCACTGCTGTCCCCAATAAACATAATGTTTGGTCCCTTTCTGCACAGAGGATGTCAGGAGAGGAGGGGGCTAATCCTATAGGTGAGGTCCCAGCAGCACAGAGGATGTCAGGAGAGGAGGGGGCTAATCCTATAGGAGAGGTCCCAGCAGCACAGAGGATGTCAGGAGATGAGGGTGCTAATCCTATAGGAGAGGTCCCAGCAGCACAGAGGATGTCAGGAGAGGAGGGTGCTAATCCTATAGGAGAAGTCCCAGCAGCACAGAGGATGTCAGGAGAGGAGGGTGCTGATCTTTTAGGACAGGTCACAGCAGCACAGAGAATGTCAGGAGAGGAGGGTGCTGATCTTTTAGGAGATGGTCCCCCTCCTCCCCCCTTATAGATGGTCCCCCTCTTCCCCCCCTTATAGATGGTCCCCCCCCCCCTTATAGATGGTCCCCCTCTCCCCCCCCCCCCCTTATAGATAGTCCCCCTCTCCCCCCTCCCTTATAGATGGTCCCCCTCTCCCCCCTCCCTTATAGATGGTCCCCCTCTCCCCCCTCCCTTATAGATGGTCCCCCTCTTTCCCCTCCCTTATAGATGGTCCCCCTCCCCCCTCTTTCCCCCTTATAGATGGTCCCCCTCTTTCCCCTCCCTTATAGATGGTCCCCCTCTCCCCTCTTTCCCCCTTATAGATGGTCCCCCTCTTTCCCCTCCCTTATAGATGGTCCCCCTCTTCCCCCCCCCCTTATAGATGGTCCCCCTCTTCCCTCTCTCCCCCCCCCTTATAGATGGTCCCCCTCTCCCCCCCCCTTATAGATGGTCCCCCTCTTCCCTCTCTCCCCCCCTTATAGATGGTCCCCCTCTCCCCCCCCCCCTTATAGATGGTCCCCCTCTTCCCCCCCCTTATAGATGGTCCCCTCTCCCTTATAGATGGTCCCCCTCTCCCTCCCTTATAGATGGTCCCCTCTCCCTTAAAGATGGTCCCCCTCCCCCCCTTATACATGGTCCCCCTCTCCCCCCTCCCTTATAGATGCCCCCTTATAGATGGTCCCCCCTCTTCCCCCCCCCCTTATAGATGGTCCCCCTCTTCCCCCCCCCTTATAGACAGTCCCCCTCCCGCCCCTCCCTTATAGATGGTCCCCCTCTTTCCCCCCTCCCTTATAGATGGCCCCCCCTTATAGATGGTCCCCCTCTTTCCCCCCTCCCTTATAGATGGTCCCCTTCCCCCCCCTATACTTGGTCCCCCTCTCCCCCCCCCCCTTATAGACAGTCCCCCTCCCGCCCCTCCCTTATAGATGGCCCCCCTCTTTCCCCCCCCTTATAGATGGTCCCCCCCTTATAGATGGTCCCCCTCTTTCCCCCCTCCCTTATAGATGGTCCCCTTCCCCCCCCTATAGATGGTCCCCCTCTTCCCTCTCCCCCTCCCTTATAGATGGTCCCCCCTTATAGATCGTCCCCCTCTTCCCCCCCTACCTTATAGATGGTCCCCCTCTTTCCCCCCTCCCTTATAGATGGTCCCCCTCTTCCCCCCCTACCTTATAGATGGTCCCCCTCTTCCCCCCCTACCTTATAGATGGTCCCCCTCTTCCCCCCCTACCTTATATATGGTCCCCCTCTCCCCCCCCCCCCCTGCACAGCAGATAAAACAAAAACAAAAAACAGCACACAACTCACCTGCCCTCCGTTCCCCCGTCGAGCCTCTCTGGTCTGGTCCCGGCTGATGTGCGGCTGCCCGGGGTGTCCCGTCCTGTCCCCGGCAGCGCGCGCATCAGAGAGCTCCCCGTGTGCCTGTGGCTGTGACTTCCGGCGCACGGGGATCTCTCTGATGCGTGCGCTGCCGGGGACAGGATGGGACACCTCCGGCAGCCGCACATCAGCCGGGGGACTAAGGCTGCATTCCCACGTTCCGTGATCCTGACGGATCACGGACGTGGAATGCATTTACCGGAGTCCCCCCGCGCCCGGACAGCATCTGTAATGAGATGCTGTGAGCGGGGGAGACTGTATTCATAAGCGCCGCGCTGTAGTAACAGCACCGCGCGGCTGATTTATTACAGCGCGGCGCTTATGAATACAGTCTCCCCCGCTCACAGCATCTCATTACAGATGCTGTCCGGGCGCAGGGGGACTCCGGTACATGGTACAATCAGTGGCGGATTATAATGTGGGCGGCCGCCCGAACCGCTCATATTATAGTCTGCCACTGAATGCCGCAGGGCCGTTTTAATACATTGGTGGGCCCAGTGCACAGCCCTCAAGAGTGGGCCCCCCCTTCCCTTTCGGCACATTGTATAATGTACTGAATTTGCCCCCACACTGTATCAAGAGCCCCAATACATACAGTAGTTACCTTATAACACTATTTCCACCATACAGTGATTATATATTACATAAAAACTGCACTAAACAAAACAGAAAGATATCACCAATGATACCATTACATAAAACCGCCACATCATGACCCCTAACACTACAATCCTATAACAGAGTGCAGTTACATCCAGTGACTCACCGGGGGCGTCTTCTCCGATCAGAGTCTGTCACCTTTTCTTTTTCTCTCCATCCAGCCTGGGCCACCTTGAAGTCTTCTCCTGGCTGTGAATCTTCTCTCCAGAATCTGCCAGACAAATATTTTAGGCTCCAACACATACAGTAGTTAGGTCCCTTGTACCTCTATACAGTAGTTACACCCCTCTGTGCCTCCATAGTTTTAAGGTGTCCCTGTAGTATATAGCCCCTCATGTGCTCCTCCAGTTATATACAGCCCTCCTGTGCGCTCCCCCATTAGTATATAGCCCCCCTGTGCACTCTCCCCAGTAGTATATAGCCCCCCCTGTGCTCTCCCACAATAGTATATAGCTCCCCTGTGCTCCCCCATAGTATATAGCCCCCTGTGCTCCCCCATAGTATATAGCCACCTGTGCTCCCCCATAGTATATAGCCCCCTGTGCTCCCCCATAGTATATAGCTCCCCTGTGCTCCCCAGTAGTATATAGCCCCCTGTGCTCCCCAGTAGTATATAGCTCCCCTGTGCTCCCCAGTAATATATAGCTCCCCTGTGCTCCCCCATAGTATATAGCTTCCCTGTGCTCCCCATAGTATATAGACCCCTGTGCTCCCCAGTAGTATATAGTCCCCTGTGCTCCCCCATAGTATATAGCTCCCCTGTGCTCCCCCATAGTATATAGCCCCCTGTGCTCCCCCATAGTATATAGCCCCCTGTGCTCCCCAGTAGTATATAGCCCCCTGTGCTCCCCAGTAGTATATAGCTCCCCTGTGCTCCCCAGTAGTATATAGCTCCCCTGTGCTCCCCCATAGTATATAGCTTCCCTGTGCTCCCCATAGTATATAGACCCCTGTGCTCCCAAGTAGTATATAGCTCCCCTGTGCTCCCCCATAGTATATAGCTCCCCTGTGCTCCCCATAGTATATAGACCCCCTGTGCTCCCCATAGTATATAGACCCCTGTGCTCCCCAGTAGTATATAGTCCCCTGTGCTCCCCCATAGTATATAGCTCCCCTGTGCTCCCCAATAGTATATAGCCCCCTGTCCTCCCCCATAGTATATAGCCCCCTGTGCTCCCCCATAGTATATAGCTCCCCTGTGCTCCCCATAGTATATAGCCCCCTGTCCTCCCCCATAGTATATAGCCCCCTGTGCTCCCCCATAGTATATAGCTCCCCTGTGCTCCCCAGTAGTATATAGCCCCCTGTCCTCCCCCATAGTATATAGCCCCCTGTCCTCCCCAGTAGTATATAGCTCCCTGTGCTCCCCCATAGTATATAGCCCCCTGTTCTCCCCCATAGTATATAGCCCCCTGTGCTCCCCCATAGTATATAGCTTCCCTGTGCTCCCCATAGTATATAGACCCCTGTGCTCCCCAGTAGTATATAGCCCCCTGTGCTCCCCAGTAGTATATAGCTCCCCTGTGCTCCCCAGTAGTATATAGCTCCCCTGTGCTCCCCCATAGTATATAGCTTCCCTGTGCTCCCCAGTAGTATATAGCCCCCTGTGCTCCCCAGTAGTATATAGCCCCCTGTGCTCCCCCATAGTATATAGCCCCCTGTGCTCCCCCATAGTATATAGCCCCCTGTGCTCCCCAGTACTATATAGCCCCCTGTGCTCCCCCATAGTATATAGCTTCCCTGTGCTCCCCATAGTATATAGACCCCTGTGCTCCCCAGTAGTATATAGTCCCCTATGCTCCCCCATAGTATATAGCCCCCTGTGCTCCCCAATAGTATATAGCCCCCGTTCTCCCCCATAGTATATAGCCCCCGTTCTCCCCCATAGTATATAGCCCCCTCTGCCCCCCATAGTATATAGCCCCCTGTGCTCCCCAATAGTATATAGCTCCTCCTCCCATATAACATTGAAAAAAACAAACACTGTTACTCACCTGGGTCCACGCGTTCCTCTTCTCTTCCCTCCTGTGGCCGCACTTCCTGCGGTCACAAGAGGCTGCACTCCCCTTACCCTCGCGCCGACGCTCCAGTGACGTCGGCCGCTAGAGGGAGAGCGCGGCCTCTTGTGACCGCAGGAAGTGCGGCCACAAGAGTGAGTGACTGACAGGGAGGGAGCCAATGGCTCTCTCTCT
Organism: Dendropsophus ebraccatus; assembly: GCF_027789765.1. NCBI lineage: Eukaryota > Metazoa > Chordata > Amphibia > Anura > Hylidae > Dendropsophus > Dendropsophus ebraccatus. The sequence continues at coordinate 12,591,490 of NC_091464.1, read as the reverse complement.
GTCAGTGTCGCTGCTGCTGCAGCGCTGACGCGCCGCAGCAGCAGCGGGCGGGCGGGGGCAGCGGCGGACGGGGGGGCCCTGCAGGGGGCGCCATGGAGGGGTAAGTAGATTACCCATCCATGGCGCTCCCCCCTGACAGGCTGGTGGCCGGAGCCCTGTGCGACCGCATTGGTCGCACATAGCAACGGCCGGCCTGCTCGGGGGGGCCCCTTTAACCAGTGGGCCCGGTGCACGTGCACCATGTGCCCTCTGGTTAAAGCGGCCCTGGAATGCCGCCCCCATGAAGACAGCTGGTGGCGCCGCCTGAGGCAGACGACTCAGGTCGCCTCATGATTGCGGCGCCCCTGGCCACTAGGTCAGACTTTTTGCAGGACAAAGAGCAGCTGATAAGTACTGGAAGCATGGAGATTTTTAAATTAAAGTGACTTACAAATCTATATTTATTTACAAATCTATAGAACTTTCTGACACCTTTTGATTTGAAAGAAAAAAAAAATTACCCCTTTAACTACCACAAAGAACGGGTTATATTGGAAATGTATGAAGAAGATCCATTAGCACCAATGACCCGATTAAAAAGTGTGAAAAATGGACTGCACAGGGAATTAACCTGTATTCTTTTTGACTTCTCAGATGTCTAGTTTCTTTGTTATGATGGTGGTTATGGTGACTATGCTGGCTCTTGGCACCTACCTAAACCCTCTGCCCAAGGTATGTGCTTCTACATCTTAATGACTGTAAAATAAATGCTTAATTATTAAGCCATAGGGCCACATGTATCATCCGGCGGACGGATGATTTTTGGCGGAAAGTGCCGATTTGCGTATTATTTTATACGCAAATGGCCGATTTGCGAATAAAATAATCGCAAATCGGCACTTTCCGCCGAGTACGCCAGGGGGCGGAAAGGGGGCGGAAAGTAGGCGGGAAGTGGGCGGAACGGAGGGCGCGGACTCAGAGTCCGCGCGATTTATCATCCGTTCCGCCCAAATGTACACCGAAAACCTACTCCAGTCCTCAGCTGGCGTAGGTTTTCGGCGGTGCGCACCGGCGCGCACAGGATTTATGTACAGGCAGTCCGCCTCTACATAAATCCCCGTACCGCCGGAGCTGCGGGGGCATTTTTAAGTCCGGCGTAAAAAACGCCGGACTTAATAAATGCCTCCCATAGTGTTTTTTTATGTACACAACTACAGTATTAATGTCATATATTAAGGTGTCAATTACGACACGTCTATTATCTGACTTCTCTTGCTATTGTTGCATTTGTCCTCCAGTCTGTTCTAGGTGCCCTGATAGCGGTGAACCTCAAGAATTCTTTAAAGCAGCTCGCTGACCCTTTCTACCTCTGGAAAAAAAGCAAACTTGATTGTGTAAGTCCTTATATTGACATTACAATAGAGGGAAACATAGATTATTTACTGGAAGTCCTAGTTTTAAGCTGTGTTTCTATTTTCATGATGACAATCACAGCACGGTGCTGGATCTGTGTGAGGTTCACAGTGCACATTTTGGTTAAATTGTCCTAACAAGGTGACCTTGTACATATCTGTCCCAACGTTCAAGGTCCCTATACACCTTATACTTTTGTTGTCCGTACCCGCCTCTCCTGGTTGATTCGGCTGTCAGTATAAGGTGTATGGGGCTCTCCTGGCCTTCCACCGACAGATAATATGGATGTGATGAAATATCACTCCCTGACCCCCTTTGTTCTCGGAGAGATAAGCCACAGGTATAGCTCTCTGCCTGCAGCTCAACCCTTCCCATAGAGAATACAGGATTGCTTATCCGTGTTGAACACTTCAGTTTATGGGGAGGATGAAGAGATAACTGACGGCTAACAATCAGTTATTGAAGGTGTATGGCCTCCTTATGACCCTTCTTGGGCCTCGGTCTACAAAATTATTCCATGGCAGGTAGAAATGTTAACATGATACTGCAGGTCAGTCCACTGCACAGAACCGCTCATAGAGAAAGAAAACATCACTTAGTGGGATAGGTCGGCTCCCTGCAACGAGATCGTGGAGAGCTATGTGTATCCATAGTTAGAAACTGCAAACAATCCCTATAGTTTCATTCTATTACCTATTTCCCTCTAACTTTTTTTTCCTGCAAAACTTCAATGAATATCGGCCGCACATAACTGACGTCAGTTTTTGATGCAGCCGCAAGGAATCCCTGTTGGAGTCTATACAGAGTATGTACACGCCGGCTGGGATTCCTTAGCAATTAAAGCAATCTATAATTTCATTAAATAACAGCCATGGTTGAAAACCTGCAACTACGGACGTTGTTTAATGAAATTATATGTTGTGTAAAGGGGCATTCCCGTCTCAGCTATTTATAGAATATCCACATGATATGCCATCCACAACATACAGTATGCCATCCACAACATACAGTATGCCATCCACAACATATGCCATCCACAACATACAGTATGCCATCCACAACATATGCCATCCACAAGATACAGTATGCCATCCACAACATACAGTATGCCATCCACAACATATGCCATCCACAACATACAGTATGCCATCCACAACATACAGTATGCCATCCACAAGATATGTCATCAACAAGATACAGTATGCCATCCACAACATACAGTATGCCATCCACAAGATATGTCATCAACAAGATACAGTATGCCATCCACAAGATATGTCATCAACAAGATACAGTATGCCATCCACAAGATATGCCATACATGTCTGATAGATGCAAATCCTAGCCCTACAGTGCTGAGGAGACCCCTATTATTTCTATTATTACAAATCGTGTTTCTGCTAAACCTAGATATAAGCCAAAGTCTGGATTCGTCTGGAATAACAATGTAAACAATACCCTGTAATTTACTAATAGTTTACTATGATTTATTGAAATCTATTTTCATCCACAGTAATTTTTTGTAGAGTGGCTTAGGGCTCATTCACACATACAGTATACCCAGTTGTAATATGGTTTGTCGCTATTACACCTGTGTTTTGGGTTTGCTATGATTTTGAGTCCAATTAAAAATAGATTTACATGGTGGAAATGACATAGTCAGTAGCTCACTACATTGAGATCATTGATGTAAATGGGGCCTGTGGCTCTCCATGTACATATCCATCCACAGCCCATTTTAAAAGAAGGGTTGAATCATAGTATGAACCTTCCCTTTAAATAGAGTTCTATATAAATCAGGGATGTGGAACCTTTGGCCCTCCGGCTGTTGCAAAACTAAAATGCCCATCATGCCTGGATAGTCAAAGCTTTGGCTTTCCCCGCTCAGGCATGATGGGAATTGTAGTTTTGCAACAGCTGGAGGGATGAAGGTTCCCCATCCCTGCTATAAATCTACTTCACTCTGGCTTTCCAGTCATTTCTGTTATTTCTTTTAACACCTGTTTATTTGATTTTTTTTATCATATTTTATAGTGTGTCTGGGTTGTGAGCTTCCTCTCCACCTTCATCCTTGGCCTTCCCTATGGAGTTGCTGTCGGTGTAGGATTTTCCGTCTTGGTTGTCATCTTTAATACACAGTTGTAAGTTGTATCCTCTTTATGTTGTTACATTATACAACTAGATTTGCATTTCCAGGAAAATACATAGTGCTTGAAAAGAGCGCCACTTTACCAGTGACTTCCCTTTAAGAGAAACTTGGATCCCATTCCTTTAAGAGCGACATGGCTCCCGTCCCTATAAGAGTGACTTGGGTCCCATACCTTTAAGAGCAACTTGGGTCCCATCCCTTTAAGAGCTACATGGATCCCTTTAAGAGATACATGGATCCCTTTAAGAGCGACTTGGATCCCTTTAAGAGCGACCTGGGTCCCTGGGACCCAGGTCGCTCTTAAAGGGACCCAAGTCGCTCTTTAAAGGGAATCATTTCGCTCATAAAGGGACCCAAGTCGCTCTTAAAGGGACCCAGGTCGCACTTAAAGGGACCCAGGTCGCTCTTAAAGGGACCCATTTAGCTCTTAAAGGGACCTATTTCGCTCTTAAAGGGACCCAGGTCGCTCTTAAAGGGACCCATTTCGCTCTTAAAGGGGCCCAGGTCGCTCTTAAAGGCACCCATTTTGCTCTTAAAGGGACATATTTCGCTCTTAAAGGGACATATTTAGCTCTTAAAGGGACCAAGGTCGCTCTTAAAGGGACCGATTTATCTCTTAAAGGGACATATTTAGCTCTTAAAGGGACCCATTTTGCTCTTAAAGGGAACCAGGTCGCTCTTAAAGGGACATATTTTGCTCTTAAAGGGACCCAGGTCGCTCTTAAAGGGACCCATTTTGCTCTTAAAGGGACATATTTCGCTCTTAAAGGGACATATTTCGCTCTTAAAGGGACCAAGGTCGCTCTTAAAGGGACCGATTTTTGCTCTTAAAGGGACATATTTCTCTTAAAGGGACCCAGGTTGCTCTTAAAGGGACCCAGTTCGCTCTTAAAGGGACATATTTCGCTCTTAAAGGGACCCATTTTGCCCTTAAAGGGACATATTTCGCTCTTAAAGGGACCAAGGTCGCTCTTAAAGGGACCAAGGTCGCTCTTAAAGGGACATATTTCGCTCTTATAGGGACCCAGGTTGCTCTTAAAGGGACCCAGGTTGCTCTTAAAGGGACATATTTCACTCTTAAAGGGACCCAGGTCGCTCTTTAAGAGCGAAATGGGTCTCTTTAAGAGTGAAATATTTCCTTTAAAGGGACCCAGATCACTCTTAAAGGGACCCATTTTGCTCTTAAAGGGACCCAGGTCGCTCTTAAAGGGACATATTTCGCTCTTAAAGGGACCCATTTCCACCCTCAAGGGACCAAGGTCACTCTTAAAGGGACCAATTTTTCTCTTAAAGGGACATATTTCGCTCTTAAATGGACCCAGGTCGCTCTTAAAGGGACCCATTTTGCTCTTAAAGGGACATATTTCGCTCTTAAAGGGACCAAGGTCGCTCTTAAAGGGACATATTTCGCTCTTATAGGGACCCAGGTCACTCTTAAAGGGACCCAGGTCGCTCTTAAAGGGACATATTTCACTCTTAAAGGGACCCAGTTCGAGCGAAACGGGTCTCTTTAAGAGCGAAATATTTCCTTTAAAGGGACCCAGATCACTCTTAAAGGGACCCATTTTGCTCTTAAAGGGACCCAGGTCGCTCTTAAAGGGACATATTTCGCTCTTAAAGGGACCCATTTCCCCCCTCAAGGGACCCAGGTCGCTCTTAAAGGGACCCGGGTCGCTCTTACAGGTACTTAGTTCGCTCTTAAAGGGACCCATTTAGAGCGGCTTGGGTCCCTTTAAGAGCGACTTGGGTACCGTTCCTTTAAGAGCGGCTTGGGTACCGTCCCTTTAAGAGCAGCTTGGATCCCGTACCTGCTACATGGCTGCCTCAGCTCTATTTTACTGACTGACCTCTGCTACTTATAATGGTAAAGACCATTGCTCGGTTACCATGACAATCTTACTCATGTCAGGGAGACAAAATGGTTACGGACCTTCCATATATTACATCTTCTATTGGCCAATAGTGGACATGTGACTGTGGATGGTGTGATACAATGCATGACGAGACCTTACAGTTCCTATTGGCTGCTATATTTCAGCTATTTGCATATGTGCTGCGATTGGCTGTCAGCAGTTAGAGTGTGGCCATTATTTGCAATAGGCCATTATTTTCTATGGGAAATTTGGGGTCTTTAAACATAAATTTCTTAAAAACGACAAATCCGATCGAAACGAAAAATAGATAGCACACCACACACCGCCAAGGGCTTCGAAACGCAGTTTGAATGGAGTCTGTGCGCAAGAATACGGATTACAATATAGGGCTTTTCAAGCACTATAATGATGAGGACGGAGAGCAAAAAACTGGTTGAAGAATACTATCCAACTGCATGAAGCCTGAGACTGTGCTCTGTTGGTGGGGAGGGGAGCGGGGAAATTAGACTTACCGTTACGGTCTTCTATTTGTCACTATTGCCGCTCAGCCAATCAGCAGCTGAGGCAGGACAGGCAGGACACTTAAGGCTGTGGAAATACAATATGCTCAGCAGCCATGACAAGCACCCAATGCAGCCCACAGTACTCGCTCAAGTATCCCGTACTTTTGAGTAACCTGATACTTAAGTGAATACTATACTCGATAGAGCTTGCTTATCTCTAGTACTGATATGTAACACATATTTCATGTGATAGACATTGATTACTTACACCTGGATTGCTGTGTTTCATATTACCCCATGTGGGGAGTGTGCTCACTAGCTTGAGAAAAGTCCACATTGAGAGAACTGAAACATCGCTGTCTTTTATAGGTTAAATAAACACATTGGGAGGCATTTATTAAGTCCGGCGTTTTTTACGCCGGACGTAAAAATGCCCCCGCAGCTCCGGCGCTACGGAGATTTATGTAGAGGCGGACTGCCTCTACATAAATCCCGTGCGCGCCGTTGCGCACCGCCGAAAACCTACGCCAGCTGAGGACTGGAGTAGGTTTTCGGCGTACATTTTGGCGGAACGGATGATAAATCGCGCGGACTCTGAGTCCGAGCCCTCCGATCCGCCCACTTTCTGCCCCTTTTCCGCCCCCTTTCCGCCCCCTGGCGTACTCGGCGGAAAGTGCCGATTTGCGAATATTTTATTCGCAAATCGGCCATTTGCGTATAAAAAAATACGCAAATCGGCACTTTCCGCCGAAAATCATCCGTTCGCCGGATGATACATGTGGCCCTTTTTGTTCACTGAAGACTTTGGAGTGCTGCAACTTTTTAATTGCAGATAATAGATAGATAGATAGATAGATAGATAGATAGATAGATAGATAGATAGATTAATAGATAGATAGATAGATAGATAGATAGATAGATAGGAGATAGATAGATAGATAGATAGGAGATAGATAGATAGATAGATAGATAGATAGATAGGAGATAGATAGATAGATAGATAGATAGATAGATAGATAGATAGATACCACATAGTGGTAACTCTAGGAGCCAAGGTGTGAACTGCATAAAGAGTTCCAAAAAATCAATGCAATACATAGAGCAAACAGAAACCTTGCTTATCATTTTGCACATGGGATAATAAAACCACGGAATTGCAGTATAGCATCTACAAGTGCTGCAGATTTTTTGAACGATAGATAGATGATAGATGGATAATAGATAGATAGATAGATAGATAGATAGATAGATAGATAGATAGATATTGGTTAAGTTACCATCACAGACTACTAATTTTTTTATCTCTTCTTTTGTCCATGCTAGTCGCAATGGTTCGGCACTGGGCCAGGTGGCAGCAACTGATTTATATAAGAACCCAAAGGTATACAGCAAGGTAAGAGACGTAGGTTGAATGTAAGGATGAACGTGCATTAAAGGGGTACCCCAGCCGGGGGGCACTTTTGTGCTGGGACCGGGGAGGAGGTGGCCGAGGGAAAAGACGTCCACTCACCTCCCCGGTTCCAGTGGCGGGTCCGGCCATCGCGGCGCTCCAGTGCCCGGTTCCCGGCCACTTCCGGGTGTCTGACGCGGGCCCGAGACGTAACGTCTCAGGTCCGCTTAGCCACTCAGTGAAGGAGGCGGGATCCATTTCAAGTCCGCTCATATCCCGCCTCCTTCACTGAGAGGCTGAGCGGACCTGAGACATCACGCTCTGCGATGTGGGACCCGCCGCTGGAACCGGGGAGGTGAGTGGACGTCTTTTCCCTCTGCTACCTCCTCCCCGGTCCCAGCACAAAAGTGCCCCCCCGCTGGAGTACCCCTTTAAAGAACCATGTATGACATGATGATAAATGTATGTAGAAATATGGCATACTTATATATACAGCTATTAGAGATGAGCAAGATGAGTGAACCTGGAGCATGCTCGAGTCCATCCGAACCCGAGCTTTTGGCATTTGATTAGCGGTGGCTGCTGAAGTTGGATAAAGCCCTAAGGCTATGTGGAAAACATGGATATAGTCATTGGCTGTATCCATGTTTTCCAGACAACCTTAGAGCTTTATCCAAGTTCAGCAGCCCCAGCTAATCAAATGCCGAACGATCGGGTTCGGATGGACTTGAACCCAAACCCGGTTCGCTCATCTCTAACAGCTATTCTTAGGTATATATCTGCTCTCCTTGTTTTCTTGCCTCCAGGTTCAGTCTATTGATGGGATCAAGATTGTCAATTACTGCTCTCCACTTTATTTCGCTAACTCAGAGATATTTAGACAGAAGGTTATAAAGAAGGTAATGTATTCACGCCTTTAGCCCACCTCCTCCCATTCACCATGTGATATTTGTCAGACTGCTATCTTCTTATGTGGCGTTAGGCCTTTGGGTTCTACAAGCACTGGGTCCTGGGTGTTGCTGCTTCTTCTTCTCCCCTATAGCTATAGCCCCTGCTCTCCAGCTTTGTAGTGATTCTCTAACAATCTGAAAACACCAGGTTCTATTGCACAAGCATAGTGGAAAAAGTGTCCTATTAAAAGGGCCGATGAAGGCCTGATCAATGTTGTAAGCAAGCGCTGATCGGTGCTTGTTAACTGGGGCTATTACACAGCCTGATAATCGTTTAGCAAGGGCTGCACGAACATCGTTAGCGCTGTTTGTGCAGCCCTTGCCAAAACAGTTATTACATTCCTTGTCCACGTTCCCCTGTGTTCACCTGCACTCCGTATGTGTCCCGGTCCCGCAGCTGCAGCTTCAGAGCAGTCTGTCTGAACTGACAGGCTGCTCAGCCAATCACTGGCCAGCCTGCCACTGAACTGTCAGGCTGCTCTGTAACTGCAGCCGCAGGACCAGGGAGGAAGCATAGCGCAGGAGAACGCCGGGAGTGTGGAGAGGTAATGTAATAACTGCTTGTTCAATCGTAAGCCGTTGGCCGTGCATTACTATTGTACGTAGCCACGCACGGTCAGCGGCCGATATTTTTAAGTCTAGGTCTAAAGAAACGATCAGACGATGATTGTTGAGATCGTTGTCTCTATTACACAGAGCCATAATCGGCCGAATCAGGCTGATTCAACTGATTATGGCTCCATGTAATAGCGCCCTAAGGGTTCTATTAGACAAAGCAAATTTTTTTGTTTTCTCTGATTATCGATAAACAAACTCTTTTGCGAATAACCTGAAATCGTTCACCATAGTACATGAATAATAGTCATTAGATACGATCCTTCTGATTCCAGTGAAGGAACGCTGTGTACATGCACAACATGATTAACGACACTTTATGGTCGGCTCAGTGATGTCATCTACCACACACAAACACATTTTCGTTAGTGGTTCGATCGTTGCTGCATACACACCGGAAGATTATTGCTTAAATTCAATATAATAGTTTTTCGCCCGATAATCTTTCCGGGTAATAGGGCTCTAACAATGCGTGAAAGTGAAATCACCTGATAACTAGGAATAGAAAAAAACAAGCACTCATGTCCCAGATACCGATAAGCTACCTTATCAGTGATACTATGTATGTGTACATAAAACACACTAAAATTAGAAAGCCTTTGAAACCACTATCATTGGGTTTGATGGGAAAATCTCAAAGTATAGATTTCTTTCCCTAATGTAAACAGCACCTGTTTGACCATTATCCATACACTCTTTGGTTTAAAGGGCAGGTCTCATCAGGACAGCCCCTTTCCTTCATAGCGTATGGACATAATAGAGGGCATGCTCATTCCTATTTATAAGCCAGAAAAAAAACTTAAGGGGTACTCAAGTCTTCCAGTACTTATCAGCTGCTGTATGTCAGCTGATAAGTGGTGTCTTCTTTCCAGTCTGACACAGTGCTCTCTGCTGCCACCTCTGTCCATGTCAGGAACTGTCCAGAGCAGGAGAGGTTTTCTATGGGGAAACAATACTGAACGTGTGAATATAGCCAAACTCTTATACAACTAAACTGTGTTTTACCACCAACATTATAAGGAGAAGTAGTTTTCTATACATTTTTGTGTTCTCACTATATTTAGGCTATATTCACACACCGGCTTCTTTTGGCTGTTTGGCGGCATTTTTGCATGGCCGTCAGTGTGAGGCTAAATAATGGACGTCAAACGACCCAAAATGAGACGGTGTGTGAACATAGCCTTAGGTTTTGTCCTTCTTTACCTCCTAGACTGGACTGGATCCTTGCAAAGTCTTTCTGGCCAAAAAGAAGTACCTAAAAAAGCATGAAAAAGAAGAACTTAAAAGACAAAGAGGGTCTGTGTTCATGAAAAGCAAGGTAAGAGACGGCAAAGGAACACATGAGCTTGTAAAATCTGATGAATCATCTTTCATGTTAGACATCTTGCCGCTCATGGTTCCTAATCCTTTATTTTTAGGAACATAAAACCTTCTTACTACTTAAAGTGTGTAATGTTTGGTGTGTATTAGTTCTGTATTTTTTAGCTATTGCTGTTGTTTTATATCAATGCATGTAAAGAAATGATGTGCTATTTAATTTGAGACTATGGGGGAGATTTATCAAACATGGAGTAAAGTAAAACAGGCCCAGTTGCCCCTAGCAACCAATCAGATTCCACCTTTCATCCCTCACAGTCTCTTTGGAAAATGAAAGGTGGAATCTGATTGGTTGCTAGGGGCAACTGAGCTAGTGTCACCTTACACCATGTTTGCTAAATCTCCCCCTATATCTATCTAGGGGTCAGAGCTCTTACTCTGATCTCTGAGTTACTTGATATATTGTGCAAAAGCCCTGTTTCCACTCAGAAAGACATAGGATAGAAATAAAAAAAGGTGAAAAACAAAACTGTCTTGCAATCACAGCAAAAATTGAAAGTTGAGCTTTGATTGGTTGCTGTGGTCAAGACCAGACAGTTTTGGTTTTCAGCTTTTGTTTATTCCCTCCATAGAGTCAAAGGATGAGAAAGGATGAGTTATATTTACTTGCTGTTGCCATTGGGGGAAGCTTAGTCTCAGCATTATATTGTAAGCAAGTGCTTGCTTACTGAGCCTATTACACGGCTCTATTATGGTGCAGCAAGGGCTGTGTGTGTGTGTGTATATATATATATATATATATATATATATATATATACACACACATATATATACATATATAAATTTGTATATACATATGTTTGTATGTATGTACACATATATTGTTAGCGATGTCCATGCAGCTCTTCCTTGCTTTGGTGTAAAATAATTTAATGTACTTACCTTGGGGACTTCAGTTCCCGTCTTTGAAGTGACAGGCCGTCGAGCCAGTCACCTGCCGAGACGGGACAACAACACAGCCAGTGATTTGCTGAGCGGCCTGTCAGTTCAGAGATGGGATTGGTGGTGCTGGAGCCAGCTGTGGTCGGCGGAGAACGCAAGAACCAGACAGCATTTTATTTCTTCTGATCTATTTTCCACTTTAAAAAACACAATTAGTGATTACTATGAATGTAAAAAGAAAAAAGAAAACATAACCTATGCCTTGGTGTAGACCTGTAGTCAGTATATAAAAAAAATTGTGTTTTTTAAACATTTATGTAGCCACAGGTGGGCTGATTTCAGCATTTCCAACCCTATCCTCTATGTGAAAAGGGCTATGAATGCTAGACTCAGGGGGGTATGAGTCTGATTTACCCCTTCAGCCTCATATTTACACCCCTTGCTTCATGCCCCGCATAAAATCCGTCCCCCCACCACCACCACCACCCCCCTCGGCCCTTTAAAAACGTATTCCTTCTATGGGTTTTTGATTGGAGCCTTTCTATAGTTTTGTTTACTCTTTGAATAAAGAAACATAGATTTCACATACATTCACACCTATTCTTTATGAATTTCTCTTTTATGCAGACATTATCACTGCAAGAACTACAAGAGGACTTTGATGGTGCAGCCCAAACTGATTCCAACAATAATAGCACAGTGAATGGAACAAACAGTACCATCAGTTACATAGCATCGAATACTCTGACAGTGGGGACATCAATTCCTGTCATTATTCCAAATGGTATATCTGCTCCAGCACAAACCGAAGATCCTATTATCATGGCACCTCCAATTGTTAACTTCCACACCATAATCATTGACATGAGTGGTGTGTGTTTCGTAGATCTGATGGGTATCAAAGCCTTAGGAAAGGTATTTATTTAATAACAGTCAAAGGGGCTGATTTACTAATGTATCTGCACATAAAGGGGTACTCCGGGGGATATAAAACTGGTGTCAGAAAGTTATATAGATTTGTAATTTACTTCTATATAAAATCTTAAAGAGGATATACCATCAGGTACATCCTCTTTAATATGACCCCTGGATAGAATGGCACCGTCACGGGGAAGCCGGTGCCGCCATCCGTTTTTTGAACTGTGGCCCGGTTCCCGTGTATGGTGCTGTTCTATCAACGGGTACCGGGCCGGGGCTTAAGCACAGGAGGCAGGCTGCCCCACCCCCCAGTGGAAGGAAAAACCTGTCCCTCTATGACGCGGCTCCATTGATTTTAATGGAGCCACGTCATAGAGGGGAGGGAATCCCCCCCCACTGGGGGGCGGTCCGGCCCGCCTCCTGTGCTTCAGCCCCTGCCCGGTACCCATTGATAAAACAGCGCCTACAAGGGAACTAAGCCGCGGTTCAAAAAATGGACCGCGGCACCGGCTTCCCCGTGACTGCGCTGTTCTATCCTTGGTACATCCTCTTTAAGCCTTCAAGTACTTATCAGCTGCTGTATGTCCTGCAGGAAGTGGTGTGTTCTTTCGAGTCTGACACAGTGCTCTCTGCTGCCACCTCTGTGGGGATTTGCTACTGCTGTGGACAGTTCCTGACATGGACAGAGGTGGCAGCGGAGAGCACTGTTTCATACTGGAAAAAAATACACCACTTCCTACAGGACATACAGCAGCTGGTAAGTTCTGGATGCATTGAGATGTTTTAATAGAAGTGAATTACAAATCTGTATAACTTTTCATGCAACCAGTTGATGTGAAAGAATACATTTTTTTCACCGGAGTACCCTTTTAAATGTATACATGTGTTTTACTACCATAAGGTTAGAGAGGGAGCAATTAATTTTTACAGTTAAATACAGGTTAACTTGTAGCTGTATAATCAGTCTTCAGATTGCTCCCCCTAGTGGTAGCCCTGTGCTGCAGCAATTTAAATTTTAACTTATCTGAATTGACAAACAAATAGGTGAGTACATTATTACTAAAGAGTTAATTCAGCTTCTTTTCTTTTGACAGTTGTGTTCCAGTTACCAGAGAATTGGAGTAAACTTCTATTTAGCAGATGTACAAGGTATTTAAAAATTGCCATTGATAAGGCTGGGTTTTCACAGACTTTTCTGAAAGATTTTCACCAACTTTTTAATACCTAGGTTTAAAAAAAGGATCTTGTTTTTTCCCTGGAAGCAGTGTCAATTTTTCTCCACATACAGTTTCTGGTAGAACTGCTAATCCCTCTATTAAAGTGAATGGGAGTGAGCTTCTATGCCCAAAAATATTATCACCATATATATTACCATCATACTATTACTGACCAAATCCAGCCTACCATGACCAGTATATACGACAATAGGAATATACAAGGAGTAAATACATATAACTACTGTTATTGCCAAAATCCAGCATATGGAGACTATACAAGTGATTACAGTGTATTTACATCTATTGACTACTGGGGGTGTCTGTTCCACCATATAGTGATAGACACTCTCTGCACCCTTATACTGCAGACAGTCCTCCTCTCAGCCCACATATAGTAGTTTGTACCCTTCTGGCCCCTGATATTGTGTTAGGACACTATGGGCCTTCATGTAGTAGTCAGGCCACCTCTGTGTCCTCATATAGTATTACACACCCTCTGTGCAGCCTTCATATAGTATAAGGCCCCACTATGTGCAGCTCCTACATATTATTAGGTCCCCTCTGTATAGCCACCTATATAATATAAGCCCCCTCTGTGCAGCCCCCATATAGTATTAGGCCCCCTTTGTACAGACCCAATATAGTCTTAGGCCTACCTCTGTGTCTGTGGCCTCATTTAGTATTAAGCCTCCTCTGTACCCCTATAAAGTATTAGGTTCTCGTCTGATATAATATTATTAAGCTTTCTATGTGCCCCCATATATTGTTAGGTCCCCTCTGTAACCCCATAAAGTATTAGATCCCCTTTTAATTAGTATTAAGCCTCCTCCGTACCCCCATAAAGTATTAGGTTCCCGTCTGATAAAATATTAGACCTTCTATTCGTCCCCATATACTGTTAGGTCCCCTCTGTAACCCCATATAGTACTGGGACCACGGCAGTTTCTTTCCATCCTCCTGGTGCTTTTTCAACTGTTGAAAACTATACTTACTGAACATCCAGGATGTATTACCCTTTTGGATAAAAATGGGTAACTAATTCATTTAGAACCTAAATTCTTTTTTCTAGACCCACCTATTAAACAAAAAATTATGCTCTTCCCTGTGTTTTTTTTTTTCTTTCAGCTCAAGTTTATGATGACATTGAACTTGGTGGAGTCTTTGCTGAGGGAGGTCTTAGTCGTGATCACCTCTTCCTTACTGTGCATGATGCAGTGCTTTATGCCCTGGCAAACAATACAGGAATAGGACATGCAGCATTTTCTGGGAAGGTATCTTCATTTAGATGTTCTTATATATACCTGTAAACACAAATACATTACAATGACTTAAAAATTTGTACAAATGATAGTAATGCTTTAACACATTGTCCAGACATGCCAAACATGCCACACTGGTTCTCAGTCCTGAAACCCACTGCAATTGTGAGTTATAGCAAAGTGAAGTGCATCTAGCTATAAATCCCAATCGCAGAGGGTCTCAGGATTGATACGTGGCAATAATAAATTGTCACATACAGTACCCATCATTCGATTCCTCTGCTGCTCTCATTGACACAGATCTGTGGCCTTCGTTTACTTGACTGCAGTTTGATATGTCCTATACTTTAGGGCTGTGCTAGCCCATGAGCCCACAGTCTTAAAGTGTCACTGTCGTTTTAACTAAAATGTACATCAACAGTAGATATCAAGCAGGTTTGCAATCTACATTCATTATTTTTTTTTTATGATTAAAGCTATACTTACTTTGGCAGCTATATAACAGCTCTACTTACTGTACCCAGATCCAGTCTCCTGAAGGATGCTATATTACAGCTATACTTACCTGTATTGAGGTCCAGTCGTGTGAGGCAGCTATATAACAGCTATACTTACTGTATCTAGGTCCTGTCTTCTGAAGGCATCTTTATAGTACTGTGCTGGTTAAAAAAAAGAGACTAAACACAGAAGGTCACGGTCATCTGAGCACTTACAGAGAAGGCAGTCATGTGATTGACAGACGCATTGAGCCATGGAACTCATTACTGGCCGAGACTTCATGGGTTTAGTCTTGTTTTTTTCCAAACAGCACAAAACTATAAAGCTTCAGGAGACTGGACCTGGAAATAGTAAGTATCGCTGTTATACAGCTGCCTTCAGGAGACTGGACCTGGATACAGTAAGTATAGCTGTTATATAGCAGCCTTCAGGAGACTGGACCTGGATACAGTAAGTATAGCTGTTATATAGCTGCCTTCAGGAGACTGGACCTGGATACAGTAAGTATAGCTGTTATATAACTGCCTTCAGGAGACTGGACCTGGATAAAGTAAGTATAGGTGTTATATAGCTGCCTTCAGGAGACTGGACCTGGATACAGTGAGTATAGCTGTTATATAGCAGACCTCAGGAGACTGGATCTGGATACAGTGAGTATAGCTGTTATATAGCTGCCTCCAGGAGACTGGACCTGGATACAGTAAGTATAGCTGTTATATAGCTGCCTTCAGGAGACTGGACCTGGATACAATAAGTATAGCTGTTATATAACTACCTTCAGGAGACTGGACCTGGATAAGTAAGTATAGCTGTTATATATAGCAGCCTTCAGGAGACTGGACCTGGATACAATAAGTATAGCTGTTATATAACTGCCTTCAGGAGACTGGACCTGGATACAGTAAGTATAGCTGTTATATAGCTGCCTTCAGGAGACTGGTCCTGTATACAGTAAGTATAGCTGTTATATAGCAGCCTTCAGGAGACTGGACCTGGATACAGTAAGTATAGCTGTTATAAAGCAGACTTCAGGAGACTGGACCTGGATACAGTAAGTATAGCTGTTATATAGCAGACCTCAGGAGACTGGACCTGGATACAGTAAGTATAGCTGTTATATAGCTGCCTTCAGGAGACTGGACCTGGATACAGTAAGTATAGCTGTTATATAGTAGCCTTCAGGTGGCTAGACCTGGATACAAATAAGTTTAGCTTTGTTTATCATAACGAGAAAAAAAATGAATGTAAATTGCAAACTAGCCTTATATCACACCCCCTGCTGATTTAGATTTTGAAAGTTATAACAATAGGGACACGTTAAAGCAGTTATCCCAAGATTCAAAGCTTTAGTTTTAGGAATAGCATGATGAGGGGTATAACTAATGAAACCCTCCTCATCATAAGAACAATGGTCCCCAGAGTGAGCGTTCATAAGGAAGTGAATAGAGCAGTGACTGAGCATGCTCGCTGCTGCCATCACTCAGTGGACATTTGTCCTTTGTTCCTGTGATTAGTGGGAGTCCCAGTGGTCAGACCAGTGATCGATCAGCTTGTTATCCCCTAATCCCTTTTAAATAATAAAGCGTAAAGGCAACCTGTGACGTTGACAGCGCAGTCCAGTCTGCAATGATAAGAGCAGAGTTGATGAGCAGTTTCAAATGAAGTTTTCTTGGGAACAGTTCCAGAATAATTTTATTCATGTAAGTCTCTGTTTTGCGCCAAGTAGTGAAGAAGGTGGACCTCTCCCTGTATAAGCACACATACAAAGAGAGTTGTCAGCTGACCACTCGACTCCTTAGCTCAGAATAGGTTGAGATTTACATGAATAAATGACAAGGTATCCTGGCGCTTTTCCCATAAACCTATTTGTCCAGATTGGCCTGCATTTTCAATGTGTCAATGATTGTAAATAGTCACTGTTTACATTCCAGTGGTTAAAAAAAAGGTCTTTCCAAAACCTTATCCTGCACAAACAGCTGCAGCCTGATCAGTAAGGTAATCTTGCACTGACAGGTTATAAAATCGGAAATCATAGCTTTATCCTCTTCCCTATTATTAGTCTCCTTATCATAAGTGATTAGTAATGCAGCTCATTATGATGATAGCCAGGAATTACTTACAGTCAAAGTTTTTGATGTATTGGAATCTGGTATTCAACCAAGATAGGAAGTTGTATAGTCCTTGCTGCATAAACATCCACCGTCTGAAGGACATGTAGTTTGGAGATCTTGTATGCTTTGTGAATCAATTTACTGCTAATATATTGTAATGGGTATGTAAGTATTATATTATGTATCTATACTAGTTCCTGGTGTGTGCAATATATTCACATTGTCTGTTTTTGTTATAATATAATTAGGGGTACTGCGGGAAAAGATTAAAATCCAGGGTGGGCTGGGAGTCTTGGGCACATAATAAACAAGCTATACTTACCTGTCCCTATTCCCCGGCAGCACCGCACCACGCTTACAGTAACCCACTGATCCTGCGACATCACGGCCCCACTCAGAAATGCCTGCTCAGCCCATCAGGGACTGAGGTGGGATATCTCTGCAGTCGCTGATTGGCTTAGTGGCTAACTCTTGTGGTGCTGTACAGGAACAGGAGATTTAGGAGTCCGGCGGGTAACTGGGAGCGCGGATGCTGCGGGGTATGGCAACAGGTAAGTATAGCTTCTTTATTATGTTCCTACCACCTTTTGCCCACCCTGGTTTTTTACCTTGGTCCAGAGTACCTCTTTAAATGTTACAATGAATTTGCTGAGTTGTACAATGTGCACATGAGGAAGAGTGAGAGAGATGTAGCACCATTGATCAATGAATCAACCGTTTTTGCAGCGAGACTCGCTGCAGATCCCAGCCCTATACTTTCATTAGCAGAGAAACTCGCAGCAGGGATGTACATCCCTGCTGCTATTTTATCTGCAGCCCGCCCCATTAACCCCCTAGCCGCCGGAGATTATACATTACCGGGTCCCCGTTCCTGCTTGCTTCGGGGCTCCCGGTGTCTTCACGGCCCGCCCGGCCAACCAGTGCGCTGCGGCGGGGCAGCGCACTGATTGGCCGGGCGGAACGTGCCGGGAGCCGCCGAAGCAAGCAGGAGAGGGGACTTGGTAATGTATATCCTGCCCGCCCCCCCTGCAGCCCCGATCGCCCCCGGCCGCACGATCGCCCCCCCCGATCGCCCCCGGCCGCACGATCGCCCCCCGCACCCCTCGGCCGCACGATCGCCCCCGCACCCCCCGGCCGCACGATCGCCCCCCGCAGCCCCCGGCCGCACGATCGCCCCCCGCAGCCCCGGGGATCATGCGGCCGGGGTCCCCTCTCCTGCTTGCTTCAGGGGCTCCCGGTGTCTTCACGGCCCGCCCGGCCAATCAGTGCGCTGCCCCGCCGGGCGGGCCGTGAAGACACCGGGAGCCCCGAAGCAAGCAGGAACGGGGACCCGGTAATGTATAATGTCCGGCGGCTAGGGGGTTAATGGGGAGGGCTGCAGACAAAATCGCAGCAGGGATGTACATCCCTGCTGCAAGTTTCTCTGCTAATAAAAGTATAGGGCTGGGATCTGCAGCGAGTCTCGCTGCAAAAACGCAGCAAGGAGACTCGCTGCAGACCCACCAAGTGGGTTTGAAGCCTTAGGGTGATTTTAGACTAAAAAATTTGTCAGCTGTGGGGGCTTAAATAAAACGAGCAGCGATCACTAATCGCACAACAAATCCTTGTATCGTTTGTGCAGACTTGGAAACAGACACCACAGATATGTATATAGTGGGGTCTGGGATATGTACTGTATATATCTGTGCTGTCAGTTTCTAGATCACAAGCAGCAGTGTATACTCTGCAATGATTAACCCTCCTCTAGCTGTTAATCATTGTAGAGGAGGCAGGGACTAAAGATACTGCAGCAGCCGGAGGACTGAAAGCCCGGATCACAAGCAGTGTGGATGGTAAGTATACACTGCTGCTTGTGATCTGGAAACTGACAGCACAGATATATACATATACCAGACCCCAATATATACATCTGTGCTGTCAGTTTCCCTTTATCGGTTTAGACAAGAAGATGTGCGGCCAATGACTATATATATATATATATATATATATATATATATATATATATATATATATATAGTGGTCCAAAAGTGGGTGGACAGAAAGTAGGTGGCTCTGTCTCAGTTGCCCCTAGCAGCCAATCAGATTCCACTTTTCATTTTCCAAAGAGCCTGTGGGGAATGAGAGGTGGAATCTAAATGGTTGCTAGAGGCTACTGAGCCAGTTTCACTTTACACCATGTTTGATAAGTCTCCCCTCTCATGACCCTATTACACATACTATCCACCTACTTTTGGACCACCCTGTATATCTCAGAGGTGGCAGCAGAGAGCACAGTATCAGACTGGAAAGAACACACCACTTCCTGCAGGACATACAGCAGCTGATAAGTACTGGAAGAGTGGAGATTTTTAAATAGAAGTAAATTACAAATCTATATAACTTTCTGACACCAGTTGATCTAAAAGAAAAAAAAATTGCCAGAGCACCCCTTTAAGGCCGTAAACCACAACACGCAGTTCTTGAACATGCAGTAAAAACCACGAAGTTCTCATACATCCTAAGAAAGGCGAGGAATGTAATGTGTGGAAATATACTTCTAATAACTATATTCATGCCCAGTCTGGTACATCTATGCCCCCTTACTGACCTTGCAACTTTACTCAGGAAAAAGAAAACTTTTTTCCCTCCAACTTTTGTCTTTCTTAGTAAGCTCCTTATATTGATATTTTACTGGTTTCACATTTCCCCTCAATTAAATTGCTTCTCCGCCATGTTAGACATCAGTAATAACACCAGCATCTCTTTCAGGGTTCTGGTGACACGGAGATTTTTGTGCAGGACACACAAGATGAAATCAATGAGGATTATCCCAACCTTGAGGAGGTGAGTCAGAGTCAATGGGGGATACTGTTTAATTTAATCTTGGTGGTAAGATCAGTTTTCAGAAGCCCCGTGTTGCTTTACTGTATAACCTATTGTGATGTATATAACAGCCTAAAGGATAACATATGGCTATTCTGGGGAAAAAAATTACAATCACCCAAAAAATATGAAGATGTCAGTTTAGACCTCTGGGGATCCCGCAGTTACCATGATGAGGGGCCCCGCACTGCTATTCTCCAAAGAAATGAATGGCACAGATGAGAACAAAAGCTGCTATTCATTTCTATGGGAAGTGGCTGCGTAAACTGGACTTTATTAAGTGACGGACAACACCTTCATAGAATAGGCTTACCTTTGACCTCCATGGCACAATGGGACACGTTAAACAGAAATGTGTGAGTATTCGAGTAAAGTTCCAACACATTGCATTTATAAGGCTAAATTCACATCTTCCATAGTCTTGCTTAGAGCGCATTGATTTCAATTGGGCTGTTCACACTGTCCGTAATCCGCAAAAAATTGCGGCCACACAAATTACTGACAAGCTGTAGTACAGACCGTAATTATGGCACAGACTGTCCCATAGAAGTCAATGGGAGACTAAATGAGTAATCATTTATTACCATTCCCACTTTTTCGCCTTTCTGTTCTCTGCTGATCCGCAAAAAATACATTACGGACACAATTCAGATGCATTATGGATGATTTTTTGCGGACTGCGAGCAAAGATTGCAGATATTATATATGGTC
Organism: Dendropsophus ebraccatus; assembly: GCF_027789765.1. Taxonomy (NCBI): domain Eukaryota; kingdom Metazoa; phylum Chordata; class Amphibia; order Anura; family Hylidae; genus Dendropsophus; species Dendropsophus ebraccatus. Next base: position 12,570,782 of record NC_091464.1, on the reverse strand, counting down.
CTGAAAAACGACTGAATGTGTAAATGTAGCCTTAGGCTAGAATCACGTTTGCAGCTACTGATGAAGTTTTCTTTTTAGCCAAGGCCAGAAGCAAGTCCTTCCTTTATATTTCCTATTTCTTATAAATCTTGTTTAAAAGAAAAAAAAAATCATCAAAACTGCACCAAAAACTGCATGCGTGATTATGGGGCTAAGCAATTTTTCATTTCATCAAAATTAAACTCACACCTATCTGCCTTTTAAAGGGGAACTCTTTTTTTCTTTCAAATCAACTGGGGTCATAAAATTATATAGATTTGTAATTTAAAGTACTTTACATTTTTAAGTATTTCTGTTTAAATACTTAAGCCTTCCTGTACTTATCATCTGGTGTATGTCCTGCAGGAAGTGGTGTATTCTTTCCAGTCTAACACAGTGCTCTCTGCTGCCACTTCTGTCCATGTCAGGAACTGTCCAGAGCAGGAGAGGTTTTCTATGGGGATTTGCTGCTGCTCTGCACAGTTCCTGACACGGACAGAGGTGGCAGCAGAAAACACTGTGTCAGACTGGAAAGAAGACACCACTTCCTGGGAAGACTAGAGATTTTTAAATATAAGTAAATTACAAATCTATATAACTTTCTGAAATCAGTTGATCTGAAAGAAAAAAGATTTTTGCTAGAGTACTTCTTTAAAGAATAATCTAACCTTCAAAGAAGGTTTGAAGAAAGTTAATTCATTATCTGTTTGGATAACCCAGAAGGGAGCTTGTACCTTGTGGTGATGAAGGACCCTTGGCAATCGCACCTTTTGCTTTCCCTATAATTCTGTTTTTTCTAGACTTGTTTAACCTTCTCTTACAGCGTAGGATATGTTTGTGCTGCCCGGATCTTTTTACATCATGTCTTTTGTCTTCTTTCAGGCTATGTTCGGCAGTATGTTCCAAGCCGAAATCCAGACAGCGTTGTGAGGTCTTTTTGACCAGTGGTTTCCTGCAGATTAAGCAATGCTCCATTCCTTCTCGAGATCTTTGGTTGATGGCAAGGGTCTACAAGGCCCAGTCGCCGACCCCTCTGTCTCGGGGACAGCAGTGCCTGACGCTTTTCGGGCAAGAAAGGAACAAACCGACTCAGGTGACATGATACGTTTTCATGTACAGAAACCGATAGCTGCTCGGACAATGAATTCCTGCTGGTACCTCAATCCTTACTGTAAAGCCTTCTTCCATGTGCTTCTTCAAGTTCACATACGTCTCCCAAGAATCTCATGCAAATAAAGTGGAGGAAAGAAAAGTAAATGGAAAATCCACTTTATAATAAACTCGGCTTTGTACGTCCCAGAACATTTTACGGTGACAATGAAAAAAAACCTTGATATTCATTGGACTTTGTTGACTTTGCGAACAAATGCAAAGTAAGCGATAATTACTCTATGCTGCTTTCTGCCAATCAAGCTATGAATGTACAGACTGAATATTTATGCCGATCATTGAAATCAAACCATGTATGAGAAATCAAAGGCTTTAACCTACCGCAGGGATTACTAGCAGATCATTATATTATTATTATCCACAGATGTGAAGTATACACCATCTTGTATTAGAACTGAATCCAGTATGATGAATGTCAATGGCCAAGGTGTTTACGACTTCAGCACTAGGACTGCGGAGCTGAGAACACGACGCTGCAGTCAGGATATAATATGCACGGTGTCTCTAATGTATATAGGAAGAAGCTAGTTCTACAATGTTATTTATTTCATGTGGATGTTGATCCCTGTGTATGCCATTAAACTACAGATCACAACTGTGGCACAAATTATATGTTGTTTATTGTCCTGTAACTGCACATACTTCTTATACACACAGACTTTGCCATCTAACTTGGCTCAACACTGCCTTAGGGTCCTATAAAGCGGCCCAATTAATAAGGTAAACAAGCCCTGATCAGCTAGGGGCTTGGGGATCTTTATTGAGCCTATTACAGGCTCAATTATCATTTAGCAAGGCTGCACGGACATCGTTAGTGATGTCCATGCAGCCCTTACCCTAAACTTTACATACATTACCTGTCTACACTCCCAGTCTCCTCCTGCCTTCTGTTCTCTTCCCTGCACCGCGCACAGCAGCATTTCTGAGCTGACAGGCCGCTCAGCTGATCACTGGCTGCGGAGGTGCCGGACAGTGAGTGGGAAAAGAACAGAAGGCAGGAGGAGACCGGCAGCATGGAGAGGTAATGTATAAACAGTTTATTCAATCGCTAGCCATCGGCCTTGATTTATTTAGGTCTGGACCTAAAGAAACGATCAGCTGATGATTGTTTCATCAACTTATCATTGTCTCTATTGCACATGTGTTTTTCTACGGCTAGATGTTGTTAGCTACTACTCGGCCAGTGATGTTATTTGTCGTAATGCCAGTGCTGATCCCAGGGCTGGCCTCAGGGTAGATGCTTTCCCCTCCCGGCTGATTGTAGCCCATCCCAAGCCTATCTCTTGGAGACACACACTGTATATACTGCTTACACAGATAGATATACACATACAGACACACAGGGGGAGATTTATCAAACATGGTGTAAAGTGAGACTGGCTCAGTTGCCCCTAGCAACCAATCAGATTCCACCTTTCATTCCTCACAGTCTCTTTGGAAAATAAAAGGTGGAATCTGATTGGTTGCTAGGGGCAACTGAGCCAGTTTCACTTTCACTTTACACCATGTTTGATAAATCTCTCCCACAGTGTATATACAGTTTACACAGACACATACAGACACACACAGTATATATATCCCGCAAACACAGACACACATACAGTCACATATACACATACAGACACACACACAGGAGCATGCTGGAAGTTGTTGTTGTTATCCACACACAGCCGCACAGGAGCATGCTGGGAGTTGTTGTTGTCCACACACTGCCACACAGGAGCATGCTGGGAGTTGTTGTTGTCCACACACAGCCACACAGGAGCATGCAGGGAGTTGTTGTTGTCCACACACAGCCACACAGGAGCATGCTGGGAGTTGTTGTCCACACACAGCCACATGGGAGCATGCTGGGAGTTGTTGTATTCCACACACAGCCACACAGGAGCATGCTGGGAGTTGTAGTTGTCCACACACAGCCACACAGGAGCATGCTGGGAGTTGTTGTCCTACCATACACAGCCACAAAGGAGCATGCTGGGAGTTGTTGTCCACACACAGCCACACAGGAGCATGCTGGGAGTTGTTGTTGTCCACACACAGCCACACAGGAGCATGCTGGGAGTTGTTGTATTCCACACACAGCCACACAGGAGCATGCTGGGAGTTGTTGTATTCCACATACAGACACACAGGAGCATGCTGGGAGTTGTTGTATTCCACATACAGACACACAGGAGCATGCTGGGAGTTGCTGTCCTACCACACACACACACAGCATGCTGGGAGTTGTCCTACCACACACAGCAACACAAGAGCATGCTGGGAGGAGTTGTCCTACCACACACAGCCACACAAGAGCATGCTGGGAGTAGTTGTCCTACCACACAGAGCATGCTGGGAGTTGTTGTCCTACCACACACAGCCACACAGGAGCATGCTGGGAGTTGTTGTCCTACCACACAGGAGCATGCTGGGAGTTGTTGTCCTACCACACACAGCCACACAGGAGCATGCTGGGAGTTGTTGTCCTACCACATAGAGCATGCTGGGAGTTGTTGTTCTACCACACAGAGCATGCTGGGAGTTGTTGTCCTACCACACAGAGCCCTAACACACACAGAGCACACACAAACTCCACAAACACACAGACATACACACAGACAGAGATAGACATATATACTCACAGTCACACAGAAGGATCAGTGGAGGATGTCTCTGCCCATGAGGAGGTAGAGCGGAGGATCACACTGCTGGTGTCTCCGTGGGGAGAGGGGGTGGGGTTATGGGCATCTGTGAGTCGGGAGGGGCTGTGGGGGGCGGGGCCAGGCTGCAGTCACATGTATGGGGGAGAAGGGCTTCTTCCTTGCTGTCTCTCAGCAAGGCTGCTGTGCAGAGGCAGGGCCAGATTTATGGGCTCAGGGGGACGCAGGTGGCGCCCCCTTCCTGCTGGGAGTGCACAGCGCCCTGTGCGGCCGCACTGCTCGCACACACCTAAGGCCGGCCCTGGCTGGTCCACTACACAGGTGTGATGTTTGTGCGTTCCCCAAAATGGTCGGTAACCTTCCAGGTTGTTGAGGGTCCCTTGGGCTCTTGTCGGGATAACCTGAAGTGGCAACTGATTTACCCGGGATGTCGGTACTGCCACCCACAGAAGAGGGAAAAATAACCCAAGGTATGCGGCTAGTGTGTATAGGTGCTAGTGCAAACAGAGGTAAACAGAGTCTCATGCATTTGATATATAACAATAGAACAACTTTACTGAAGAGCTTTGAGAGTACAACAGTACACGCTTTGCAGACAGAAATATGTGGTGTGCCTCCCGGAGGTGTTATATTGGAGGGACGGCCGGTCACCCGCTAGGTGTTGTAGAGTGACACCACTCCGGTGGTGGATGGCTGAGATACAGCCGGACCTTATTATGTTGTCACGTGACGCCAGTGCCTGGTGGGCACACAGGTGTGATGGCACGCCTGCTTTTAGTGTGTAAGGCCGGTTGTACCCTTTTCCCCTGTGGTCGGTGTCCTGCCGGGTTGCTACTGGGTCCCTTGGGATAATGTCACAAATAAAGTCACAGGTGGCCAGAGCGGTGTAATGACCCTTCCGGATAGTAGGACCTGCCACCCACAGAAAGGGGAAGTGTCCCAAAGTTGCTGTGTATATGCTGTGCAGGTGGTAATGAATGATCACAGACTCTGAGATAACGGTGGGTTGGTTTACTACTTGTAAATGTGCAACAGGTAACACAGACGATCTTTGAAACACACTTAACAAAGTTCCAAGTTTCAAGACTTGAACGTAGGACAACCAGATCCAGGGTTCCCTGCTGACACCCGCGCTGCGAGATGGAGTTCATAGGCTCATTGCAACTTTGCTCCACCCAGATCAGTTCCTAGCTCTTTGGCTCTATAGTGGATACTGTCCTGCACTGTGACTTCTCCTTGTCCATGGCGTGGGTTGAGGTTGTCGTTTGGCTAGTCCTCTCCTAAGAGGTTTAACACTGCATAGTGCTTTGTGTGGGTACTTGTAAGAAGGTTGGTAACAGTGTGCTGTCTTGCATCCTACCCATGCGGGGTACTGGCTAAGATTGAACTTTGGGGACCTGGCAGAGGGCCAGGGCCCGGACAAGACCGCTGTGGAGAGCTATCTAGGGACATGGAGACAAGGAGCTGCTGCGCTTCACACCTATGGCTGACACTAGTGCCTCTCGTCAACATTTAAAACCAATGCCAGGATGTTGGTATATAATTTGATCAAACCATATTGCCTCATGTATCACATGCAGGTCCCCTGGTTCACATGAGTCCCTACACTAACTCACCACTGTGTTGGTCAATGACAGCTAACCCCGCAAAGCGAGCACAAAGGTGAGTAGTTAGACCTTGTTCACACTTGTGTTGCTTGGTGGCAGTTTTCTCCGCCAGCAGCGCCTGCTGGGTTTGGGGGGGCCCTTGGTGTTTGGTCCTGTGACATTGGGGTTGCCTCCCTATGGCCTATGGTTCTATGGCCTCCCTTCCCTGCTTGCGCTCGCTTTGGCTGATTGGCTGGGCAGGACATCCAGACGCCGGAAGCTACAGAACAAGCCAGAGCACGGACCCGGTAATGTATGCAGTGGGCCGCAGGGGGTTAAGGGGGCTGCCACTTACATACTCACAGCGGGATTACAATGCCGCTGTGAGTATGTGATTGTATTGAAAGTGACAGGAGGGGAATCGCAGTGGATTTTGCTGTGAACTCGCAGCATGAAATCCGCTGCAATTCCGTGTTATGTGTGAAGGCACCCTTAGGCTACATTCACGTTTAAAGTAGGTATCTCCATAGCTGAGCCCCTACAGATGTGCACCATAGTTGTTCACAATCTACGGACCCATCCATTAGAAAATAGTCATCTGTACCGGGTCCTTACTAGGACCTGTCAGGTTTTTCTACCTACAGACGTGTGAACAAAGCCATTCAAATCTGCGGGTTTGTAGTCTTTATGTAGTTGAGGATCCACAAATACATAAGATTTACGATGGCCAGATAGTGCTAATCCTCATGTACACACAAACATGGCAGCTTCTCCTGAAATGTCATCTGAAATGACAGGAACACTTTAAGGCTCAGAATGGGATTGTCAGTAACTGCTTAAGGAGTATCTTATTTGTGGGAACGGCTTTATTTCTACATTAGTACACTTGGCCTTAGTACAGCACCAGCGGATTGTTTGGACACACCTGACTGGGAATATGTTTCTTAAGACATTTTGATCTAAAGGCTTATGCTTCAATACCTAGAGCCTTTCAATCGTGTTATGACAAGGGAGGGCGTTAAACGTCTCTCTTTGGTAGTCTGCCATCTCTACTGGTTATAATTGTCAATGGAGAAAAAATATGGCAAGAACTGCTGAGATTAGCTCAATGTGCATTAAAGAAAAATGAGGGACACATAGGAAAATTGCAGCAACCTTTGAACCAGCTTCCCACACTACCATGTATAAGCATTTTATTTAGCAGTTAAAGATGAGTAAGTGTGGTGTCCCAACACGGTTGTTATTAGTTTTCACACCCCTTGCAAAAATCTGTACTTCAAGTTAGTGTGGTAATGAAGTAGTACCTAAGTTTTACCACAAAATGTCGCAGTTATCTGTTCATGCACTTATATATTGCAAAGCTGTAGTGAACAAGGGGTTATTGTTTGTTGTAATCTGCACACCAATGAGAGCTGTTCTTTCCTTTCACCTATCTCTACCCTTCTTTCTCTTTACACTTTCTTGTCCACCACTCACAGGGGACATTAAACCTCCTGTAGGAAGTTGTCACATGGGGAGAGGAAGTGCACCCTTACACTTAGTGAGTCTTACCCAAGATGTAACCAGGTAAACTTGGTCACCTTGCTCAACTCAGGTAACAAGGTATGGGGCTTGTGTCACCCTAATAGAATGGGTCGCCCAACACTGTAGGGCAACAGGTGGTATCACGACAACAAAGGTCAAAACATGGGCACAAGTATCTTTCTACTTTTAGGTATTCTTCAGTATTCTACTTCTTCTTCTAAAGTTCCGGCAGAGCACATTTCTACCCTGGGTTGGGACTCTCAGCACAAACTCCTCTCCACTACTCTAAACTCGCAGCACAAGCTCCTCTCCACTACTCTGAACTCTCAGCACAAACTCCACTCTACTTCTCAGTACGCAACCAAGTCAGCTCAGCTCTTCTACTTCCAAAGGCTCTTAGCGCAGATTCTGTTCTGTGACATATACTGTTTATGATCAACTGTTGTACAAAGCGTTTTCACAGTTAGGGTGCGTTCACACCTACAGGATCTGCAGCAGATCTGCAGCAGATTTGATGCTGTGTTCAGTTATTTAAATGAAATCTGCTGCAGAAAATCAGCTGCAGATCCTGTAGGTGTGAACGCACCATAAAGAAGAAGATTTTATTTATGATAACAGGACTCAGTGATCATTGTTCCTGCACTAACTGCTGCGTCCTTGGGTCATCTCCCCTTTCTTTGGGTGGCGATACCGATAGTTTGGGTGGGTCACAAGTCCACTCCGGACCACCGTGATAAGTACCTAAGGGACCCCCTCACAGCCCGGCAGGTCAGCGACCACAGGGGAAAGGATATAGCTCGCCACCATAAACTAAAAGCAGGTGTGCCTCCATACCTGTGTGCCCATATGGCACTGATGTCACGACAGTACAACCACTGGCTTAGCTACACAGTACCATCTAGCAAGTGACCAGTCGAGCACACGCCACAGAATTGGCGTCACGAACAGGATTCAAACCTCGTTGCCTATCTACCTCATTGTAAAGAACTGTGTACTGTGTATATCCTATTGCCTAAGAATCATAAGGAACTGTGTACTGATCACAAGAGACTGCTCACACGAACCACTGTTGCCCTGAAGATAAGTGCCTCGAAGATAACTGCTCTAATTGTGAATATAAAATGGGGGAGCCTTCTTTATTGATTCAGGACTGTATCCTGTGTTTGTCAACTACGCCACAACTTTCAAATAGCCCGCCGGCTCAAACATGGGAAAACTGCAGCAAAGAGCGCGAAAACTCAGTGAAAAGCGCACCAAAATCTCAGCACCGCCCTCTGGCGGAATCCAAGTGTACAGTGTTGTTTCCGGGAGGACCCCTGATGGTGAGACACACTCCCGTTAGTACTTCCGGCGTGGGCATTTTGGAGAAGGCTAACGCCCACCGGAAGTGACAAGATAGCGAGCGGAGAGCAACAATAGATGAATGCTGCTTTCAATGCGATCACAGAAATCATGGGAGCCCTGGCCTGCTGGTCAGTGGCGGCTGCAAGCAAGTCAGCGACTACCACAGCTCCAGTCCCTGCAGCCGCTGGGGCGGAACTGCCTCCACCACCTCTGCTGCCACAGCGAGTCCGCAAAGATAAGTCACAGCAAATCCTGGACATTATCAGAGACATTGTTCCGGCTAAGCAACCACCCTTCTGTCATCTAGCGGCAGAACGGGATGACACTCAACAAAAGACTACCCTGGCGGTGACAGCTCCACCACAGCCAATTGATCTGGTTACCAAGCAGGTATCCGCAGCAACAGGGGCGTAGCTAGGATTCATGGAGCCCCATAGCAAAAATTTTTAAGGGGCTCCCCTAAACACAACACAAAGCACCGCATATATATATATATATATATATATATATATATATATATATATATACATACACACACAGTATATGCTTTGTGATGTGGCCAAAAAATAAAATCTCTTGTGGCCAGAGGCAGAATCCTACCTGCAGCCACAAGAGTGAGTGGCAGAGCAGAGAGCCAATGGCTGCTTGTTCTGTCAGTCCACTGTTTTTATCTATAAGGGCCCATTAGGAGCCCCTATGGTTAAATACATAGGTGTAGGAGCAGACTACCTTCTGCTTAACTGCAGTGTACTGTGGAGCTTCAGGGACCTGCAAACAGCGGGAAATTCAAATGGAGAATCCAGAGGGATGGTAAATGTAAAAACTATGTTTATGATTGATTGATTGTTTTTTTGTTTTTTTTGTATCAGTGTCGAAGTACCCCTTTAATGCTTTGTTTAGGATCTCTACACAAAAATGAGAACTGCTCTTCTTTTCTACCTATCTCTATCCTTTTTCTACCCTTGCACTCTCTTCTTCACCACTCACAGGAGCTGTTACACACCCTGTAGGAAGTTGTCACATGGGGAGAGGAAGTGTAGTCAAAAACTTAGTCAGTCTAAGCCAAGTTTCTGTAGAGAGAGGACGCAAGACAAGATGGTCCCTGCTGTAGTCAAGCTGGGCCCTGGCTCTGCAAGGTCCCCTACTCAGTCCAGTGTAGTCTAGTTTGGAGTATGGTAGTATGGAATTTCCTTCTTAAAGCAGCACTTCTACCTCTAATGCAGTGCTAAACACCAACGGAGAGGACAAGTTATGGATCACCCCAATCCACGCCGTGAACATTTCTAAAAGTGCAGGACAGTATGCTACAGCAGTGGAACTGATCCAGATAGAGCAAAGCAGCCAAGAGCCTGCATACTCTATCTTGCGACGCAGGTGACACTGGGACACCCTCGGACACTTTGCTCAACTCATGTAACTAGGACTGGGGCTTGTGTCACCCTAGTAGGACGGGTCACCCGACACTGTAGGGCAACAGGTGGTAACAGCGACAAAGGTCGAAACATTCTTATTTCAAGTATCCTTCTTCTCCTTCTAAAGTTCCAGCAGAGCACAGTGCTAAATTGGGTTTGGACTCTCAAGACAGACTCCTCTCCACTACTCTGAACTCTCACGACATATTCTTCTCCACTATTCCCAGCTCACTCTATTCTTCTCAGTATGCAACCAAGTCAGCACTGCTACTCTACGTTCACTACCTCTACAGTTCTCAGTGCAGATCTAGTCAAGTCAAGTCTAAAGTGATTGTCTACTTGTATGCCAAGTTATTCGTCAGTAAAGAGTTTATTTATTTTACCGGAACTCAGTGGTTATTGCACTAGCACCTACACAGCAGCTACAACGTCCTTGGGTCATCTCCCCTTTCTGTGGGTGGTGGTACCGACAGTCCAGGTGGGTTATAACTCCACTCCAGACCACCGTGATAAGCGCCCAAGGGATCCATCACAACCCTGCAGGTCACCGACCATTGGGGAAAGGGTATAGCCTGCCTCAAAAACTAAAAGCAGATGTGTCTCCATACCTGTGTGCTGAGTTAGCACTGGCATCACAACAACCTACCATCCGGCTGAGCTATATTCCACCAACCACCATAGAAGTGGCGTCACCCGGAACAGCTCAATTGGTGACCGGTAGAGCACACACCACACTCACACTCTGTTAGGTTGAATGAGGATTGTCGATTTTCAGGTCTCTCCAGAGATGATTGATTGTCAGGGACCTAGCTGTGCCTCTCAAGGTCATTTACATGGTTGTCCTTGATTGACCTCTATGCAATTGTCTGCGCAGACGTCAAAATAATGATCATGACAATTATTTTCAGACATCTTTTGAAAACAATGGATATTACTTTTTAGTTATTCACACACAGGTCTTCTTTTTTCACCGTCCTTCCAATGCCCACTAAATGACAAGTGTCATTTTAAAAGTTAATAAACAGACAGGAAAAACATTTTGGGAACATGCTCTTAGGGAGCATAGTGTGTGGAGTTATTCTCTGCAGAGTGCACAGCCTGTGGCATTACTGTGTTAAGGGAGCACGGGGTGTGTAACTATTGTTTTCATTGGACACTGTACTGTTCACAGGGCCCACAGCGTGTGGCACGATGATAGTCAGGGGGCACAGTGCGTGGCATGATGATGGGGGCACACTGTGTGGCATGATGATAGGGTGCACACAGGGCCGCTTTAACCAGAGGGCACATGGTGCACGTGCACCGGGCCCACTGGTTAAAGGGGCCCCCCCCCCAGCAGGCCGGCCGTTGCTATGTGCGACCAGTGCGGTCGTACAGGGCTCCGGCCACCAGCCTGTCAGGGGGGAGCGCCATGGATGGGTAATCTACTTACCCCTCCATGGCGCCCCCTGCAGGGCCCCCCCGTCCGCCGCTGCCCCCGCCCGCCCGCTGCTGCTGCGGCGCTTCAGCGCTTCAGCAGCAGCGATACTGACAGAGAGAGAGCCATTGGCTCCCTCCCTGTCAGTCACTCTTGTGGCCGCACTTCCTGCGGTCACAAGAGGCCGCACTCTCCCTCTAGCGCCCGACGTCACTAGAGCGTCGGCGCGAGGGTAAGGGGAGTGCAGCCTCTTGTGACCGCAGGAAGTGCGGCCACAAGAGTGACTGACAGGGAGGGAGCCAATGGCTCTCTCTCTGTCAGAGAAGAGGAACGCGTGGACCTAGGTGAGTAAAAGTGTTTGTTTTTTTCAATATTATATGGGAGGGGGAGCACAGGGGGCTATATACTATGGGGGAGCACAGGGGGCTATATACTATGGGGGAGCACAGGGGAGCTATATACTATGGGGGAGCACAGGGGAGCTATATACTATGGGGGAGCACAGGGGGCTATATACTATGGGGGAGCACAGGGGGCTATATACTGTGGGGAGCACAGGGGGCTATATACTATGGGGGAGCACAGGGGGCTATATACTATGGGGGAGCACAGGGGGCTATATACTATGGGGGAGCACAGGGGAGCTATATACTATGGGGGAGCACAGGGGAGCTATATACTATGGGGGAGCACAGGGGGCTATATACTATGGGGGAGCACAGGGGGCTATATACTATGGGGGAGCACAGGGGAGCTATATACTATGGGGGGGCTATATACCATTGGGGAGGACAGGGAAGCTATATACTAGGGGGGGTTATATACTATTGGGGAGCACAGGGGAGCTATGTACTATGGGGGGGCGGCTATATACTATGGGGGAGCACAGGGGAGCTATGTACTATGGGGGGCGGCTATATACTATGGGGGAGCACAGGGGAGATATATACTATGGGGGGGTTATATACTATTGGGGAGCACAGGGGAGCTATGTACTATGGGGGGGGCAGCTATATACTATGGGGGAGCACAGGGGAGCTATGTACTATGGGGGGGCGGCTATATACTATGGGGGAGCACAGGGGAGCTTTATACTATGGGGGAGCACAGGGGAGCTATATACTATGGGGGAGCACAGGGGAGCTTTATACTATGGGGGAGCACAGGGGCTATATACTATGGGGGAGCACAGGGGGCTTTATACTATGGGGGAGCACAGGGGAGCTATATACTATGGGGGAGCACAGGGGGGCTATATACTATAGGGGAGCTATATACTATTGGGGAGCACAGGGGAGCTATATACTATTGGGGAGCACAGGGGAGCTATATACTATTGTGGAGCACAGGGGGCTATATACTATTGGGGAGCACAGGGGGCTATATACTAAGGGGGAGCACAGGGGCTATATACTATGGGGGAGCACAGGGGAGCTATATACTATTGGGGAGCACAGGGGAGCTATATACTATTGTGGAGCACAGGGGGCTATATACTATTGGGGAGCACAGGGGTCTATATACTATTGGGGAGCACAGGGGTCTATATACTATGGGGGAGAGCACAGTGGGGCTATATATTGGGAAGAGCACAGGGGGGCTATATACTATTGGGGAGAGCACAGGGGGGCTATATACTATTGGAGAGCACAGGGGGGCTATATACTATTGGGGAGAGCACATGGGGGGGCTATAGACTATTGGGGGAGAGCACAGGGGGGCTATATACTAATGGGGGAACGCACAGGAGGGCTGTATATAACTGGAGGAGCACATGAGGGTCTATATACTACAGGGACACCTTAAAACTATGGAGGCACAGAGGGGTGTAACTATGTAGGGGTACAGAGGGGTGTTACTACTGTATAGGGGTACAAGGGACCTAACTACTGTATGTGTTGGAGCCTAAAATATTTCTCTGGCAGATTCTGGAGAGAAGATTCACAGCCAGGAGAAGACTTCGAGGTGGCCCAGGCTGGATGGAGAGAAAAAGAAAAGGTGACAGACTCTGATCGGAGAAGACGCCCCCGGTGAGTCACTGGATGTAACTGCACTCTGTTATAGGGTTGTAGTGTTAGGGGTCATGATGTGGCGGTATTATGTAATGGTATCATTGGTGATATCTTTCTGTTTTGTTTAGTGCAGTTTTTATGTAATATGTAATCACTGTATGGTGGAAATAGTGTTATAAGGTAACTACTGTATGTATTGGGGCTCTTGATACAGTGTGGGGGCAAATTCAGTACATTATACAATGTGCCAAAAGGGAAGGGGGGGGGGCCCACTCTTGAGGGCTGTGCACTGGGCCCACCAATGTATTAAAACGGCCCTGGGTGCACAGTGTGTGGCACAATGATAGTCAGGGGGCACAGTGTGTGGCACGATGATAGTCAGGGGGCACAGTGTGTGGCACGATGATAGTCAGGGGGCACAGTGTGTGGCACAATGATAGTCAGGGGGCACAGTGTGTGGCACGATGATAGTCAGGGGGCACAGTGTGTGGCATGATGATAGTCAGGGGCATAGTGTGTGGGATGATCATAGTCAGGGGCACAGTGTGTGGCATGATGATAGCCAGGTGGCACAGTGTGTGGCATGATGATGGGGGCACAGTGTGTGGCATGATGATAGGAGGCACAGTGTCTGGCACGATGATAGTCAGGGGGCACCGTGTGTGGCACGATGATAGTCAGAGGCACAGTGTGTGGCATGATGATAGGGGACAAAGTGTGTGGCACGATGATATTCATGGCACTATGAGTACCTTATCATAGTATAGATAGTGAGGATGTGAAATATAAATGAATAGCTAGAAAAACTTAGCATAGATATCTGGGACAAATACAGGAAACAGGAGAAAGAAGCAACTGGAGGTAAAGTCCCTAATTCACCTGTACGGACTACAGTGACCATGGTAGTGGTACCATTGGGTGAGTGGTAAGTGGTACCATTGTTTGTGAAATAACAACTCCTACCATACACGTAGCAGTATCATTGTTTAGATCCCACTGGGAGCACTAGTCTCATGCAGGAGAAACTTATATGGCAGAGAATAAGATAACTTGGCAATTTATTTGATTATTACAATAAATAATCTCTTTTAGCACTCCGCACTGCGGCCATCTTGTTTGCCTATTATAGGGAGTCCACAGTCCATACGTTTTCATTGAAACCTGAAAGTACAGTACATGTAGCACTGCTTTGTACTTACCAAAGATGCCCTACTAGACAATCCATACAAGTATACAAGAGCCACAGAATGGCTTTACTTTCTACCAATGCTATACGGATTCACAGACATGTCATTTGAATGTAAGGACTGATATATTGTCTATAGGCCTGTACGCTGCTAACCTTACCTTTCTGAGAAGAGTCCAGCAGAGTCAAATGCAGCCAAAGGGATCAAGCTCACTATGGGCAAACAAGTAGTCTGGATTATTCCTCAGTATCTAGCACCCTCTAGTGGTCAAAGAAGGTAATGGTTAAAGGGAATGTGTCAGAAGGTTATAAAAAAATAAAAAAAATTATGACTAAATGTTGTATACTTCTGTTAATTTTTTTTTATATATTTTTTTTTTATATATATGCAAGGAAATATGAAAAATGAACTTTCAAATTTTTCATGATTCCCAATGATGGCCACCGGGGGGCAGCACTAGCAGAAAATCTGCTTTTTATTGCAACCTGACATACGGTTGCTGAAAAGGAGGCTGTCCCTGCTGTGATGTCACTGCCTCCCTCCTCAAAGAGGAGGAAACAAAGTGCATCTCAATAAGTGCATCTCAATAAGTTAGAATATGATAAAACATTTTTTTATATATATATTTATTATAATAATTATAGTTAGATCATTATATAATAGAATTAATATAATACAATCATAATATAATATTTAATATATAATTTAATTGAAGTGTTTCACTTTTTGAATTGAATTACTGAAAAAAAAAAACCTTTTTGGCTCAAAAACATGGTGGTTAGATGTTGGCTGGGGGTCAGTGGGAAAAATTAAAAACAATACTCACAAGACGTATTTTGGTTTGGTGTTTTTCAGGTACTTTGCAGCTTTGTTAAATCCCAGCAGGCCCTGTGTTTGACCATTTTGGTTTTCTTCCAAGAGATGTAGCCCCCCCCCCCCCCTTACACTTCTATAGGAGAGAAAAAACCTTAGAGAAAACGCATATTGGTGTGTTTTTTTTTTCGTTAAAGGAGAAGTCCCATCGACTTTGAAATCTGTTGGCAGGTGGGGGTAGGCGCGAAAATAATAAGCAAGTTAACTCACCCGTCTTCCGTGCCTCGTAGCAGCACCAAGGGGGGCCAAGTCACCACCGCTAGACGTCATCTTCTGCATATCACGTACCCAGTTTCCTGTCCCAGTCACTGATTGGCTGAGTGGGCAATCACTCAGCTGCACCGTGACGTTGCAGCTAGCAGAGCTGCAGGACCCTGGCTGCAGCGAACGAGATACTGTCTGCGGCGGTACAAGGCGCGAGGGACGGGTGAGTTAACTTGCTTGCAGAGCCGTTTTAATACATTGGTGGGCCCAGTGCACAGCCCTCAAGAGTGGGCCCCCCCCCCTTCCCTTTTGGCACATTGTATAATGTACTGAATTTGCCCCCACACTGTATCAAGAGCCCCAATATATACAGTAGTTACCTTATAACACTATTTCCACCATACAGTGATTACATATTACATAAAAACTGCACTAAACAAAACAGAAAGATATCACCAATGATACCATTACATAATACCGCCACATCATGACCCCTAACACTACAACCCTATAACAGAGTGTAGTTACATCCAGTGACTCACCGGGGGCGTCTTCTCCGATCAGAGTCTGTCACCTTTTCTTTTTCTCTCCATCCAGCCTGGGCCACCTTGAAGTCTTCTCCTGGCTGTGAATCTTCTCTCCAGAATCTGCCAGACAAATATTTTAGGCTCCAACACATACAGTAGTTAGGTCCCTTGTACCCCTATACAGTAGTTACACCCCTCTGTACCCCTACATAGTTACACCCCTCTGTGCCTCCATAGTTTTAAGGTGTCCCTGTAGTATATAGCCCCTCATGTGCTCCTCCAGTTATATACAGCCCTCCTGTGCGCTCCCCCATTAGTATATAGCCCCCCTGTGCACTCTCCCCAGTAGTATATAGCCCCCTGTGCTCTCCCACAATAGTATATAGCCCCCCTGTGCTCTCCCACAATAGTATATAGCCCCCTGTGCTCCCCCATAGTATATAGCCCCCTGTGCTCCCCCATAGTATATAGCTCCCCTGTGCTCCCCCATAGTATATAGCCCACTGTGCTCCCCCATAGTATATAATTCCCCTGTGCTCCCCCATAGTATATAGCTCCTCTGTGCTCCCCCATAGTATATAGCCCCCTGTGCTCCCCCATAGTATATAGCCCCCTGTGCTCCCCCATAGTATATAGCTCCCCTGTGCTCCCCCATAGTATATAGCTCCCCCATAGTATATAGCTCCCCTGTGCTCCCCCATAGTATATAGCTCCCCTGTGCTCCCCCATAGTATATAGCTCCACTGTGCTCCCCCATAGTATATAGCTCCCCTGTGCTCCCCCATAGTATATAGCTCCCCTGTGCTCCCCCATAGTATATAGCTCCCCTGTGCTCCCCCATAGTATATAGCTCCCCTGTGCTCCCCCATAGTATATAGCTCCCCTGTGCTCCCCATAGTATATAGCCCCCTGTGCTCCCCCATAGTATATAGCTCCCCTGTGCTCCCCCATAGTATATAGCTTCCCTGTGCTCCCCAGTAGTATATAGCCCCCTAAGCTCCCCCATTGTATATAGCTCCCTGTGCTCCCCAGTAGTATATAGCCCCCTGTGCTCCCCCATAGTATATAGCCCCCTGTGCTCCCCAGTAGTATATAGCCCCCTGTGCTCCCCCATAGTATATAGCTCCCCTGTGCTCCCCCATAGTATATAGCTCCCCTGTGCTCCCTCATAGTATGTAGCCCCCTGTGCTCCCCAGTAGTATATAGCCCCCTGTCCTCCCCTATAGTATATAGCCCCCTGTCCTCCCCCATAGTATATAGCCCCCTGTGCCCCCCCATAGTATATAGCCCCCTGTCCTCCCCATAGTATATAGCCCCCTGTGCCCCCCCATAGTATATAGCCCCCTGTGCCCCCCCCCATAGTATATATCTCCCCTGTGCCCCCCCCATAGTATATAGCTCCCCTTCCCATATAACATTGAAAAAAACAAACACTTACTCACCTAGGTCCACGCGTTCCTCTTCTCTTCCCTCTTGAGGCCGCACTTCCTGCGGTCACAAGAGGCTGCTGCACTCCCCTTACCCTCGCGCCGACGCTCCAGTGACGTCGGGCGCTAGAGGGAGAGTGCGGCCTCTTGTGACCGCCAATGGCTCTCTCTCTGTCAGTGTCGCTGCTGCTGCAGCGCCGCAGCAGCAGCGGGCGGGGGCAGCGGCGAACGCCGGGGGGGCCCTGCAGGGGGCGCCATGGAGGGGTAAGTAGATTACCCATCCATGGCGCTCCCCCCTGACAGGTTGGTGGCCGGAGCCCTGTGCGACCGCATTGGTCGCACATAGCAACGGCCGGCCTGCTCGGGGGGGCCCCTTTAACCAGTGGGCCCGGTGCACGTGCACCATGTGCCCTCTGGTTAAAGCGGCCCTGCTTGCTTGTTATTTTCACACTCAAACCCACCTGCCTGCAGATTTCATTGGTGGGACTTTAAGCCCCTATTACAGCATGCGAGCGCTGACCTGTCAGATCAGTGACCCCTTGCTCCTCGTTCCCCAGCCCGCTGCCGGCGCTATTACACGCACCAACAGGGAGTAGGGGGGGATGCGCAGGGACCTGTGGGTCACAAAAATGTCATCCAAAAAGGACAAAGTACGGTCCCATAGGGTTCAGTGGAACCTATTCCCATGTCCGTAATTTAATAATCCGTCCATAATAATCCCTCTTACCATTCTGCAAAAATACGGATGTTACAAATGCATTACAGAAGCATTTTTGTGGAACGCAGACTAAAAATTGCAGACATACGTCCATGTTTACTTAGAAACCTAGGGGGAGATTAATCAAACATGGTGTGAAGTGAAACTGGCACAGTTGCCCCTGGCAACCAATCAGATTCCACCTTTCATTTTCCAAAGAGTCTGTGAGGAATGAAAGGTGGAATCTGATTGGTTGTTAGGGGCAACTGAGCCAGTCTCACTTTACACCATGTTTGATAAATCTCCCCCTAGTGAAGGTAATGAGCGGCGTGGCGGCCCATAGCAACCAATCAGATCGCAGTTCTTATCTCCTAGCCTGCTCTGGAGACATGAGAGCAATGATCTGATTGGTTGCATGGGCTGTCCATGTCACGTGGTCACGGCTGATGCCAGGAGATTCAGCCGATGTACAGCCCTGCCCGCAGTCACATGGCGCAGAGTACACAGGGCGCCGGGCTCTCCCGTGATGCTTTGCCGCCGGTGCTGCGGGCTGTGAGGCGAGGACGCTGCTGGAGAGCTAGTAATGTCCGGAGCCCGCTGGAGGGAGACGGGGGGCGCCCTGCTGGCACTGCTGCTCCTGGGGGCGGGCACACTGCTGGTCGCGCTGCTCCTCAG
Organism: Dendropsophus ebraccatus; assembly: GCF_027789765.1. NCBI lineage: Eukaryota > Metazoa > Chordata > Amphibia > Anura > Hylidae > Dendropsophus > Dendropsophus ebraccatus. Next base: position 12,552,064 of record NC_091464.1, on the reverse strand, counting down.
GACGTACACACTGCCCAGTAACCAGGTGACCTGGCAGGGAGAGGGGGCGGCAGGAGGCGAGCTCACACCGGAGGAGAAGCAGCGGCTGAGGGAAGCGCTGGCGGGTGAGTGGCCGGGATCGTGCAGGATACAGGGGACCGATCACTGTGTATAACCGGTGAATATAACCTGTGTATAACATGTATAGGCTGTGTATATCACCTGTATATAACGTGTATAGGCTGTGTATAACCGGTGAATATAACCTGTGTATAACATGTATAGGCTGTGTATATCACCTGTATATAACGTGTATATAACATGTATAGGCTGTGTATATCACCTGTGTATAACATGTATAGGCTGTGTATATCACCTGTATATCACCTGTATATCACCCAGGGCTCCAGACTAAAAAATTTACCTGGGAGCCATTGGCTCCTAACCTGAAAAATTTAGGCGCCAAATAGAATATTTGGTCGCCAACATTTTAAACCATGTAAAATTAATGTTATGTTAAATGGGACTTACTGTGTGCAGAGGCCACGGCAGTATCCTCCTCCTTTAGATCCTTTCTTTTCTTAGTTTGTATATGGTTGTCAAGTTGCAAGTTTCCATGTTGAACGTTTTCAGTCTGACTCAGTACTTCAGCTTCACTTGGCTAGCCTTCTAATGAGGCTTACTCTTCTGAACTTGAACTTAAAGGGAACCTGTCGACCCCCGTGCCGGGGTGACAGGCTCCCAACCCCCCGTTAGAACCCCTATACTCACCTCATCGCGCCGGGTCCCGCTTCTGAAGATGGTCGGGTCACGGAGATCTCAGCCGCTGCAGCCCGGCGTGCGCTGAGAGATGAGTCCAACGCTCATAGAGAATGACGGGAGAGTCCAGCGCTCCGTCATTCTCTATGAGCGTTGGACTCATCTCTCAGTGTGCGCGCCGGGCTGCAGCGGCTGAGATCTCCGTGACCCGACCATCTTCAGAAGCGGGACCCGGCGCGATGAGGTGAGTATAGGGGGTTCTAACGGGGGGTTGGGAGCCTGTCACCCCGGCACGGGGGTCGACAGGTTCCCTTTAAAAGCTTGCAACAGTCTATACATACTGAGCTAGACTTATGACTGCAGCCATAGTGACCCCCCACAAGATGAGTATATAGATAGATATATCTCTCACCTAGTGACTAATGCAAGTGACCCCCTACAATACAGACACCTGAGGGGCCCTGATAATAATAATTGTGCATATATCTATCTCCCAGTGTCTGCAGCCAGTTTGCCCTACACTTATAGATGGCCCCCTCCCCTTATAGATGCCCCCTCCTCCCCCCCATTATAGATGCCCCCTCCTCCCCCCCATTATAGATGCCCCCTCCTCCCCCCCATTATAGATGCCCCCTCCCCCCCATTATAGATGCCCCCTCTTCTCCCCCCCTTATAGATGACCCCTCCTCCCCCCCATTATAGATGCCCCCTCTTCTCCCCCCCTTATAGATGACCCCCTCCCCTTATAGATGCCCCCTCTTCTCCCCCCCTTATAGATGACCCCCTCCCCTTATAGATGCCCCCTCTCTACCCCCATTATAGATACCCCCTCCCCTTATAGATGCCCCCTCTCCCCCCCATTATAGATGCCCCCTCTTCTCCCCCCCTTATAGATACCCTCTCCCCTTATAGATGCCCCCTCTCCCCCCCATTATAGATGCCCCCTCTTCTCCCCCCTTATAGATACCCCCTCCCCTTATAGATGGCCCCCTCTCCCCCCCTTGAAGATGTCCCCTCTTCTCCCCCCATTATAGATGCCCCCCTTCTCTTCCCCCATTATAAAGCCCCCCCCCCCCTTTCCTCTATGCTAAGCAATATTTAAAAAAAACAAACACACAAACTCACCTGACAACCCGCTCCCCCGGCGATCCTCTTCTTCTTCAGGCGCTGTCCCCGGCTGATGCGCGGCTGCCGGGGGTGTCCCATCCTATCCCCGGCAGCGCGGCGCGTCAGTGTACGCCGGGGCTGTGACTTCTGACACAGGAAGCGTCTCTGACGTGCGCTTCCTGTGCCGGAAGTCAGGGCCCCAGGCAGCTCACTGATGCGCCGCGCTGCCGGGGATAGGACGGGACACCCCCGGCAGCCGCGCATCAGCCGCGCATCTTAAAGAGACAGCGCGCTGCCGCCGGGGCCAGTCGCAAATGGCGCCCAGATTAATAAATCTGGGCGCCATTTGCAAAATGTCAGTCGCATTGGCGACCATTTTGGTCGCCATCTGGAGCCCTGTCACCTGTATATCACCTGTATATAACGTGTATATAACATGTATAGGCTGTGTATATCACCTGTGTATAACATGTATAGGCTGTGTATATCACCTGTGTATAACATGTATAGGCTGTGTATATCACCTGTATATCACCTGTATATAACGTGTATATAACATGTATAGGCTGTGTATATCACCTGTGTATAACATGTATAGGCTGTGTATATCACCTGTGTATAACATGTATAGGCTGTGTATATGAGAGAGAGCTGTGTGATGATGTCTCCTGCTCCCCTATCTCCGCTGCTACCGGCTCTGCTCCCCTGTCCGCCTCCGGTCCCGTGTGATGATGCCTCCTGCTCCCCTGTCCTCCTCCGGTCCCGTGTGCTCTGTGATGTTGCCTCCTGCTCCCCTGTCCTCTGTGATGTTGCCTCCTACTCCCCTGTCCGCCTCCGGTCCCGTGTGATGATGCCTCCTGCTCCCCTGTCCTCCTCCGGTCCCGTGTGCTCTGTGATGCTGCCTCCTGCTCCCCTGTCCTCCTCCGGTCCCGTGTGATGATGCCTCCTGCTCCCCTGTCCGCCTCCGGTCCCGTGTGATGATGCCTCCTGCTCCCCTGTCCGCCTCCGGTCCCGTGTGCTGTGTGATGCTGCCTCCTGCTCCCCTGTCCGCCTCCGGTCCCGTGTGCTGTGTGATGCTGCCTCCTGCTCCCCTGTCCGCCTCCGGTCCCGTGTGCTGTGTGATGCTGCCTCCTGCTCCCCTGTCCTCCTCCGGTCCCGTGTGCTCTGTGATGCTGCCTCCTGCTCCCCTGTCCGCCTCCGGTCCCGTGTGATGATGCCTCCTGCTCCCCTGTCCGCCTCCGGTCCCGTGTGATGATGCCTCCTGCTCCCCTGTCCGCCTCCGGTCCCGTGTGATGATGCCTCCTGCTCCCCTGTCCGCCTCCGGTCCCGTGTGCTCTGTGATGCTGCCTCCTGCTCCCCTGTCCTCCTCCGGTCCCGTGTGCTCTGTGATGCTGCCTCCTGCTCCCCTGTCCTCCTCCGGTCCCGTGTGCTCTGTGATGCTGCCTCCTGCTCCCCTGTCCCCTATATATGATATATGTGCTGTATATATGGAGGGTATGTGATATTTTTCTTATAAATGCTATGGGCTGATGTATGATTGTTGTGCTAGGATAGAGCATTGTGCACACCCGATCATTGTGACCTTTGACAAATGTTTTGGTCATTTTTTTGGTGTATATAATGTTTAACCAGTATGCATTGTGTATCTGGAGTATATATTATGTGGTGTGCAGCCTGGGCAGATACATGTACTAACCGCCTGTTGTTTTATCAGGTGCCATCCGCATCCCGACTGTTTCGTTCTCCGAGGAGGAGCAGAATGTCACCGCTCTGGCCGAGTTTGGGGGCTACATTAGGAAGGGTATGTTGTGTCTACCATGTGGAGCCTATATGTTACTACATCTTACCCCAAGTGGGCGAGTAGTGGTGTTATCTCAGTATGTGAATAGTAAGCTCTTCTGACCTGCATAGTGACACTTCCCCTGGATAACAGACTGCTCAGCCAATCACTGGCTGCAGTGCTGTCCCATCTCAGTCAGTGATTGGCTGAGCGGGTTGTCGCTGCATGACAAGTCTGGCTCAAAAGTAAAAGCCAGGACCTGCCGATGATATAGGACAGGGGTGGGGAACCTCCGGCCCGCGGGCCGCATCCGGCCCCTGAGACCTCCCGATGCGGCCCGCGGCCCGCAGCTCCCCTGTGATGCTCGCCGCTCTGCTGGGGAAGGAGCCGGCATACACCGCATCCTCCGGTGTCTGTGACAGCTGGCGGACACCGGAGGATGCTGTCTGTGCCGGCTCCTTCCCCAGCAGAGCGGCGCGTGTCAAGTTTAGTCTCTTGCGGGCCGCGCGCGATGACGTCATTTCATCGCGCGCCGCCTGCAGGAGAAGACCGGCACAGAGGACCTGGGAGAGAAGAGGACCTGGACTGCGTGGGAGCGGAGGTAAGGTGAGTGGGATGTTTATTTTTTTATTTGGGGGTTAACTAGGATCCTAGGGACATGATTGATGGGGGGGGACAACTAGGCTACCAGGGACATGACTGATGGGGGGGACAACTAGGCTACCAGGGACATGACTGGGGGGGGGGACAACTAGGCTACCAGGGACATGACTGATGGGGGGGGGGGCAACTAGGCTACCAGGGACATGACTGATGGGGGGGACAACTAGGCTACCAGGGATATGACTGATGGGGGGGACAACTAGGCTACCAGGGACATGACTGATGGGGGGGACAACTAGGCTACCAGGGACGTGCCTGATGGGGGGGGGGAATAACTAGGCTACCAGGGACATGCCTGATGGGGGGGAATAACTAGGCTACCAGGGACATGCCTGATGGGGGGGGGGGAATAACTAGGCTACCAGGGACATGCCTGATGGGGGGGGGGATAACTAGGCTACCAGGGACATGCCTGATGGGGGGGAATAACTAGGCTACCAGAGACATGACTGATGGGGGGGGGGGATAACTAGGCTACCAGGGACATAACTGATGGGGGGGGGACAACTAGGCTACCAGGGACATGCCTGATGGGGGGGGAATAACTAGGCTACCAGGGACATGCCTGATGGGGGGGGGGACAACTAGGCCACCAGGGACATGACTGATGGGGGGGACAACTAGGCTACCAGGGACATGACTGATGGGGGGGGGGACAACTAGGCTACCAGGGACATGACTGATGGGGGGGGGGGACAACTAGGCTACCAGGGACATGACTGATGGGGGGGACAACTAGGCTACCAGGGATATGACTGATGGGGGGGACAACTAGGCTACCAGGGACATGACTGATGGGGGGGACAACTAGGCTACCAGGGACGTGCCTGATGGGGGGGGGGGGAATAACTAGGCTACCAGGGACATGCCTGATGGGGGGGAATAACTAGGCTACCAGAGACATGACTGATGGGGGGGAGTAACTAGGCTACCAGGGACATGCCTGATGGGGGGGGGGACAACTAGGCCACCAGGGACATGACTGATGGGGGGGACAACTAGGCTACCAGGGACATGACTGATGGGGGGGGGACAACCTAGGCTACCAGGGACATGACTGATGGGGGGGGGGACAACTAGGCTACCAGGGACATGACTGATGGGGGGGACAACTAGGCTACCAGGGATATGACTGATGGGGGGGACAACTAGGCTACCAGGGACATGACTGATGGGGGGGACAACTAGGCTACCAGGGACGTGCCTGATGGGGGGGGGGGAATAACTAGGCTACCAGGGACATGCCTGATGGGGGGGAATAACTAGGCTACCAGAGACATGCCTGATGGGGGGGAATAACTAGGCTACCAGAGACATGACTGATGGGGGGGAATAACTAGGCTACCAGAGACATGACTGATGGGGGGGGGGATAACTAGGCTACCAGGGACATGCCTGATGGGGGGGAATAACTAGGCTACCAGGGACATAACTGATGGGGGGGGGGACAACTAGGCTACCAGGGACATGCCTGATGGGGGGGGGGGGAATAACTAGGCTACCAGGGACATGCCTGATGGGGGGGGGGGGACAACTAGGCCACCAGGGACATGCCTGATGGGGGGGGACAACTAGGCTACCAGGGACATGACTGATGGGGGGGACAACTAGGCTACCAGAGACATGACTGATGGGGGGATAACTAGGCTACCAGAGACATGACTGATGGGGGGGGACAACTAGGCTACCAGGGACATGACTGATGGGGGGGGGGGGGACAACTAGGCTACCAGGGACATGACTGATGGGGGATAACTAGGCCACCAGGGACATGACTGATGGGGGAGACAACTAGGCTACCAGAGACATGACTGATGGGGGGGGGGGGGAATAACTAGGCTACCAGGGACATGACTGATACGGGGGGGACAACTAGGCTACCAGGGACATGACTGATGGGGGGGACAACTAGGCTACCAGAGACATGACTGATGGGGGGGGAATAACTAGGCTACCAGGGACATGCCTGATGGGGGTTAACTAGGCTACCAGGGACATGACTTGGGGGTTAACTAGACTACAAGGGGCATCACTGGGGGTTAACTACAATAGCAGGGGCACTAGGGGAACAATACTATGCCTTGTCCTGGGTGCTGCAAACCCCCGCTACTAACTGCCGCGCACGGTATGCGGCCCTCGAATGATTTTATTAATGCCCGACCGGCCCTCGACATGGAAAAGGTTCCCCACCCCTGATATAGGAGGACACCAGGGAAGCATGGAAAGGTAACAATGGGCTGTTTGTTATGTTCTCCCCAAGGGCAGAAACATATTAAAACTTTAATTTGAGTGCATTAGCCTTTTGAACTTTTATTTTGGTTTTATTTATATGTTTTGTTTTTTCAATACACTTGTTTTGTAGTCCCCCTAAGGGACTTCTATGAGCAGTAACTAGAGAGGAGCCATATCGGAACATGCTCAAATCCAATCATTCAGCATTTGAATACTGGTGGTGAGGTAGTTGGATGCAGCCCTGTCGAGTCCTGGTGGATATGGCCTATGGCTGTATCCATGTTTTCCAGGACTCCCGGGGGCGGCATCCAACTACCTCATCACCAGTATTCGAATGCTAAATGATCAGACTCAATCATGTTCCAGCTGCACTCATCTCTAGCAATAACAGGTTTGCTCATAGAGCCCTGACCTTTTTGTCTAAATATTCATGTCTCTTTACATTTAGTGGCACTCCCTTTAAATAAAAAATAAATAAATATATATATATACAGTGGTGCCTTGGATTACGAGCATAATTCGTGCTTGTAATCCAAATCACTCTTAAATCAAAGCAAATTTTCCCATAAGAAATCATAGAAATGCAGATAATTGCTTCCACCCCTCCCCCCACCCCCCAAAATAATAATTTATTACTCTGAATAACATGTAAAACAGATGAAACAAACATTCAGAAACATCAGAATATGTGATATTATAACTTACTGTACAATAATGGAGAGAAAGGGAAACACAAGGGCGGACAGGGACTGCAGGGAGCATGAAGGAATGAGCAGGACAGATGTGGGCACATACATGCAGCACTCTCTGTCCAGAGAGAGAGGGGTTACAGCTATGGAGAGATTACCTCCACAGTCCTGTCCCCCGATGTAAGCCCCAGCCAGAAGTGGATCTGCTATGATTTGGAAGGTGAGGGAGACTTCCTGGGTCAGAGTACAGGGCTGTAGACCCCACTATGTAGACCATACCCCTCCCCCACTCCCCCTTCCACCCAGTACAGGGAGCTCTTACACCAAAGCAATGCTCTTACACCAAGTCACAATTTTAAAAAACTGAGCTCTTAAACCAAGTTACTCTTAAACCAAGGCACCACTGTATAGTCCAACACAACTTTTCTATTACTTGTGCTCTTAAGAGTTCAAGAGTTCAACGTAGTAACTATGAACTGCCTTAAAGTGAACCAATCACTCCGATTGATGGAAGACGTGCTAAAACGCTGCCTTACCGGGATGATTGACAGGAAAAGAGGCCAGTTAGAAGCCGCTTTTCCTGCCAATCATTCTGCAAAGCGCTCTGACAGGCAGACAGCTGTGACTAGTTTCTGGCTTCCCGTCTGTCTCGTACACCGGAATAAAAGACTTAGTTTTAGCAGAAGACACAGAGCACATGGTAAGTGTTTTAGCGCGTCTTCCGCAAACTTACCCGAAAAATCTAAGTAATTGGCTCGCTTAAATCCATTAGATCACCCGATTGCTACTTCCTGCTGTAGCGATTGGCGACCTCCGACAGCTATAGATGCCTGCATGTCATGTGTCATTAGGGGTTGTCCTCTGTGTAGTTAGCCAACAATGTAGTGTTCATGGGGCTTAGCAGATATTTGGCTGAAGATGAATGTGTAAGTTATTACCAAAATCGGGCTCAATAGTATAGACCGCAGATTTTAAAACTACAATTCCCAACATGCTAAAGCTTTGGTTGTCTAGGCATGATGGTAATTGTCGTTTTACAACAGCTGGAGGGCCTGAGTCTGCCACCCCTGCTATAGACTAATGATCAAGCAAGGTAATATACATAAGGACTAGAGATGAGCGAACCTGGCGCATGCTCGAGTTGATCCAAACCCGAACTTATGGCATTTGATTAGCGGTGGCTGCTGAAGTTGGATAAAGCCCTAAGGCTATGTGGAAATCATGGATATAGTCATTGGCTGTATCCATGTTTCTCGTGCGTCTTATTGGGGGACACAGACACCATGGGTATAGGCTGCTGCCACTAGGAGGCTGACACTAAGAAAAAACAAAGTAAGTCGGCCCCTCCCAGCAGGCTATACCCGCCCACTGGCACTGAGCTAATTCAGTTTAGCTTAGTGTCAGTAGGAGGCATACGCAGGTCTGGTTTCTCCAGACCAGTTTCTGCTTGACTTTTCTTTTATATTGTGTTATTATTACTTGTTTTTTCTCTTCCTAACAGGTTGGGGCACGGTGGGTCACTAAAGACTCACCCTGATCCCCCCTTTATGCAACCAGGGCACAGAACCTAAATGGAAAGGGGCTGTTTACCCTAGGTTGCCACCGGCCGGACCCAGCGCCCAGGACACAGATTACCCCAGCTGTCTGTTGCTCCTTCATGCGGATCTGCTCCGCCAGCCCCTGCCCGCCCAGTCTCCCAAAGTTGAGCGCGGCACAGTGCCGGCAGAAGATCTGAAGGCATCAGGGTAAGTTAGTCTCACCTCTCTCTCTTCCTCCCCTGGGCTCCGTCCCCTCTGTGGTCCCGAGGCCCCCTCCCGCGGCCTATTCCGGGCGACTCTCCTGGCTGGGCTCTCTGCAGCACGGTTCCCTCCTGCGCAGTGTTCTCAGCCCGCCGCCTTACCCCCTCAGCGCTTTTCTGTGCCTCCCATCAGGACGCGTAGCAGACTTGATTGCCCCCTCCAAAGTCCTGCGTTCAGCATGCGGGGGATCCGGAACCGGGATTCCGGTTCTCCGTTTCCAGGGGTCCCCCTTTTTTTTCCTATGGACCGCGCACGGCCCGCAACCTCCGGTGGGCGGCGTGCGGCGCCTCCTTCCCAGCTCCTCCTGGGTACCTTTAAAATTCCCATGCGCGGTCTCCTGTTCCCGTGCGGGCCTGCGGCTGACATCACTCCTCACACGGCGTGATCCGGTGCAGACCTTCCAGCGCAGCAGCATCCTCACAGCGCCAGAGGCCACAGCAGTGGGACTACAACTCCCATCCTCCTGCGGACTCATCCTTGTTCTCTGCAGCCGCCCTGTGCCTTGACCGGAGAGCTGCCTTCTCTTCTGCCTGGTTTTCTTCTGAATCGTTGGTACGCTCCTTTTTCTGGGACTATCTATGCTGTTTTTTCCCTGTTGCCTTTTTCTGATTCTCAGAATTGGTTGCTTCACAGTCTACTAGGTGCCTGTTTGTATTCTTGGTTGTGACACCTTCCTCCAGCAGCTGCCTGCCCTGAAGGAGCACACTAGTGAAATTTTTTTCATTATATATAGTTTTCAATTGCCCTCTTATTTTCTTCATTATGTCTGACTCAAGATCTGATTTCACATGCCGTCAGCAACCTCCTCCTTCCTCTGTTACCTACTATTACCTAACACTAAATCTGCTTCTGGTCAATCTCAGCCTCTCTGCGCTGCTTGTTCCTTGCAGTCCAGTTCGTCTCTGTCCCCTGCTCAGGACCCCCCTCCGGAGTCCGAGGAGTCTGCCCCGGCTTGGGCGCGTTCCCTCTGCCAGTCAGTGTCGCAGATGGCTCAGTTCTCTCAGTCTCTGGCGGCCGCTCTTGATCGCCTGTCCGCTTCTTCTGTGCCTGCCCACTCTCGCCTGGTGGGCTCTAGTATTCGTCCAGACAGGAGCCTCTCCCGCAAGCGCCTTCGCCGTGCCTCTTCGCGCTCTTCCTCTGGCTCCCCTGGAACCAGTTTGGCTCCTACTCATGTCTCTCCGAACAGGCGGTCCCGTTCGCCTGGAGATCCATCAGAATCGGAGTTGGCTTCCAACTCTGACGCTGAAGATGCTTCCCCCATGGCTTCCACGGTGGACAGCCTTGTGGCCGCGGTCCGCGATACCTTCCAGTTGAAGGATTCACCGGACCCATTGCCCACTGATGAGGTCTTTTTTTCATAAAAGCGCCCACCGTGTCCGTAGCACTTTCCCCAGTCACAAGGAATTTGATGGCTTGTTCTCCAAATTCTGGAAGACCCCAGACAAACATTTTTCGAAACCCAAACACTTGTCAGTTCTTTATCCTTTCCCTGAAGACCTCGTGTCTCGCTGGTCAGGTCCGCATTCAGTGGATCCCCCGATTTCTCGCTTCACCAAGGTCACTACTCTTCCGCTGGACAATGCCTTGTCTCTCAAAGATTCCACTGACAGACGCACTTTTCTTTAGCTAGGTCAGCCTTCAAGGCCTCCAGCTCCTCTCTTCTTCCCACACTTGCTTCCACTTGGGTGTCTAAGTCCATTTCTGTGTGGGCTAAACAATTGAGGGACGGTCTTCTTTCTGGCTCATCAGCCGAGGACCTGGCTGATCTCGCCCAACAAATTCAGGACGCGGCTCAGTACCTCTGCTCGGCTTCTCTGGACGCCGCAGCCTGCTCGGCCTTTGCATCGGCCAATATTGTAGCCATCCGCCGGTCCCTGTGGCTTCGTGAATGGCGGGCCGACAACGCTTCCAAACTGTCTCTCACCAGTCTCCCTTTTGCTGGTTCCCGTCTCTTAGGGAAATGGCTGGATGACATCATTTCTGACGCCACGGGGGGGGGGAAGAGTACCAATCTTCCCCAGCAGCGCCCTAAACGCCAGGATTCCCGTCGCAAACCAGGCTCCTTTCGGTCGCTTCCGCCAACTCGCTCCGGGAAATCCGCCGTCCCTCAGGACAAGAGGTCCGGATTCTCCAAGAACCGTTCTTCCTGGCAGGCGCGACCCGCCGCCTCCCGCGCCTCCTTTAAGCCAGGCACCTCCAAGCCCGCCTCTTCTTGAAGGTTTTCCGCCACCCAGCTCTCCTCAGGTGGGTGGCCGCCTTCTGTTGTTTCAGGAGGTTTGGCTCTCTCACGTTCAGGATGCTTGGGTGCGAGAAGTAATCTCACAAGGTTACAAGATCGAGTTCGTTTCCATCCCTCGCGATCGTTTTTTCCTCTCTCATCCCCCCAGGTCCCCTGCCCTGGCGGCCGTTTTTTCCCAGGCCATCCTTTTACTTTTCTCAAAGGGAGTGATTGTCCCTGTTCCTCCTCTTCAACATTTTCATGGGTTCTATTCGAATCTTTTTGTGGTCCCGAAAAAGGACTGTTCGGTACGTCCGATTTTGGACCTCAAACGTCTAAATCGTCATGTCCGACTGTCTCATTTGCGGATGGAGTCCTTGCGCTCTGTGATCGCATCCCTGGAGCCGGGCGAGTTTCTCACTTCAGTGGATATTCAGGACGCGTACCTACACGTGCCGATTTTTTTTTTTTTTTTTTTCCCCGCCATCAGCGTTTCCTGCGCTTTGCAGTAGGGGCAGAGCACTATCAGTTCGTGGCTCTCCCGTTCGGCCTGGCTTCGGCTCCTCGGGTGCTCACGAAGACCGTGGCGGCGGTCATGGCCCTTCTTCGGGCTCGAGGAATCTCAGTAACCCCTTACTTGGACGACATACTCGTCAAAGCCCTGTCCGAGGACCAGAACTTAGAGAGCCTCCAGATCACCCTAGACACGCTCTCACGTTTCGGTTGGCTGCTCAACCACCCAAAGTCCTCCCTAATCCCCTCCCAGTCCATTGTTTTTCTGGGAACGCGCTTGGATTCACAGCAGGCCCGCGTTTTCCTTCCGGAAAACAAATTGCAGTCCCTTCAGTCCGACATCAGAGCTCTTTGCGGTCACCGCCCAGTTTCCATACGTGCCTGTATGAGGGTGCTGGGGAAGATAGTGACGTCTATGGAGGCAATACCTTTTGCCCAGTTTCATTCCCGTCCTCTGCAGCTCTTCCTGCTGTCTCGGTGGGACAGGTCGCTCCCCTCCCTGAATCGGCGGGTGCACCTGCCAGCTCGCCTTCGTCGAGATCTTCAGTGGTGGCTGCGGTCTCCGAACCTCTCCCTGGGTCGCTCCTTTCTTCCCAATCATTGGCAGATTGTAACCACCGATGCCAGCCTGCGGGGCTGGGGAGGAGTTTGGAACGATCTGACTGTTCAGGAAACCTGGTCACCCAGAGAAGCTTGCCTTCCCATCAACATCCTCGAGCTGAGGGTGATTCGTCTCTCCCTTCTGCACTGGCAGTCAGAACTCCACGGTCTCCCCGTTCGGGTACAGAGGGACAATGCCACTGCTGTGGCATATGTGAGTCATCAGGGCCGGAACCGCAGCAAGGCCGCCATGATGGAAGTGGCGCTGATCCTCTCCTGGGCGGAGAAAACCGTGCTTGCCTTGCCCGCTGTTCACATCCTGGGAGTGGACAATTGGATGGCCGACTACCTGAGTCGTGCACGAGTGGATCCAGGGGAATGGGCCCTGCATCCCGAGGTGTTCTCCCAGATCTGTCGCAGGTGAGGGACACCGGATGTGGATCTGATGGCGTCTCGCTTCAACCACAGACCGGACGCTTTGGTGATTCCCTGGCATCAGTTCAGCCTTCCTTACATTTTTCCTCCTCTCCCGCTCCTGCCGCGGGTGGTGAGAAAGATCAAGTCAGAAGGAGTTCCGGTAATCCTTGTGGCCCAGGACTGGCCGCGGCGCGCCTGGTACACGGACCTCGTGAACCTCGCCACCGACGTTCCCTGGCGTCTCCCAGACCGGCCAGATCTGCTAACTCAAGGACCGCTCTGCCACCCGTGTTTAGCCACGCTACGTTTGACGGCGTGGCTATTAAAACCTGGATTCTGAAATCACACGGTTTCTCTGATGCGGTTGTCAGGACCATGATTAGGGACCGGAAGCCGGCTTCCACAAAGATTTATTATCGTTGTTGCAGGGCCTACCTCCGTCATTGAAGCCTGTTCTGCTCCACCACTTTCTTTCTCTCTGGCGCGACTCCTTGCCTTCCTCCAAGCAGGCCTGGACTCCGGCTTATCCCTGAGCTCTCTTAAGGGCCAGGTCTCTGCTCTTGGCGTCAGTTTCCCAAGTCAGAATTTTTCTCCAGGGGGTGGCGCATGTCGCGCCTCCTTATCGACATCCATTTCCCCCGTGGGACCTGAACCTTGTCCTGGATGCTCTGCAGTCTCCACCGTTGGAGCCCCTTCGGGATGTGCCTTTGGCCATCCTTTCTTTTAAGGTGGTTTTCCTGGTGGCGGTCACGTCTATCAGGCGGATTTCGGAGTTGGCAGCTCTTTCGTGCCATCCTCCCCTGCTGGTCTTGCACCAGGACAAGGCTGTCCTTAGCCCCGTGGCTTCCTTCCAGCCCAAGGTGGTTTCCCCCTTCCACCTCAACGAAGATATTGTTCTTCCTTCTTTCTGCCCGGCCCCTCTCTCATCCTCGGGAGCGCGCTCTACACAATCTGGATGTGGTTCGTGCCCTGCGCATCTATCTCTCCAGGACGAAGTCTCTCCGGAACTCTGACTCCCTCTTTGTCATCCCTGAGGGTCCTCGGAAGGGGTCAGCGGCGTCTAAGGCGACCCTTGCCCGCTGGGTCCGCTCCGCCATCGCTCAGGCTTACCGGAGTAAGGGTAAGTCGCCCCTGTTCCAGATTGCGGCTCACTCGACTCGTTTCGGTTGGGGCTTCCTGGGCTATCCGTCATGGGGCCTCAGCTCTTCAAATCTGCAAGGCCGCCACATGGTCCTCGCTGCACACCTTTTCGAGGTTCTACCGTGTGGACACCTTTGCATCGGCTGATGCAAGTCTGGGCCGCAAGGTCTTGCAGGCGGCAGTGGCTTCTTCCTCTTCTTAGCTCCACTCTGTTTCTTCCCACCCAAGGGACTGCTTTTGGATATCCCATGGTGTCTGTGTCCCCCAATAAGACGCACGTGAAAGGAGGAGTTCTTACTCACCGTAAACTCTCTTTCTCGTAGTCTTCATTGGGGGACACAGCACCCACCCTCTGTCTGTTTTATAGTTGCCTGTTGGCCTGTGTTTTCAGATTTTGAGTGTGGACTGTTTTTTTTTTCTGTTTATTTTGGCTCCTCCTACTGCTTTTTCACTACTGAATTAGCTCAGTGCCAGTGGGCGGGTATAGCCTGCTGGGAGGGGCCGACTTACTTTGTTTTTTCTTAGTGTCAGCCTCCTAGTGGCAGCAGCCTATACCCATGGTGTCTGTGTCCCCCAATGAAGACTACAAGAAAGAGAGTTTACGGTGAGTAAAAACTCCTCCTTTTCCAGACAACCTTAGAGCTTTATCCAAGTTCAGCAGCCCCCACTAATCAAATGCCGAACGTTCGGGTTCGGATCGACTCGAACCCGGTTCGCTCATCTCTAATAAGGACGTGTTCACACTGGGGGTTTTGTTGCATTTTTACCTATTTTCTACCTGGTGAACTCTTATGTTTCTCAATAGATTCACCAATCAAAACACACGTTAAAAACAAAAACACACAATGTGAACACATTCTTACCCTTCAGGTTTTGTTTATGCGCTTTAAATTATTATTATTTTTTTCTCTAAACTAGTTTTTCCAGGCGTGTTCTCTTCGAGTATTGTTAAACATGAAGTGGTGGCAGAATACAGTCACCTTTTTTCGGTACAAGGCTCAGACCGAAGTCTAAGACCCTACATGATGCTTGCTCACTTGGACGTTGTACCGGCCCCACCTGAAGGCTGGGATGTCCCACCGTTCTCTGGAGAAGAGCGTGATGGTTACATATATGGAAGAGGAGCCCTAGATGACAAAAGCTGTGTAATTGTGAGTCTGATTGTTTATACTATTGATGATGTGATATTGTGTATTTGTCATGTGACACTGATCGCAAACTAAAAACATCCATCTTAAAGGATCATAACTTTTCATATGTCGCTGCCCATGGTGAGTCTAACAATTCCTTCCATACTTGTTGTTATCTATTCAGTCTCCTTCCCTCAGTTCCCAGCTGCTGCTTTCTTAAATGCTGGAAGGGATAATCACAGTGAGTTCATCAGCAACTTGACCCTCCCAGCATTACAAAGAAGCTAAAGAAGTGTTAGATACAGCCGGCCAGGAACTTGTTTACATTAGAGAGGGTGAAAGGGGGAGACAGAGAAAAAAACTCACACACATTTTCTTGTTTCTTTAGCAAAGAGCAGCAGCTGAGAACTGGGAGAAGGAGACTGAATAGATAATAACAATTCTGGAAGGAATTGTTAGTCTCACCATGGGCAGCAATATGTCAAAAGTTGTTTGAGTGGAATACCCCTTTAACCAGTACTAAATCTGGAAAACAACTGCTGAGTCCTTATGTGTGTTATCTTGAAAATACGTTATCACTTGAACCATTATACCATATTTCAAAGGTCATTCGTATTTCTACATCTTGAAATAGTATTGCATTGGCCTATAACCTCAGTGATATGACTGATTAACAGAATGGTGTATGCCCGCACAAGGCATGTGTGTGTGTATTTATGTACACTGTGCCAACAGAGATTTTTGAAAATTTCTCCCATATTTCCTTGCAGATCATCTTGAGCATCTCGAGTTTTTGTTTTGTCTTTCCTGGTTTTATATTTGGGGTCTATCGGGGCCACCCAGGACACTTGTCCTGAAGTTTCATTCATCTTGCCCTCGATCCTATAAAATCTATACTGACCCCATAAATTTGTCCGCATTTCACCGCTCTGGTCCCTTGCCGCTTCCTGGACGGGACTTGGGACGTGACATGGCAGGCCTGCTAAGCCATTCAGCAGCAAAGGCGGGACCCCACTACAGCCGCTCAATGGCTGAGTGGGCCAGTCATGTCCAAGTCTCTTCATAAGACCAGGAAGCAGCCGGGAACCAGATCGGCGATATGTGGCAGGGGAGGTAAATAGATGTTATTTCTTTCACCCACCTCCTCCAAGGGCGTTTTGAAAAAATGGGTCCTGGCCAGAGTTCTCCTTTAGTATAACAAAAGAAAAAGCAAGAAGCAATTTTGGGGGAAACGTACATTAGATGTATGTGGCTCCTTTTTGCCACCTGCTTAGGTTTTCTATCTTTTTCACTTCCTTGTCATTTTATTCTACCGTATTTTTCGGACTATAAGGCGCACTTAAAATACTATGATTTTCTAAGAAATTGCAAGTGCACCTTATAGTCCAGTGCGCCTTATATATGGACCGGAACAGCTCCGACCTCCATGCCGCAGATAGGCTGCTGAGCTCACATCTCCCCGCCACACAGCACAGCGCAGCGCTCCCTCACCTGGACTACCGGCCCATGGCTCTGCAGGCCTGTCCTGCTGTACCGCTCTCCCACTCTTCCGTTGTAGCGCTGTACCGCTCTCCCGCTGTCCCACCATCCCAGCCCGGATACAGGCTCAGGCATAGGCTTCAGGCATAGGCTTTCAGTAGCACCACCTAGTGGCTGGAGGTTATAGAGCAACACTGTACTGGCATGATGCTCCTAACTATGGTGGCCACAATGCTCCATGCAGAATTCTGCCAACGGGACTTGCTACCAGAATTCTGTCTATCCTGCATGGTGCATTACGACCACCATAGTTAGGAGCCTCAGCACTGTGACATAGTTAGAAGCTTCAGTAAATACAGTACTGTGATCAGCAGGTGACATAGTAAGGAGCCTCAGTAAGTACTGTGATCAGCAGGTGACTTACGTTTTTTGTTCGTTCAAACTTATACACTATAATGCGGTGCGACTTATAGTCCAGTGCGTGTAATATATGAACCTAGATGGCTTAGCAGGCTAAAATTGAAGGTGCGCCTTATAGTCCAGTGCGCCTTATAGTCCGAAAAATACGGTACTTTTCATTCTGTGCTTTTGAGGCAGGTTGAAGTGTTTTGGCAATTAAACACTCGGTACAGTATCCACAATATAGCATGTTTATTTATTTTTTTTACACCCCTGCCAGCCATGGAAGGAGTTTCTTTTCCTTTAAACCCCTAACGCATCATGTCTTAACTACCTATGGTTCTGTTAAAGGGAACCTGACACTAAGACAATGCTATCTAATTTATCCCCATCATGTTATAGTGCAGAAAGAGCTGAGCAGATTGATATATATCTTTCTGGGAAACGGCCGTGATTTATACAAAACATACGTTCTAATTTGAATGGATGGAATCCTGGCCGGAGCGTATACACGCAGTATATGCTCCAGCTGGGATTCCATCCGGCCGCACGAAAAACTGACATGTCAGTTTTCTGCGGCCGTTATTTATTGAATAACGGCCGCGCAGACGAGTTAGTTCACACAATGGATTGTGTGCTGCGGTGTCCATTGTGTGTAGCGGTGAATTGGGATGCAGGCGCACATGGGTGCGCCCGCATCCCAATCATCAGAAATGAGGATCATCCGGCCAGTACTGCACTACCAGCCCGGATGATCTTCTCTGACACCGGCTGTTCTGTAACCTGGCCAGGTCACAGAACGGCCGGTGTCTTACACCATGTGAACATGGCCTAAGGGTAAATGGATCAGGCTCAAGAGAAGACAGTTGCCGCTAATAGCCAATCTGGAGCAATCTGTTGACAGCTGTTTATCTGTTCAAATGCAGCTATCTAAGTAAAAAAAAAAAACAATTAAACTAGTTTATAACGTTTATAAAAGTGGATAATTTTTACCAAAACAATTGTTTGACAGCTGAAATTTAACATCATTTGAGTCAACTGATGATAGACTGTTATCGTCTGTGTTAGAGATTTTTGGATGAAAGATTGTTCATGCAGAAAAAGTTTCTTGTTCACTAATGATCTTTTGGGAAAGAATATTCTCCCAGACAATTTGTCCCACCATCGCCTGTCATGTCTTGCCAGTTTGAACAGCATTAAAGGGGTACTCCAGGCAAAATGTATTTTTAAATATGTTATTACATAAAGAAAGTTATACAAATCTCTAATGCACACTAATTATGGGAAATGCGCATATAGCGCTATTTCCCTCAATTCAGTAGAGTAGGCAGGCTCACTTCCTTAAAAAAAAACGTGATGTCACGTCTCAAGTTTATCCACCAGCAGGGGGCACATGTGGAAGTATAGAAATAGATTAGACGTCTATTCTCCCTCCCTGTGCTGGTCCCCCTTCCCAGTCCTATTACAGCTGCTGCTGCAGTGGGGTGAGCGCTCCTTATCTGACGCTCACCCCAACTAGCCGCCCGTTTACCCCCTACCCAGTCCCGTGCAGGAGCGCTCACCCTCATCCCAGTCCCAGCGGGGTGAGTGTTCATGCACCTCCGAATCTGCCCCCCCCCCCCCTTCAACAGAGCCCGCCGCCCGGCCCCATGCAGAGCACTCATCCGCTCCCCGTCCCGGGGGGTTGCAGCCCCTGATGTGCGCCCACCCGCCGCCCAGTCCTGGCGGGGTGAGCGCTAGTTCATCTTCTCCTAAGCAGCTGCACCTCCTGCCAAGCAGCTTGCTTCATCTGAGCCAGTCTCAGCCTGCCGCCCGGTCCCATGCGCGATGCAGGAGGTGCAGCTGCTTAGGAGAAGATGAACGAGCGCTCACCCCGCCGGGATCTGTGCTCTGCATGGAACGGAGCGTTCGGCTTACATCAGGGGCTGCAAGTCAGAAGATGCATGAGCGCTCACTCCGCAGGGACGGGGAGGCGGGTGAGCGCTCGTGCACAGAACCGGGCGGCAAGTTGGGGAGCGGTGCAGGAGCACTCACCCCGCTGGGACTGGGCTGAGGGTGAGCACTCCGGCAGGGGACTGGGTAGGGGGTAAACGGGCGGCTAGTTGGGGTGAGCGTCAGATAAGGAGCGCTCACCCCACTGCAGCAGCTGTAATAGGACCGGGAAGGGGGGTGGGACAGAGGGAGGGGGACCAGCACAGGGAGGGAGAATAGACGTCTAATCTATTTCTATACTTCCACATGTGCCCCCTGCTGGTGGATAAACTTGAGACGTGACGTCACATGTGTTTTTAAGGAAGTGAGCCTGCCTACTCTACTGAATTGAGGGAAATAGCGCTATATGTGCATTTCCCATAATTAGTGTGTATTAGAGATTTGTATAACTTTCTTTATGTAATATATTTAAAAATACATTTTGCCCGGAGTGCCCCTTCAATAGTAGATATGGACTAAAAGGCGTTTGGCTGAGTCTGTGAAAATATTGTTTATCAGGATTGTTTGTTCAACCAGCAGCTTACAATCTTCTAATGGATATGGTCAACATTAAATTTTGAGTTAAAAAGAAACTTAAACAGAGCCTGCACCAAAACAGAATGTGGATCCAGTCTTAATTTTTACCATCTCTCCTTGTTCCCTTTCCTCCTTACTTGACTGTTATAAATTTACTTTTTTGTATTTGCAAGACCTCAATAAAAATTATAATTACAAGGTTAAAAATGATATTTTTTTTTATATTCTATACTCTACAGGGAGTCCTACAAGCTCTTGAATTACTGTTAAAAAGAGGGTACCATCCCAAACGATCGTTTTATATTGGTCTTGGACACGATGAGGAGGTAAACAGCTTTTTTTCTGATATTGTTATGCATACTCACCCAGAAATCTGTTTTGGATGCTGTGAAGTATACTGATTATGGTCATGTTTGTCCTGCAGATAGTTGATAGATATACATATATACATGCATAACCATTAGGGTCTGTTCATGTGTAGTGAACACCGCATAGGATACATGGCATACACTCCACAATAAAACCCCAGCTCCAAATCTACAACATTAGGGCCCAGATTTATCAAAGGGAGTAAAATATATACCAGAACCCATCAGACAAGAGCAACAAATAGGGTACAGATAGTGTAATAAATCTAAGTCACAGAGCAAATCTCAAATGCTGGAGCAGAAAGAGGCACTAGAGATGAGCGAACCTCGAGCATGCTCAAGTCCATCCAAACCCGATCGTTCGGCATTTGATTAGCTGGGGCTGCTGAAGTTGGATAAAGCTCTAAGGTTGTCTGAAAAACATGGATACAGCCAGTGACTATATCCATGTTTTCTACATAGCCTTAGGGCTTTATCCAACTTCAGCAGCCACCGCTAATCAAATGCCGAAGTTGGATAAAGTCCTAAGGCTAGGTAGAAAACATGGATATAGTCACTGGCTGTATCCATGTTTTTCAGACAACCTTAGAGCTTTATCCAAGTTCCACCGCTAATCAAATGCTGAACGTTCGGGTTCGGATGGACTCAAGCATCCTCGAGGTTCGCTCATCTCTAAGAGGCACTTCATGGTAAAGCACCGAGGATTAGTGATGAGCAAACTTGCCAAATGTTCAGGTTCCTCATAACACTTGGCATTTGACTCCCGGTGGCTGGACAAGTTGGATGCAGCCCACTGCCGGGAAAACATAGATACAGCCTCGGGCAGCCACCAGGAGTCAAATGCCAAACGTTTGGGTTTGGACGAACCTGAGTGTTCAGTAAGTTTGCTAATCCACACTTAGGATTCATGTGCCAAAACTAGACAAGAGTCATAATAACCCTCGCCCTTAAAATGACTAAAGGGTTGCACTCTCTCCTTCTATTTGTTATGTTGGCCAACAAAAAGAAAAACCTCAAGGGCAAATGTAGGATGTTTTGAGAGTTAAAAAAAAAACCTGCTGTGTGTGAAACCAGCCTAAAGCATACTTGTCATTCAAGTGACTTTTCAGGATGCGATAGCGAAGGGGAGATCCCTTGCAATGAGTCGGCCGGGGCTCAGCTTCAGAATGACACTGATCCCGGCTCGGCACTCCATGTATCTGGTCTGCTGCAGACCAGTATAATAGAGCAAATAGAGCAATGATCTGATGGATCATTGCTCTATTATATGTGAGATCAGTGCTGTGTATATAGAAGTCCCCCACGGGGGTTCTAATTAATGTATATTAAAAAAAAGTTTTTTTATTCATGAAAAATCCCTAATCCCCTAATAAAAGTTTGAAAGTTTTTCCCATTTTATAAATAATAAATAAATAAAATAAATAAACATATTTGGTATCACCGCATGCATAATCACACTATTATCACATTCCTGATTGTAAACTGCATAAGCGAAAAACCCGCCAAAGTGCAAAATTGCACATTTTTGTTTACATCAAATCCAGAAAAAATTGAATAAGTGATTAAAAAGTCGCATATATGCAAACAAGATACCGAAAGAAAGTACAGATAGTGGCGCAAAAAATATGACACCTTACACAACCCCATAGACCAAACAATAAAAGCGCTATTAGGATGGGAATAGAGAAATTTTAAACACATTTTGTTTTTTAAAAGGTTTAAATTTTTTAAAAGCCATCAAATAATATAAAAGTTATACAAGTTACATTCCGTGTGCTGGGTTGGCGTTCGCTGACCGGCACAGTGTTGTTTGGTTAGGGATTCGTGTATCAGAGACCTGCACGTGGTCCATGAAGCAATATGGTTTGATCAAATTATATACTAACTTCTGATGATGGTTTTTAATGTAGCTGAACAAGCTTTCGTGTCAGCAATGGGGCAATGTGCAGCCATTTCTGTCCTTTAGGCTTTGTGCATATCGTTGTAATCGTACTGACTTGAGGAACATAGATAACGTGTCAGTTTTACCATAGGCCGAACAGTGTAAACAAGAAACCCCTCAAAATAAAAGCAATTGCACCATTTTTCCAATTTCACTGCACATATAATTTTTTTCTGGTTTTGCAGCATATTTTATAGAAACATTTAAGGGGATATCCAGCTCTACAAAAAACATGGCCACTTTCTTCCAGAGACAGCCCCACTCTTGTCTCCAGCTTGGGTGGGGTTTTGCTGCTCAGTTTCATTGAAGTGAATGGAGCTTAATTGCAAACCGCACCTGAACTGGAGACAAGAGTCATGCTGTCTCTGAAAGAAAGTGGTCATGTTTTTGTAGCACTGGATAACCCCTTTAACCCTTTGAGGACCAGGCCCAAAATGACCCAGTGGACCGCGCAAATTTTGATCTTAGTGTTTCCGTTTTTCCCTCCTCACCTTCTAAGAGCTCCAGCACTCTGTTTTCTATCTACAAGCCATGTAATAGCTTGTTTTTTACAGGAATAGTTGTACTTTGTAATGGCGTCATTCATTTTACCATAACATGTATGATGGAATTCCAAATATATTATTTATGAAGATATAAATAGGTGAAATCGTAAGAAAGATTGCAATATGGTAACGTTTGGGGGGTTCCTGTGTCTATGTAATGTACTATATGGTAACAGCGACATGACACTATTATTCTATAGGTCAGTCCGAACACAACCATATGCAGGTTACACAGATTCTCTATTGTTATATATATTTTTTTTATGAAATCCTTTTTTTTGGCAATTAAATATTAATAAAATGGGCCTATTGTGACGCTTATAACTGTTTTATTTTTTCACCTACGGGGCTGTATGGGGTGTCATTTTTTCCGCCATGATCTCTAGTCTTTATTAATACCATATTTGTGAAGATCGGACGTTTTGATCACTTTTTATTGATTTTTTTAAATATATAATGTAACATACAATCGGTAATCTGCGCACTTTTTCCCCTCTTTTCGTGTACGCCGTTTACCGGTCACAATGACGCTTGTTATATTTTAATAGATCAGACAATTACGCACGCTACGGTATATTATATGTTTATCTATTTATTCATTTTTATATGTTTTATTTATATAATGGGAAAGGGGGGTGATTTAGACTTTTATTGGGGGAGGGGTTTTGGGGAAGTGTGTTAGTGTTTTGAACTTTTTTTTTTTTTACACTTTTGTTGAAGTCTTTTTGGGGGACTTGTACATACAATACTTAGATTTCTACACTGATGAATGCTATGCCATAGGCATAGCATTGATCAGTGTTATCGGCGATCTGCTCATTGAGCCTGACTGTGCAGGCTTAGAGTAGCAGATCGCCGATCGGACTGCACGGAGGCAGGTAAGAGACCTCCGGCAGTCCGTTTCAACGATCGGGACCCCCGCAGTCACACTGCGGGGGTTCCGATCGGTAAGTGACAGGGGACTCCCCCTGTCACTTACACTTAAACGCCGCGGTCGCGCTGCGATCGCGGCGTTTAAGGGGTTAATGACACGCTGCAGCGTGTCATTACCGGTGAGGTCCCGGCTGCTGATTGCAGCCGGCCCCCACCTGCTATGAAGCGCGCTCTGCTCCGGAGCGCGCTTCATAGCGGGAAAAACACCTAGGACGTAAGGTTACGTCATGGGTCGTCTGGGGACAGACTTCCATGACGTAACCCTACGTCCAGGGTCGTCTAAGGGTTAAGTCTGTATTTGCAAAGTATAATTGGTGTCGCAAAAAAATAAGGGCTCATGTAGGGGAAAATATGCAAGCACAGTGGCCTTTTAAACACGAGGAGGAAAAAACAAAAGCACAAAAATGAAAACTGGCTCTGTCCTTAAAGGGTTAAAAAGTTTCTTATTTCCTTGTTTTATTGATGTATGCATAGTCTATAGAAATGTTAGTGCCTATTTAAATGTGTTATTAACTGGACATTTTGGTGATGTTTTTATGATTACATCAAAATTGCTTTTCTATTTACTTCTTATTTCCTCACCTAATGTTTTTCTCCATTTGTTTTCAGGTGTCCGGACACAAAGGAGCTATGAAAATTGTCCAGATCCTACAATCTCGTGGAGTGAAGTTGTTGTTTGTTGTAGATGAAGGGTTAGCGGTCCTGGATGGAGTCATTCAGGGAATAAAGAGGCCTGTGGCACTGTAAGTTATTAGACAAGTCCATGATGATTTTTCATCAGTCCCGTTACTCCCAGCCTATTGAACAACCTATATACAACCCTGTTTATGCTCACAGATTTCCACACAGTTAACTTTACTCTTCATTAATTCACTGTTAGTCTAGGTTTCTTGGCAAACCTAGGGTGGCATCCAACTTCTGCAGTCTTCAGGAGTCAAATGCCGAGCTTTCTGGTTCAGAGAACGCTGCCGAACCTGAAGAGTTCAGCAGTTTCGCTTAACACTGGTTATAACATAAATCAGTCAGCTGTATGCAAGGGAAGCTGCAGCATTATCTGAAACACAGGCCTTGCTTCTCCATTGGTGTGGTGACCTGTGACCTCTGCATGTCTTTTCTGCGTCCTCCTCCGCCTCCCTCCCTGTTAGGGTACTATTACACGGAACGATAATTGACCGATTTGGACGATTATCGCTCCATGTAAAAAATACAACGATCAGCCGATGACAATGATCATCGGCAGATCGTTGATATAGGTTTGGACCGATTTTCATCGGGCGCAGACATTGCACCGCTACGTGTAATAGCCGTGCGCGGCCGGCGACTGATTATATACATTACCTATCCACGTTCCAGGGCTGCGTTCCGGGTCCTGCGCGCTCTACCTTCAGAGTGGCCTGTCAGCTGACAGGCCGCCCGGCCAATCACAGGCCGCGGCGGTCGCGGCCTGTGATTGGCTGAGCGGCCTGTCAGCTGACAGGTCACTCTGAAGTTAGAGCGCGCGGGACCCGTGGAGAAGAAGACTGCAGCAGCAACCCTGGACCATGGATAGGTATTGTATATAGTTAAGCAAGGGCTAAAAGGACATCGGTAACTATGTCCCTGCAGCCCTTGTTTAACGATTATCGGGCCGTGTAATAGGTCCAGTAAACGAGCGACGATCTAGCAGATCGCTGCTCGTTTACAGGTATTATCGTGCCCCCATCGGCACGTGTAATAACACCCTTAGTGTTCTCTCCTCTGTATCTCTTTCCTCCATATCTACTCCATCTCTATCCCCGGCTACCCCGCAACACTCCTGTCTGCTCATTGACTCCCTGATTAGCTACTACACTTCATGTGTATTCCAAAGTCACTAGAAAAAAATCTGATTAAAATAGACAATTTGTCTAAATTAGAAAACAATTTTTGAGCCATATTGCCCAGCCCTAGCTGTAAAATATAAAATGTTTTTCCCATATCTTTAAGTCGTTTTTCAGGCAGAATTTGCTGATGACTCTCAGCACCCGCACTGATCAGCTGTTTGTCATCTCAATACACAGTGGGAGGAGTTTGTCTCCGTTCATTGAGTAACAGTGGTGATGTGTAACTGCAGCTCCGCTCCTATTCACTTGAACATGAGCTGAGCTGCAGTCATACATCGCAATAGCTACACAATGTATAAAAACAGACTCTGATCACTGTATTGCTGCGCTGAACAGTGTCTTAGCAGCATTTAGTATGTGAGGAATAACTGCTGAGGTATGTAATAAGGGATGTGTATCATCAAGAATAAACAAGGCAAAATTGTGTGTGGTTAGGCATGTTCGTTTTTTTGTTTACCTAAAGGTTATGTTATCTTATTCCAGACTGGATTTTGAGGACAAGCAAACCATATATGTAAAGAGTATTTTAAGGACTTGGGTGTGACGAATATGTATCGGCATGAGGTTTAATTTACAAATAAGTGAACACGCTTTGCCTTTTTTTACAGGATTGGCACCACTGAGAAAGGATCTATTACTTTGAACTTGACTGTAAACCAACCTCCTGGGCATTCATCAATGCCTCCTGCTGAGACTAGCATAGGCATCCTTGCAGCAGCTGTGTCCAGGTAATGAGCCATATTAGCCACAAGGGAGAATGTATAAGCAACGTATTAAACAACCTGACATTTGCTGGAAGTGAGTGCTGACTTGCTGGGCCCGCTTACCAAGCCTATTAGACGACTTAATAATCGTGCTGTTAGGGCTGCACGGACATTGTTAGCAGTTGCCGTGCAGCACTTGCTTTAAAGGGGTAGTGCTGCGCTAGGAAATTATTCACAGAATAACACACGTTACAAAGTTATACAACTTTGTAATGTATGTTATGTCTGTGAATCGCCCCCTTCCCCGTGTCCCCCCACCCCCGCATGTGTACCCAGAAGTGTGGTGCATTATACATTACCTGATCCGTGTCGGGACGATCGGAGAGCTTCATCCGTCCGTCCGAAGATGACGTTGGGGCACAGACGATCAGGGACAGGGGTCGGCACGTGACAGCTATGTATAATCCACCACACTTCCGGTGTAATGTGTATTATTCTGTGAATAATTTCTTAGCTCCGCTCTACCCCTTTAAAGGAGAAGTCCGGCGCTAGGGACTATTTTTTAAAAAGGCAGGGGAGGAACATAATAAACCATCATAACTCACATGTGCCTCTCCAGCACCGGAACACAGCTCCGGGATCTCCAGCGCTCTAAGCGTCACAATCCGGTTGATGGACTGGCCACTCAGCAAGTCAGTTATGGGAGTGGGACACTGGAAAGGTAAGTAGTGGTATCTTATTATGGCCCCCCTCCCCTGCTGGCTGCCAGGTTTTTAAAATGGCCGGACTTCTCCTTTAAAATGGCAAAATAATAAAAATGTTTTATACTTACCTATTCACGGTCCCCTAGTGTCCTCCTGTCTAATGACAAACGTCTCAGCCAAACACTGGCTGCATCCCTGTCCCGTCACAGTCAGTGATTGGCTGAACGGCCTGTCACTTCAGAAGACTGGCTTGAAAGTGTTATTTTACTTTTTATTCTACGTTACACTGTCATCAGACGTTATTTTCAAACTTGCCGAAAGACAGCGATCAGCTGATTATCGGCTGCTTGGCTGATTGTTGTCTTTATTACACTGTGAGATGTCAGCCATTATTGGCCTGATAATGGCCCTGTGTAATAGGGCCCTCATTATTGTTCTGGTAGTCATTGCCGCCCCTGCATTTACAAAGCTTATCAAATAAGGGCTATCCTCCTTTGTCTTTGTAACATAGTTTGTTTCAAGATTTCTGCCTACAGTCACTGAACCTTTATTATTTATTTCCAGATAAGGAAATAAATCCGTCCTGCTCATGTGATGGACTTTGCACTTTTTTTTGGTCAGACAAGTAGAAATATTGGAGCTCAGACAATATGGCTGCCTCCACCCATAATAATAGACAGGAAATAAAAACTGTAAACAGATTAGGAAAAATAAACATGAGTTTCTGACTATAAATGTATAGTAAAAAAAATCAAGGTCATACACTTTAATACAATGCTGTTTTGTGTTGTTGTTTTTTTTCCTCATTTATTTTAATTGTAGCTTTTACAATGTTATTATTTTTCATACCTACACAGATTGGAGAGAAATCCAATGCCAAATATGTTTGGTGAAGGTCCAGAGGCCTCCATGTTTGAGCAGCTGGCAGGAGAGGTAACCTTTATGATTCCCCCACAGTACCATTGTCATTTTCCTTTTATACTAGTCATTTTCAGGGGACTGGTTTTCTAGGCTGAAATGACTGATGACTTGGTCTACACCCCAAACACAGTGAACAGGAGTGGAAGCTGTTCACCGTTCATTGCACTGTTGTGAAACCTTGTTACTGCAGCTCGATTTCATTCACTCCAGTGGGAGCTGAGCTGCAGAGTAATGTGGATCCACCACTACACAATGAACTGCATGTGGCTTCCAGCCCATTTACTGTGTAATGTGAGGCATCAAAATGTCTGATCAGTGGGCTTCCAGACAGGGCCGGCATCCCCAAAAAAGAGTTAAAGTGTAACCATCATTTGAAATGCGTATAGGTGGGGTCCAGGTGGTAAGACTGAAGAAGTGCTTGAATGAAGGGGCATATGTGCTAAGCAGTGTGCGCTCTGCCCCTTCCTCTCTACTATACGGAGATGAATTTCGTCGACTGCTAATATGAGCGGTGTATGGGATTATAATGGGAGCCTATGGAAAAGCAAGCCAGAAGTTGCACAGGCTCTATTATCATTCAGTGAACTGCAGTTATAGCGGAGATGAAGGGGCAGAGTGTGTGCTGCTAAGCACTTCTGCCCCTTCATTCTATCGATCGGCAGGGGTCTCTGCACCTGGACCCGCTATGACATGTCAGAAGTCCCTACAAATGATAGTTACACTTTCAATCAAAGTTAATCAATAAATTACATAAATCCCAAAAGTGCAAGTTAATGAATAAGTTATACGAATCTGTTAAAAAACCTTAAAAGAAAAATAGTAGTTATGGCTCTTGCTTGGTTGACAAAGCCTAAAATAGGCCGCTCACTAAAGGGTTGAAAAGAAAAGAAAAAAAAAACGTATACGTGCCTGATGAACGTATATACAATGTGCTGTCCTCCTCTCTTACAGTTTGTTTTCCCACTTAATGTCATGATGGCGAACCTGTGGCTCTTCTCTCCAATCATCAGTAGGTAAGAAGCCTTCATTCTGAAGTACAGACATGTATCATACACCAATCAGCCATAATATTAAACCATTAAAAACTTTTTTGCTCATATGATGCATACTCGCCAGCACTATCCCTGCTGTGTCATCTGTTTAATCGCAGCTCTGTTATGTCCACTCATTTCATTATTGCATCTGAGTCATGTGACCTCTGATCAGCCACCATCTTGACTTTCAGATTGCAAACTGCGTCCTCTCCCTTTTAAATCTGATGACAATCCCATGGTGCATCACCACAGCATTACATGTTCAGCCAGGGACATCTCTGCTTGCCGGGAGGACAGTGTGTTATTCTCTATCTCTGTAAGCTAAGAGACTGTAAGTATATAGTCAGGGAGGCTGAACTGTCGTCAGTTTTATTAAAACTGTGTGACAGGAGTTGCATAAATATCATCAGTAACCGTGAGCCGTAACAGCAGCCAATGGCGGGGCTTCAGTGGTCTTGGACCATACTACCAGCATCATGGCTTTCATCGCTGAGCAGTACTGCCTGTCATTACAGAGGGCACTGATTGGCTGAGAAGTGAGTAAAGGTTTTTTGTTTTTTTTTTTATAAAACAAGTTTAACTGGACCAGAACTTTGGGGGAGAATTGCCTGAATTAGTTTGAATATAAAAATGCTTTTCTGTAAGGTTGCATTGTGTGAACAGGGCATTTGCTCCATTCCACGTTCACAACATATAGACACCTCAGAAACTAGGCTGAGCTCAGTTATGTCATCTCTGAGGCCAAAAGGCACTGCATACCACCCCAAAAACACCATACCAACAGTGATGTTTGCAGCTGGGAACACAGCCAAGGAAAAACTCTATTGGTTTTAGAGAGAAAGAATGGTCTAGCCAGTCACCTGACCTTAATCCAATAGTAAATCTATGGAAGAAACTGATGCTAACCTCTACATTGGGGGTCCAAGGCCTCTACGAAGCAAGCTCAACAGCGGGGTCTTCACTGTTATTGGTGGGCTGCAGCATTCATGCTGCCGTCTGTCATTAACCCTTTCTGTTCCATAATTTTTTATCAAAGGTTTTAAGTATAAACATGTACAAACATACAATAAAAGTAAGCGGACATATGGTAGAGAAGTTCACAGGACTCAAGCTAGGTAACATATTAGTAAATCAAAGCATGAATTAAGAGTCCATTGTCCATATTAGTTGTTCAGGGCGAGTAAAACAAGTTTAAAGAGTCACCCATGGGAGAAACAACAAACAAAATACAGCACATAACTTGGCAACCAGCCAAACAACGGCGTGTGGTTCTACTTTAAGTTAATAAAACAGAATAATACCAGAATGTTTATTATCCTGTTTAGCAAAGACAAGTGATCTAGTTGGTAGTGTTAAAGGGGTACTCCAGCGGGGGGGGGGGCACTTTTTCGCTGGGACCGGGGAGGAGGTGGCTGAGGGAAAAGACGTCCACTCACCTCCCCGATTCCAGCCGCGGGTCCCGCATCGCGGCGCTCCGGTTCCCGGCCGCTTCCTGGTGTCACGTCTCAGGCCCGCGTCAGACGTCTCAGGTCCGCTCAGCCAGTCAGTGAAGGAGGCGGGAACCGTTTCAAGTGTGCTCAGATCCCGTCACTGACTGGCTGAGCAGACCTGAGACGCATCATCTCAGGCCCGCATCAGACACCAGGAAGCGGCCGGGGACTGGAGCGCCGCGATGCGGGGCCTGCCGCTGGAATCGGGGAGGTGAGTGGACGTCTTTTCCCTCAGTCACCTCCTCCTCGGTCCCAGCAAAAAAGTGACCCGCCCCCCCGCTGGAGTATCCCTTTAATCTAGGCATGGTGAGAGGTGGTAAGATTGATATCTTTATCTCCTATTGACGATATCAAGGGAGAGGTTGCACACAGTGGGGGGAGGATAGCCAGGGTGACCACTCCTCTGCAAACTTCTCATATCTCATGAAGCCGAGTGCTATAATACGCTCGTACATAAAAGTATTGTTTAGGGAACTAATGACCTCTTTTATATCAGGGGGAGTGGGTGTTTTCCAAGTCATTAACCCTTTCAATGCTGTTGATCGCTGCATTTAAAAGTCGGCGACAGGAGCTGTGCTCCTGTCAATGTCCGATCTGGACCCCTACAGTGTGACCGGAGGGGTGGCGGGGGGGGGCGGGGCGTTTGATTGTTTTCCCTGACTGCCTGAGTCCCTGACTGCCGGAGGTCTCTTACTTACCTCTGTGCAGTCAGCTCTGCAATCTTCTAATAGAGTCTGCCTCAGGCAGACTGTATAGTGAACATTTATTAAGACTGGTGTACCCCAGCCTTAGATAAAGCCCTGTCCCCTTTTTCTCCGCCAGATTTACTGAGAAGAGCACGCCTCTTAGTAAAGCCGTCCAGCCCAGTGCAGGCTTTGCACAAAAATCGCCTTGCCATGCCCCCCCTTTAGCGCCCATTGGGTAAGTGGGAATTGCCGCTGGCGTACGCCACAGAGCAGGTAAGAATCAGCGCCTACTTTGTGGTATACACCCAGGGCACAGCCTTCATAAGTCTTCTCTGTGTGAAGATGGCAGGTAACCCAAATCAATGCTATGCAGTGACAGAGCAGTGACGCAAAAAATGCTTTAGATTGCATAAAGAAGATGCGACACTGTTGAGTAGTATTAAGTGAAGATGCCGGAGATGTTGGGTTTCGGCAACATTCTCTAACCCTGAACTCTCTGCATTTGACTTCCTGTAGCTGTGTAAGTTGGTTGCTGCCCAAGTCTTGGAAAACATGGATACAGCCATAGACTAGTGATTGGGTGATCATGTTTCCAAGAGCTCATCTTGGGGATGGGGGGGGGGCTGGAGCTTAGTATGTATGTTTTTGTCTCTGACCCTGCCCCAGCAACATAATAACTTTTACCCTATGGCTTAAATACCCCTTTAAAGGTGTTAACATGGTCTCTGGATTTCTTGAAGGGGTTATCCTTGGTTCGAAAAACATGGCTGCTTTCGTCCAAAAACAGCACTGCACCTGTCCTCGGGTTGTTTGTGCTATTACAACTCTGTTCCATTCACTTTAAAGGGGTTATCCCGCGCTACAAAAACATGGGTTTTGAAACTCAGTTCCATTGAAGTAAATGGAGCTTAATTGCAAACCACAACTGAACTGGAGACAACAGTAGGTGGAAAAGTGGCCATGTTTTTGTAGCACTGGATAACCCCTTTAATGGAACTTAAAAAGTCACTGTCGTTAAATTTTTTTTTTTTTTTTTTTTTTTTTCCAGAAATCAATAGTCCAGGCGATTTTAAGAAACTTTGTAATTGGGTGTATTAGGCAAATATGCCATTATCTGCATTTAAAAAGGATTTTCCCAGGTCCTCCCTCCTCTCTTTTGTCATCCACTGCTCACAATCAGTTGGATCCTGTCTGTGCTATGGAGAGGGGAGGGGGGAGGAAGGAGATTAGTTGGCAGCAGAGCGCAGAGAACAAAGGATTACACCACAGGGAGCTGAAAGCCAGTGTTCAGAGGTCAGAGAGGTCAGTGCTGACGTCAGAGGAGATAGCCTGGTGATGCAGTTGTAAATTAACTCTCTGTTGTCCTGTTTTGGTGCCTCATCTCCCTCCACCCCTCCCCTCTCCCCTCTCCATACACAATGGTGAAGACAGGGGGGGGGAGAGCTTCAAACTGCTTTTTCATGATAAAAATGCATTTCTCGTGCGTCTTATTGGGGGACACAGATACCATGGGTATAGGCTGCTGCCACTAGGAGGCGCTGACACTAAGAGAAACAAAGAAAGTGACTCCTCCTGAGCAGGATATACCCGCCCACAGGCACTGAGCTAAACCAGTTTAGCTTAGTGTCAGTAGGAGGCAGACACAGGTCTGGGTTCTCCAGACCAGTTTCTTCCTTTATGTTTAGTTAGTTAGATTTTCTTTTTCCTTCTAGGTTCTATGGATTCTTGGGCACGGTGGGTTATCTAAAACTCACCCTGATCCCCCCACTATGCGACCAGGGAACAGACCATAAATGTAAATGGGCTGTGACCCCTCGGTCGCCACCGGCCGGCAACGTGACACCAGGGCCCCAGATCAATCTGGTCGCCTCTCTGCGGACTCTGTATCCGCACAGCCCCTTCCCGCCTCGCCCCCCAGAGCTTGGCGCGTAAGGTGAGGCACCCACCGGCTGAAGACAGCAATGGTGAGTATGGGCTCCTAGGTGAGTATATTCCCCCTGCCCACCCTCCCAGGCCGCCATTTTACTCCACATAGGCAGCTCTCCCTCTCCAGTCACTTGCAGCCCTCCCCAGGCAGATGCTCCTCTCCTGACATTTTCAGGGTCTCCCCTCAGTCAGTAGCAGCCCAGCCCTTCCACCATTATATTTTCATTAGTGTCTCTCTCTGTGTGCTATGGGTTGCACTGTGAGGGATGTTCCTCCCCTGACTGGGTGCTGCGCAGGCCACAGTTTCCCGCACTTTTCCTTTCATGTGGCTCCAGAGACCATACTAAAGGATGCTCCGCCCCTTTCCCTAAGCCACGCCCCTTACCGGGTGCCGCGGCATCCTCCTCTATTGTGGCTCTCCAGAGTACACACAGGGCTACCTCCCCCCCCCCCTCCCGGTATGCCCCGCCCCCTTTCGGGCGCTGCGCGGCCCACTTCATTCCTTTTATTATGTTTGGAGCCTGCGCTGGGGAGGCCCCGCCTCTTCCGGTAGGCCCCGCCTTTTTCGGGTGCCCTGCAAGTCGGAGAATTGCCGCCTTCTTACAAGCTGTGGAGCCTGTACTGAAATGCTCCGCCCCCTCCCGGTAGGCCCCGCCCCCTTTCGGGAACCAGGCGGCCCACAGCATCCCACCTTAATCTTACTTGTGGCTCTCTGTGGAGCCTTCACTGTGGGATGCCCCGCCCCCTCCCGGTAGGCCCCGCCCCTTTTCGGGTGCAGCGCGGACCGCGGCATCCCCCCCTTATGGCTCTCTCTGGAGCCTGCACTGAGGGATGCGGCTTCCCCCCTCCCCCTGCCACATGTGTGTATGTGTGTGTGGTCTCCTGATGGAGCTACCACACACACTGTTCTCTATTCCAGCAGCCTGGGACACAATGCATCTCTCCTGCCACCTACTGGTGGAAGTGATAATTACACCATTACATATAGGAAAATGGCTTGCATCAGGCTTTATTATGTCCTAGGTTCCTTGCACTGTTCCAGCAACCCTTAGGCAGCAGATCCAGCATTTTTGGTGCTGGTTGACCCCTCTGTGTCAGATTTTATATATATACAATTACATTAATACATATATACAACCACACAAGCACACAGACACATTCCCCATCAGATTCAGTGTTTCTGTGCCCTCAGAGAGATCCTTCTGCTACATGGTGTCACGCAGAAAACAGAACCAGACACATTACCCGCTATCAGGCGGCGTATCTGTGCTCTGACCAGAACCCTCTGCTACATGGTGTCACGCAGGAAACAGAACCAGACACATTACCCGCTATCAGGCGGCGTATCTGTGCTCTGAGCAGAACCCTCTGCTACATGGTGTCACGCAGGAAACAGAACCAGACACATTACCCGCTATCAGGCGGCGTATCTGTGCTCTGAGCAGAACCCTCTGCTACATGGTGTCACGCAGGAAACAGAACCAGACACATTACCCGCTATCAGGCGGCGTATCTGTGCTCTGAGCAGAACCCTCTGCTACATGGTGTCACGCAGGAAACAGAACCAGACACATTACCCGCTATCAGGCGGCGTATCTGTGCTCTGAGCAGAACCCTCTGCTACATGGTGTCACGCAGGAAACAGAACCAGACACATTACCCGCTATCAGGCGGCGTATCTGTGCTCTGAGCAGAACCCTCTGCTACATGGTGTCACAAGTAGGACGGAACCAGACACATTACCCGCTTTCAGGTGGCGTATCTGTGCTCTGAGCAGAACCCTCTGCTACATGGTGTCTCGGTAAGTACATGGAACCAGACACGTTACCTGTTTTCCAGGCAGGGTAATTGTGCTCTGAGCAGAACCCTCTGCTACATGGTGTCACAAGCAGGACACGAAACCAGACACATTACCGTTCCTAGGGGAACTACTGTGTTCTCGGGGCAGAATCCTTTGCTAATTGGTGTCGCAAACAGGACATGGAACCAGACACATTACCTCTTACTATGTGGTGTTCCTGTGCTCTCACTACAGAACCCTCTGCTACATGGTTTGTCATGCAGGTTATGGGACCAGACACATCACCCATTGTCAGTTGTTGTTCCTGTGTTACTCAGATGTCCTCTGCTACAGGACATCATAGGTACAACACATATCCGGTCATTCACATCACCCATTAGCGGGTAGTGCTTCAGACCTGCCTCTCATCTTCATGAAATAAGGAAGATTCCTTTACTGCATGATGTCACATAGATAGAACCGGACACGCTACCCCCTCCCAGATGGTGGTACAAGGTTATTCAGAGCTTTGCCCTCTGCTGCATGATATGGATACAACTACCTGTAGTTCAGTGTGCACAGATTGGGGTATTCGGTTATACGATATAACACCTTCTTCAGGTCCACTCACTATACTGGTGATGCTGGGCTTTTCTCGTGTCCAGTTCACATTTACGTTGGGACACAGCCCTGATCTCTTCCCTGCTCCCAGAGCACACACTGTAGACCTATGTTACATGTCTGCTTACATGTCTAACCAGGTACATTACCTGCTTCCAGTCCAGGTATTTGTATCTCTTGTATGCTGGTCCTCTGTTACTTACTGCTTGCAGCTAGTCTGCTCGTGTTACCCTGTATATTACCTTTTCCTCCTCGTAGGACTTACATGATCTGTGCCTGTCACTTCAGGGGATCATCATAGGGTAACCTGTTACTACACCATGTTGTCTTCTATATGTTTCCCTTGACAAGTCTAATTACCTGCTCTCAGGCATCGTAACCTTGGTGTCTTCCTGTTGGGCTGTATCATTTCTAAAGCCCTAGCATCCTGCTACATGTCCCACTACAGGTGGCCGGCAGCATACAGATCCGGTCACTATTTCTCCTGGTACTGTCAGGGCGGTTCTTCTGTCTTTCATCTGGGCATAATGGCCACGTACTTGCATTTGTCTCGCTGGCTGTTCCCCAGTGGTATGGCTTGTATGCTTAGAACGCCCCTTCTGCTATACTGCAGATGGTCCTCAGCATCGTTTGGTCTTAGTTTCTTATGGTGCTCTACTTCCAGTAGCTGGCTTTGGTCAGCACCAGCCACTTTGCCTCTTCTCATTGATCTGTGTATAGTGAGGCCTCTCGGTTCCTCAGGTAAAACAGTAAAGGGTTTCTTCTACCCCTGGTGTAGGTAGGACATCAACTGCCTACATGACCATCACAGTACTACTGTAGGATTTCTCCTTCTGCATCTGCTTATGGCCAACATAGCAAGTATTTAGTCTTCTCTCTCTTTGGCAGCTGCAGTCTCACAGGGTGAACATTCCTGTTTACTGCCTGTACTGTTTTCTCTAATGCCCTCAGCACAGGTGTATGGTCTCTTCGTGGTCTAGCTCCTCCAGGTGTCCTTTTGGCCATATGGACTATGGGGCATTGTTCTCATTTCGGTGTTTGCAGTTCTCCCACATACACCATTACTCCTTCTCTCTGGAGTAATGCACTGTTGTTCAAGACCCCCCTATCCTAGGGTTGGTTTTTTACCACTCCAGCAAGGAAATCTTTAAACAGCCCTTTCCCTTCTCCACAAAGTTGGAATATTTAGTATAATAAGTATCCTCCAGATACTTTTTCTGAGGACTGTTATCCGATATAGCTTTTTCCAACAGGTGGGTGTGGGTTTCCGGCCCTCACTGGCCTCTATGAGCACTCCTGCTGGCCTTCCTTGTCCTTGGTCTTCTTGTTGACCTGCCATGATCTCCAGTCGGGGCTCACGGTCCCCCTCTCTTATCTTGTCTCCCATGTGGAGTCCTCGAGAACTTAATCCCTTAAAGGTGTCCTCTCCTTGCAAACAGGGGTGTTCAGGGGCCCATGTCTGGCCCTACCTAAGGCTCTATCGTCTCCACACTCATCACATTCTGGCCAGGCTTACATCTATTCGGCAAGTTGCCAATTCTCTATCATCTTGTCTCATTCACTGTTAACGCCTTCTTGTTTCTCTGTGGCTCTGCCCACCAGAATGCATCTGGCTCTCGCCTTCCCATTGCCTGAGGCTCCGGTTGAGCTGGTTGATCCTTTGATCTCTTCCATGTGGCCATTAGTCTCCGCACAATGTTTTTTTCTTTCTGTTCTGCTCTTACCAAGCAACGTCTCTGCTCACATTTTGAGATGTTGATTTCTAGATCTAGTCTACATATGGGCTCTAGTCTATCTATTAACTGCTGTGCCCATTGCCAGGTGACAACTCCTGTGCCCATCAGCCTTACCTTGATTTTTCCCAGCTTACCGGCTTTCCTCTGCTCCTCTTTTCTGTCAGGCACTGCGGGGTGCCAGGTACTACTGTACTCCTTCCAGGTCAACTACACAAGATTCTGATCGCGGTTTTCCTTTCTCCTGCTCCTTCCTTTCCCTGAACTGCATTACGCTTGGAAAGCTTTATTCTTCATGTTACCATCTGTGTTTCTCAGATGGGGTTACTCATGTCATAGGCCATGGCTTTTCCTAGATTGCCATACTTCTCTTGTGCTCGATCTTTGTCTTCTCAGTGAAGACTGTTCTCCTAGGCCTATGGAGCTTCCAGCCTGGCCATTCTTCCCAGCTCCATAGTAAGGGACGCAGCTTCTCCTGCATCTCAAGTGGCACTTACTATGAGAGACGCTCAGTCCTCTCTCCTTTATTTGACGCCTTAGACCTCTATGCGCCATGAAACACTTTCCAGTCTCTCCCGTCATGGTTGTATTTGCCTTTTTTCTGTTCTACCTCTGGGTAAGTCCCTGCCGCCTGTGGTCGCCTACTTGGCTGGGCGTCTCCTTTTTTTCTGCACATCTAGCCTACTAGTTCTGTTGGACTCAATGTTACATCATGTTGCTGGCTTACAGGAAGGCCACAACCCACTCTGTCTGCAGTGCAGCACATTGCTCCAGGGACTAGACCCTCTTTCCTTTGCGGTGGATCCGTAGGGGTTTTTTAGGATGCATTCAGCATCATCCCTTGCTCTCTTCCTAGTTGATGGTTGTGTTGGTGCTATTCTGTGCCTTCTCACCGAACGCTTTTGTCTAGCGGTTATCTTTCCCACCCCATGGACTGCTTTTGGACGTCCCATGGTATCTGTGTCCCCCAATAAGACGCACGAGAAAAGAGGATTTTTTACTCACCGTAAAATCTCTTTCTCGTAGTCTTCATTGGGGGACACAGCACCCACCCATTTTCTTTTGGGTTTTTCCTCGGTATGGTAGTTTTCTCCGTTTTGGTGTTATTCCTACTTTACCTGTTCTTGACTTCTCCTACTGCTATTGTACAAACTGGTTTAGCTCAGTGCCTGTGGGCGGGTATATCCTGCTCAGGAGGAGTCACTTCCTTTGTTTCTTTCTTAGTGTCAGCGCCTCCTAGTGGCAGCAGCCTATACCCATGGTATCTGTGTCCCCCAATGAAGACTACGAGAAAGAGATTTTACGGTGAGTAAAAAATCCTCTTTTTTCGGCTAATAAACCCAATTACAAAATTCTTAATGGCCTGTACTATTGATTTCTGCAAAAAAA